>NC_056737.1:760556778-760906778 GCF_019279795.1 Protopterus annectens
AAATGAGCCTCATGTTCCTGTCATGTGCCTTGGACTGTTCTCCCTAGATGATGCCTCCCCACCCTATCTGGGAGGCATCCGTGGTCACGGTGGTGACAGGAGGAGATGGAACAAACAGCTTGCCTGTGGTCAGATGGCTGGACTGGGTCCACCAGTGAAGATCCTGTTTGCACGATTCTTTTATCAGGATGGGGTGAGAAAGAGGTAGTTGTTGCAGAACCCTCATGTGCAGTCTGGCTAATGGGACTAATGTTATCGTAGAGGACATTGTCCCTAACAATTTGAGTACCATCTTTGCTTTTGCTTTTTGCTGTGGAAGCAGACTCCAAATTTGTTGCCTGAGATTCTGGAATCTCTCTATGGGGAGGTAAGCCCTCATTGTGATGGTATTTATTTTGGCGCCAATAAAATTCTTATGCTGAGAGGGCGACAATGCAGATTTTTGCCAGTTTATTGTAATTCCTAGCTGCAAGCAAGTCATAATGGTGGCATCCTTGGCCTGTAATAGGAGATGCCTGATGGTGGCAGTCAGGAGCCAGTTGTCCAGGTATGGAAACACTTGGAATCCAAGGCATCTCAAGTGAGCCATTACCACTGCCATGCATTTGGTGAACACCCTGGGGGCTGTGATGAGACCAAAGGGCAGGGCGCAAAACTGGTAATGACTGACCCCCCACCCGGAAGCGTAAGTGACTCCTTGATGCTCTGTCCATTTTGATGTAGTACACATCTTGAAGATCTATGGAGCACATCCAAATGTCTTTCCCTAACAACTGGAGTATTGACTGTAACGTGATCATTCGGAACTTGGACTTCTTTACAGATTCGTTCAACTTGCTGAGATCCAAGATGGGTCTCAAGTCTCCTGTTCACTTTGGCACCAAAAAGAATCTGGAGTAAGTCCCTAATCCTACTTGGTCTGCGGGAACGGGTTGGATGACTCTCTTTTCAAGCAACTTTTGGATTTCTACAGGTGCTGAATCCCTGTGATTGGGTGGAACATCCCGGATTCTTCTGGTCTGAGGAGGAGGGAAAAAGAAGGAAATACAGTATCCTCTGGTAATTATCATTTGCACCCACTTGTCTTGTGTGATATCGCACCAGGCTTCTGGGTACAAGGAATAACATCCCCCGACTAGCTCCAGAGATGCACAGTCGGGCCTCCTTTCAGGAGCGCTGGTAGGGACGACCACGAAAGGAATCACGGTCTCCCTGATTCGGCGGGCCTCCCCCTCCCTCTAGGGCAATGTCTACTGTTATTTCCTCCTCCTCTGCCTCTGGAGAAGGAATCACCCTGTGCATCCTGGAAAAACCTCTGCGATTTCTTGAACATCTTTCATCTAGAAGGAATGGAAAAATGGACTCCCATGGCAGAAGGGATTTTTCCTTCCTGTTCGCACCTGGTAAGTCTGTCTTTTAACTTAGGTCCAAACAACGAGGATCCATCAAAGGGGGCATTGGTAAAAGTAGACTTAAAGGCCTCCACAAAATTACACAAGTGCATCCAGGAGTGTCTTCTAAGAGAAACTCCTGAAGCCGCTGCCCTAATCGCTCCATCTGCTGCATAAGATATGAGCCTCATGGAGGAGTTGACAATAGAATTTAAGGTAGACATCTGTCTGTCCGTTAAGCTTACCAGATACCGCTTCAGATATGTTATCTTGGAGAGCATCTCCCAGCTTTTTCAGGAGATCTCTCTGGAGCCTAGTGAAATGAGACAGGTAGCTCAGCGATCTGAATGTAAAAGCCACTGAAGAAAAAACATGCTTCCCATACCTATCCATCATTCAAAACTCCTTGTTCGGTGGATGGACAGTGAATGTTTCAGCAAGTTCCTTTTTGGTGGCTGCTACCACCACCATGGCATCTACTGGTATGTATTTGGTGAGAAAATCTTTGTCCTGAGGTGCTGATAAGAATTTATTAGGTCTTCTAGGAAATGGTTCCACAGTATCAGGAGATTCCCACACCTTTCGACTCACTAGATCCAAGAGTTCATCGAAACGTGGAGATACCCAAGAGGAGGAAGGTTGAGACCCGAAAGCCTTCAGGTACACTTGACTCATCAGAAGGGGAGTTGGTGGGCCAGCCACCTCTCTGTTTCAGGATCTCAAGGATATCTGCGAAGGAGAGATCATCAGATGATGACTTGGGGGACCCTTCTGACTCCTCAAGGTCAGTGTCTGATGTAATGGACTCATCAGGGGAGTCAACATGCTTCCTCTTACAAGTTTTCTTCAAAGGGGGCTCCTCAGAAGGATATTCTGGGGAGGTCTTGGATGACTGGGGGCCACTCATGGAGGGTTCCTGAGGCTGTGAGTCTCCAATTGTGTTGGATGAGAGAAGGTGCTGAGACTGAGGTCGGCACTTTAGGGGGAAGAGTGTCAGTGCCCCTAGTTGAAACTGAAGACTTGGACAGAACACTCCTCATCAGCTCGAAGGCTGACCCCCTCAGCTCCGGGGATGCCTCCTGCTCCAAAGGAGCAGAGGCAGTCCTTGGTGCCGAGGAGATACGCTCCAAGACAGACATGGGGTCCAAACTCATCCAAACTGAAGCACCCAGAGGTAAGCTCGGAACAGAAGTAGTTTGGGTCCAAGCATCCCCCTTGGGCCCGACTGGAGAGCTTAGGACCCTAGACCCCATGAACAGTACCGAAGGAATTTGAGCGGATACCGGAAACAAGAGACCCACCGAGGTAGCTGGAATTGACCTTTCCAGAGCAAGTGGCACAGACATCTCTGGCTCCAAAGCACCAGAGTGGCTCGGAGGAAAAACAGTGATAGGGTGTACAGGCTCAGTAGGCTCTGGAGCCGACTGGGACAGAGCCGAAAGTAAATTTGCCAGCTCTGATGTCTCGAGAGGTCTGTGCATCACTCTCAATGTCCTCATCAGAAAGGCTCCTTGAGGACCTGAAAGATAAAAAGGGGGACCTAGACCTCTGAAAAACTGGCAATCTGAGTGTCCGAGAAACCGGATGAAGTTCAGCTGACCGGCTCCAAGACACAGATTCAGTTATTGGCTCTGTAACCCTTGGAACCGAAACATTGTTCCACATCAATAACCTCTGTTGGCACCGAAACCAGTGGAGCTGAAAAGGATTTAGCAATTTTCTCTGGCGGCTCTGATGACACCGAGTGAGTGGGAGACCGCCTTTTTGTAGGTTTAACTTTGTCTTTTTTAGAAGATGGAGACTTGGGACTAGAGGAGGAAGAAGAAGCCAATTCTTCCTCAAAATAATACTTTAAAAGACCTTTCAATAGAAGTTTGTTCTTTCTCTCTTGAAGGACTCGAATACTAAAAGCATGGCAAAAGGAGCAAGATTCCTGAAGGTGAATAGCACCTAAGCAGTATACGCAAATAGTATACCCATCTGTCAGGGGCATTTTTTGGGTGCACTTGGTACATTTTTTAAATCCTGAAGGCTTGTGGTCTTTTGAGTCTTTAGACATATCCGAAACCAAATCATAATTACCAATGCCAGAAACAGAAACAGGAACTACCTCTAAATTAAATGGTTAGCCCTGAGGAAACAATAAATAGACAGAGGACTAGGTCCTCTAACTTAAATGGGCCTAGCCCTAGAAGAAGAAACAGACTACAGACAGAGGACTAGGTCCTCTAACTTAAGCGGGCCTAGCCCTGGGAAGGAAAGAACACGAGCGACAGACCAAGGACTAGGTCCTCTAACTTAAAACGGGCCTAACCTTTGGTGAAAATAGCTTAGAAAAGAGAAAAACAATTAGGCAAAGCCCAAATAGCAAACAAAACCACCAGAGATGCAGGGATACAAAACAACAGGCCTGCAGAAGAACGGCCAATAAAAAAACAGCAGAAACAGAGGAAACAATGCCACACAAGGTCTTAGACACCAGACTATAAACTAATACTTAGAGAGCTGAATACAACTTTTTTAAAGCTATAAATTGAGTAACAATCAGAAAAAATACATCACTTAGCCACGGCCAAGAAGAAGCACATCTGAGCTCAACGAGTGGCAAACGAGATCTGGAATAGGTCAGCGGTGCATGACGGGATACCTCCTTGCCATGAGCCAACCAGAAGACTTTGAGCTAGAGAATTGCTGAGTCGGAGCCGAGGTTCGGCTCTGAACCCAAGTGTAAGAATGAAGGTGAGATAGGACTACAAAACATCATGCTTTAATATTTGCAGCCTTGGAACATGCACAATAGCATGTAAAAGTTTGTTGATGTTAACATGTCCACAGTAGTGCTGCCACTGTTTGTTCAATTTGATAATTTTACCTAAACACACACACACACACACACACACACACACACACCATTTTCCCAAAGCGGTTGAATATTGTACTCTCTGTCATTAGGGATGGGGTTCCTGAACAGAGATAAGAACATCGTTTGCTAGAATCTTGGGGCACTATAGCTGTATCAGACAGAGAGAGAAAGGGTTGTTGTACAAGTAGTTATGGGAATCCTGAGCTCACTAAATATTGGTCAGGCTTCCTGGGAACAGAGCAGAGGGAGTCAGGGTCCACTGATTTACTTATAAATGCATCTTCCAGGACTTCAAGTACTTGAGGAAAAGTAACAGGCTTAAGATCAGGCAGGTCCATGAAAATCCAACTGTGAGTATTTTCTGACACCCTATTTGAAGACTTCCTTTGTCTGCAACTGTTTCCAAAACAGAGATCCTTTTTGTGGGGAGCAGAAATTGGGGTGTCCTAGATGCCAGATTCATAACAAGAAGCTGATGGCAGTTGACTCACAGGAGTATAAGAATCCTCCATCTGGGTACATTTTTTTCCCTTCTCTTCTTTGAAGAAACCCAACACCTTTGGAATTTCCAGTGCTAGCTATTTGGACTTCAATACTGAGCTAATGGGTAACGATGTTTTGATGAAGTTGGGTCATAGGCAATGTTGAAGAATGGCTTAATCCATGTTGAGGCAAAGTAGTCAATGGTAGTTTTTAATTCAGTGGTTTACGCCTTAGCTGAGTGGGTTAATCTGTCTTGGAGGCCACAGGATGCAGGTGTGTCACAAGATCTCCTCTCAAATGAACTGCATTAGAACAACTGCCCTTTTATTAAGACCTGCGTAAGCATTTGCTCTGAGTGTCCTCAGAGAAGCCTTCTATGCAACCAAAGGCACAGCAGCTTCAGTCTGGAGGGCATGTCTAAAGCCAATGAAGCAGTGGCCTCTAAAATGGTCATGGGAGACCACTGGTGAAACCAGCTCCAAAGACAGGTGCTACAAATATGTCTCACTGATCTCAGAGTTGCCACACTAGAAAAACATTGACAATTGTAAAGACTGATTTCAGATTCCCAAATATTCACCTTGAGGCACTTCGCCGGATGCCTGCATTTCAAGAGGAGGATTAAGGAGGTGTTGGCCAACATCATGGCAGAATGGGACCAGGCATGTCTTCTTCTGATGTAGGCATTCCTGGAAAATGTTCAGCCTAGGATGGATCGGACCCAAATTGAATACTGTGCAAAGGGGACTTTCCATTTTATATTACTGACATAGACAAAACACACAAAACATGTAGGAATCTTTGCATGGAATTTGCTTTCCACACTTCAATTATTATTTTTTTTTTTTTTACTGTCTCCCATATAGAAGCTCTAGAACAAAGAAAAACAAAATAAATTCCTCTGTGGGTACCTATCCATAGCTTTAGAAGCAGGCTGACATGCCAGACTAACAACACAGAGTACTACATGCTACACACAACAGACTGCAACATGAAAGATCCAAAGACGGCATTGCCCAGTGCCACTCTTATACCACTGATATCCACATGGAAGGGAATGGGTTGAGGTTGGTAGGGGGAAGGTAAAGATATGGAATTCAAGCTAACCATCAGGTTCCTGCAGCCAAAAATCCCAGGAGTGATGAATTCAACACTGAATAATACAATGAACGCATTTGTTGTCGAGCTTCTCACAAGAATTACTCTAGAGAAGTAAAATCTATCAAGGTAGTAAAAGCCAGGAGACAATCAAAAAAACAAAGGCTCACATGTCCTGAAGTTCTAAGGAGGCTTGATTCAGGGTCAAGATCTAAGAAATAACACTTATTTAAGTTTGTGATGTTCTGCAAAGCCACAATCTAGAATCTGATATACCAGAAGATTTTGATGAAAATTCTACAAATTCGGAAGAGATGGAAATCCTTCATCAACTTCAGAAGTGGGAAGAGGTGGGAAAATCATGCATGGCTCCATTTTGAAGGAGAGGAAGCCTCCAGGTCTCCTAAAGGAGTAGAGTTCACACTACTGCCAAGAACTCTGTAGAAACATCTCAGTATCTTAGCGGTGGCTTTTCTAGATATACCCTAAGAGCTCTAATGTGCTGCCAGCTAGAAACAAAGTGAGAAACAACTGGCCTTTTATGATGGCTCTCCAGGCTAAGTCAAAGTTAAAGAAATAGAAAAAACACAAAGCCGGACCACCACGCTAAAACAATGAACTTTTAATCCAGTAAAAAGTTGATAAGCGCTTTCACGTACACATTGAGTACGCTTCTTCAGATCTCAAAATACAATGAAAACCTCTCATCTTAAATAGTATTCACAAAATCATTCATAAACTAATTACTCAATCAATTTTTCAATTAATTAAATCAATTAAATCATCAGAAGAGTAACTCACATTTCTAGCTGAAAGCATCATTTTACAACAGTAGTGTACGTGAATGAAGAAGCGTACTCAATGTGTACGTGAAAGCGCTTATCAACTTTTTACTGGATTAAAAGTTCATTGTTTCATCGTAGTGGTCCGGCTTTGTGTTTTTTCTATTTCATTTTACGTCTTCAAAGTCTGGACCTTTGGACAGCAGCGTTACTTTTTGTTTCAGTCAAAGTTAAAGAACAATCCCCGCCCTAAAGGCAGTCCTAGACAGTAGCTTAGCCTGCACCTGCTAGTCCATCAGATCTGTCCTCCAGGCTCTTTTGCCTTGCCCTTAACACATTAAGCTGTCTGCTTAAAAGATTAGGTCATGGCTGTAATATGGCTCGCAAAAAGCAACAAAGTATAAAGACTTTTCATCTTCTCTTTGTCGACGATTTAAAACTGTATGGCTCGTCAGATGAGGAACTGAAAGCAGAACTGCAAGTAGTCAAAACTTTTTCAGATGACATACCAATGTCATTTATTCTTGATAAATGTGCAAAAGCAACCTTTAAAGCAGGAAAGCGGCAGCACCAAGAAAACATCAGTTTGGGACAAGAATGTGATGTAAAAGAACTTGAGCAACAGGAAGTGTATAAATATCTGGGAACTGATGAAGGATCAACAATAAAACATGAACAAATGAGAATAAAACTTAGGAATATTTTAGAAGACTTATATTAATCTTGAAAACAGCACTGACATCTAGGAACAAAATTCAAGCTATAAACCAATTTGCTCTTCCTATCCCAACGTACAGATTTGGAGTGACTGACTGGCCCTAAAGGTGCTGGATAGATTAGACAGGAAAACAATATAATTCATGCTCACCAAATGAGTTACAAAAATCAGTGCATACCAAGAATATATATTCCTCGTTCCAAAGGAGGTATTGGCCTCTTTGAAATTGATTACGTGTACAGATCTGTAAATGTGGGACAGCATACACATCTGCTGACCTCACAAGACCCAAACACAGTGAAAGTTTTGAAACATGATGAGAATAAATCTAAGATGACTTCCCTTCTTAGTCGAGCAGAAGTATATCGGCATCAAATAGGAATGGAAATCAAACCAAAAGTAGATAAAAATCAGACAGCAACTGAATGGGCCAAAAAACAAAAGAGAATATAAGGTGAAGGATCATATGAGAAGGCAAGAAATGTGGAAACTGCATAAATATAGTTGCAAATATAGAAAACTCCTGGAAGAACCTCATGTTGAACAGGATTGAGCGCAGGAATGGTTACGGAGAGGCAAATTCAAACCAGAAGATGAAAGGTTAATAATGGCAGCCCAAGATAGTGGGCTATATACATGTTAGTTTACAAAGTCCATTGAACATGTGGGAGAAAAAGACAAATGTCTGTTTCGTAAAACAGAATTGGAAACAGCTGCACACCTTGTTGCTGGTTGTGACATACTAAAGGCAGAAGGACTGTACACTGAAAGGCATAATAACGTGGCAAGACTGTTGCACTGGGGATTGTGCAAACATTATAATACTGAAGTATCTGAAAAACATTGGAAACATGAACCACAAAGCATCATAGAAAATGATGCAGTCTACATCATATGGGATCGCTCGCTATCAAAAGTTCAAAAGAGAGATACGAGAAAACCAGATATATTGGTGCATGAAAAGAAGACAAAAGTAGCACTGATCATTGAAATCGCTACACCCAGTTACTACAAGTGTACTGTGTACAGAAAGGCACACAGTCATAACATATCAGGATTTGCAGGCAGAAATGAGAGCAATGTGAAAGAAAGATACCCAGACAGTTCCAACAGTAGTAGGAGCAATGGGTCTTATAAAAAAGAATCTACAATTGTATTTAAATACATTACCAAAACATGTAACTAATTACAAATTGCAGGAGTCGTCATTACTGGGCACATTGGGGGGTGCTGCGAAGAGCACTTTTGGCTGACATCAAAGATTGAAACAATACTAATTTCATGAACTTTGATCATACTTTGACTTAAGAATAGGGTCCATTTCCATCATGGTATTAAAAGTATAAAAGACTTGGAGAAATTAAAAATGGAGAAACTGGCTAGTATCATTTAGAAATTTAACATCTTTCTACTATCTGTGAGGGGCTTTCTCCTTAAGGAGTTTATGAGAAACAGAACAATAACAGGAGGACATATGTTGGAGTCAAAAAGGCCCTCTACCATGGTGACACTACTCATCAGGTTCTGTGAAGGCTGTCCACAGCTTCAGTACAGTGAAAATAACAGTGATCCTCTTGGAAGATGCAGACAGGGTGTTAATCAGCTTCTTCCAGATTCAGGAAGGTCTAAAATCTTTTCCAGCACCTAGCTCCCCCCAAAAGAGGAACAGTAGAGCACCCTCTTGCCAACCCTTTCCAGTACTTTAAAGTCACGGTCAGGTGACAAGGTGGGAAAATGCTTTGGCCTCCAAGTGGTGTGTTGGACCCAAGAAATCAATCAGGAAATTCAATCTGGAATGCCAGGGTATAATCTTGCACTACTAAGGGCATTCAATTTCTTAGGAACTTAGGAGCAGACTTCTAGTTGCTTTCAGAATGGATGGACATCATAGAGGTGATGACCCAGGACTCCATCCATTCTGAAAGCAACTAGAGTCTGCTCCTTAGGAACTTAGACGCAGACTCTAGTTGCTTTCAGAATGGATAGACTTCATACAGGTGATGACCCAGGACTCCTACTCATCTTTGCTCATACACGTACTCATGCAAGGAAAGGTTCACAGCCTTAGGTGAGTCTACAGTGGAGATCATGAACCTTATGTCTTTTAGAATGTAGGGGTTATTCAGCTGAAATCCACAGGACAGAGTTGTCTCCCTGCTTTTATCTGCCTCAGAGAAAATAAATCCTGCTCCTCCCAAAGTAAATGAGGAAGACCCCCACCACACATTATTAAGGATTAGGTATGCCTATGCATGGGGTGACTTGCACTGCTGAGAGTGCTCCAGACAGACACAGGATTACTGTTCTTCAGAATACAATTTTTAAGGGCAGCAATAAGTCTGGAAAGGAACTGAAGTGGCCCCACTGTTGACATCACGTCGTGTTACTTAAGACTGTATTCCCATACCCACAATGACAAGTCTTATCAACTTCAAACAAATTAATGAAATCCAGGACCTCACCAATAGAGTCTTGTGACCAAGAATACACTGGACACCCTTATTCTTGCTCACCAGGCCCTGCAAAATATGGAAGGAGTCCTGAAGAAGAGCAGTTAGTCTTGAATGTTACCACCAAGCCACATTCTGCCTTTCCCCATTAGCAGCAATGCCACTGATATACTTTAACCAGTCAACTAGGGCTGGGGTGGTGCTAACACCATGTAACATATACACCTCAATGATGTTTATGATGGTGCATCTTTCCACAGCCCTTCATTATCTGCAAAACAGGAAGACAGGTACTAACCTGAGCCTTTGCAAGTTGAAAGTGAGAAAGTAACCAACAGTGACCTGGATGCTATCTCCACAACACTTACCTCTCAGAAAAGTATAAATACTGCCTGCTCTCCAGTTCTCTTGCATTTTTGTTAGTGTCCTGGCAAAAAGTCTCAGCCTGTAGACAGGACCTTCCCACCAATACCAGGATTGGGCATTTTGAACCCCTGCCATCCTCCTAGCAGCAAGGCAGACAAAGAACTTCTCTTTTCTATATCTTCAGATGACCTGCTCGACTTGATGACAATTATTCCAATGCAACATATCATGATCCTCTCCCAAGCAGTATGGGTAATTCCACTGCAAGTCTTCTCCCATAATTTTGTATCACCATCAACACTTTTAAGACACTTGTGATTCAGTTAATTATGGAAACCTTCCCACTACAAACATCAGGATCAAAATCTGAACTGTGACTAAGTGAAATTAAGTTAAATGAAGGCAGTCAAAGGTTATAAGAATTCCTTTTGGGGTGAAGCAGCAAGTCACAGTAAGTACTGATGATGGACTCACATAACCCAAACTAAAAAAAATAAAACAAGACAGTAGAAGGAAGGATAACCCACACTAGATATTACCAAACAGGATCCTTGATGTCATACAGTCCTCTTTTGAAACCTGTTCAGGAATTTTGGCTCAAGAGTCCCACAAAACTGTGGTCAAATACTTGGTTCTGTACCACACTGAAGAAATACTGCAGGCACAAATCTTTAGATATTTACAGAAGAGGTCAGGCCACTGCAGGGACTACCTTCACAGGAATGCAAGCTCAAGAAACTGAATGCTTCCATGTTGCACAAAAAAGACATCCATGTGAAGAATGCCCAATGGAATTTAAAAGAAAAAAAGGACTGTCAGTCTGTGAAGGACCTCATGATTCATAAGTTCTCTATAAAGAAGTTAAACAGGAAAGAACTGGGCAAAACGAAACACTTGCTATCCTGTCTGTAAAAAGCAGACATCCTAGCACCCTCAGACTCTCCTGCCAAGAACGAATGAGAAGGTCTCTCATTGCTGTAAGGGATGTATACCTTTGCCTCTACCACAAAGATGGCATGGATAGGGTGTTGGCTCCACACATGTGGGGTGGGCAAATGTACCATCATTTGCAAAAAAATATATACTGGAGATGTGCTGGGGAAGACAAAGCTTGCAATGGACCTGGCAATTGCATCAAATGACACCTGTTCAGTCACAGTCCACCATGTATTAAAAAGACTCTGAAGGGCACACAGTGTAGTGAGAACAATGGAAGGTAGACAGGGTGCAGGGGAACTTGTGTGGATTTGCTTAAGTCTTGCTGGTAAGTAAACATTAGCACAGGGAAAGCAAAGGGCAAGAATTTCCATGGTCTCACTTTAGAAATATAACCCAGAGAATAAAATTATGGATAAAACTATCATGTATGGCTTGCTCATGATCAGGATAAGAACTAGCTTCAAACAGCAAAACAAAAGAATACTCAAGAGACAACCCAGTGTAATGGACATTTTGAAGTACAATCTCTTAACTCCCCCAATAAGATGATGATAAAGACATCTGCTTAAGTGCAGGAGTGGTGGGGACTCACACTTTCTCCAGTCATGATGTCAACAACCATTAGATGATGAGCAAGGTATTATGCCCTCACTGAATGGAAAGTTCAACTGATATGTGAGTTCAAACACTGCTACAATCCATTTGCTGGATGACACAGGTACAAAGACCTGGCTGCATGCTTCCATGTTCCAGTACTCCAGGGTTCTTGTCTAGAATCTCAGGAATAAAACTCGATTCTATTGTTTGCATCCTCTATCACTATCTATTTAAGCAATAGAGAAGACTACAACATCTCTTGCTGACATTTCTGGGTTGACAGGATAAAGCACTGACTCTCTTATTGTGCACGTAGTCAAGACAAAATTAGCTCCTACAGTGGTTCTAGTTGGCTGTTTACTGCAAATGCACTATAAAGGTATATGCCTTTTAAGCAACTGACACCTGAATTTTCCTACAATGTATATTAACATGAGATCATAACTTTAAAAGCATTAAGAAAGAAATGAAGGCATCGGTGTTCAGTGTGCTCTTTACATAAGCAAAAGTATGCCATAGCATGTATGACTTTATCCATGGGAGCTCAAGATCAGAATAAGAATGATCTTCAAACAGCAAAATAAAAAAAATACTCAAGAAACAAGTCAGTGTAAAGGACTTTTTTGAAGTAAAATCTCTTCACTCTCCCCTTCCAGCTCTTATTCCAAAGAAATGCACAAAAATGCATGTGTTATATTCAGATTCCTCACTGCTTTAAGCACACCAGCTCCTTCCACAAACTGACACTCTTTCAATGGGAAAACATATGCCCAGCTGTTGAGCATTATTATGCCTACATTAAATAATCCGGTGGTACAGCGGTAGCATTCTTGCCTCACAGCAAGAGGTTCTCCTGTTCGATTCTCATCTGGAGTGCCTTCTGTGTGGAGTCTGCATGTCCTCCCTGCGGTCGAGTGGCCTCCGAAAGAAATGCGTGAATGGGCGTGCCTTCGCTGAAGGTTGGGCGTTGGGCTGGCAACTCGGCACCATCAAAAACTACTGCCAATCATTAGCGGACCGGAGTTCCACTGTGGCGGCCCCTAACTGGGAAAAGCCAAAAAGAAAAAAAAAAACAATAACTCTGGAAAGAGAAACAGATTTTTCTTGTTCAATAAGTTATAAAAAAATATGCTATTTGTACACAAGCAGAAAATCATTTTAATTTCAACTGTTACAAAGTGCTAGCCTTAAGGCTCACATTGGTGGTGCAACAAAAGGCAAGAATGTTTAGGCCTGCGCATACCAGCTACCAAAATATGATTATCGGGGGAACAGGAAGAAGCACTAAAAAGGAAACAGAAAAGCAAGATTTTAGGGAAATGCAAGATTAAAAAAAAAAAAAAAAAAAGGAAAAGAGGCATAAGCACATCAGTATGGTGCAAGACTGGACAGAAAGTGAAAGGAGGACTGAAAGTACAGTTGCGCAAGAACTTACTATAACAGTAGATGTCTTACTTTTCATTGCTGCAGTACTCCTTACAAAAGAGATATCTTGCTGAGGATATCCATACGTCTAGCCAGCATATCAAAGCCTTAGGTCTTTCCAGGCACCATACATCAGCTGTATGTCCTATGTCTAAGGCATAAGGTACATAAGTAACATAGGAGGGTCAAATCCTCAAAACTGAACTACCGCAGGAGGAACAGACCAACCCAGAAGGACGAGAAGAGATATTCCATGTACATCCAAGAAAGAGGATAAAAGAAAGCCCCCCCCCCCGCCAGAGGGTAAAGACAATACTCAATAAGCAGAAGGAGGGAAAGACTGAATACTGAACGAGTGAAAAGTTGGATATCTACTGTTATAGTTAAGTTCTTACATGACTATATTTTGTCCATCTTTATCTCTGTTACAGTATTCCTTACAAAAGGGAAAGTACTAAAGCTACTTAAAATGGTGGCAGGTGGAGGATGCAACAGATGAACCCTGCAAAAAAAACATGGAGGATGAACTTGGCAAAATCCTGCTCTAACCCTAGAAACAACATCCAACGTATATAGTGCTTAGTGAAAATATATACAGAATTTTAGAACTCCAAGAGTAGCTGTTTTTCTTAGAAACAGCTAAACCCAATTTTGTGCCTTGAAAATAAACAAAAAAGTTGCTCAATTTTCTAATATCCTTAGTGTTTTCTAGAAAGCGTTGAGCTACCTTTGCAAATTCAAAGAATGCAGAACCCTCTCACTGCTGTTTTGAGGAGAGTGGAAAAAGAAGAAAGATGAATTTTCTAATTCAAAGACAAACTGTTGACCATTTTAGGCATAAAAGGATTAGCTTGAAGATATACTCTTACCTCTCTGGAAAACCAAAAAAGGAGGAACTGCCATAAATTCTTTAAGTTCCGAAGTCACGGCCACTAACGAGATAGTTTTCCAAGCACACAATTTCAATTTAGAAGACGCTGCTGGTTCAAAGGATGGCTGTGTTAACTTTTCAAGGACAAAGTTAAGGTCTCACAAAGGAGGTATTGGGTTTCTTGAAGGCCTAACATGAAGGACACCTTTCAAAAATTGTTTAATTTCTCACCTACGTGAAAGTAGTAGAGCTACAGGCAGACAAGCAGAAATGGCTGACAAAATGAGCTTTAACAAAAGAGTAGACCAGGCCAGAGTTGAGCAAGTCACACAAATATGAAAGAACAGTAGGAATATCAACTAAGAGAGGGTCCTGATCATTTGTGTAACACCAAACTGAAAATCTTTTCCACTCTGCTATGCAAGACTTTCTAGTACTAGTTTTTTTCTGGTCTCCTGCAAAACCCAAAGCATGTCCTCATAAAACTGGAGTAAAGAAGGAATCTAAACCCATAGAGTCAAATGTAGGGTGAGAAGATGTGGGAATATAAGACCCCTTGTCGTGTGCGAGATCATCTAAAAACTGTGCTACAACCTGTGCTGACTGCCCCTAGCCAGGTGAAAAAGAAAGGGAAGCCAATGCTGTCTGGACCAAAAAGGGTCACCAAAAAGATTTGGGCATGTCACACATGACCGTGTGTAGGGCCCTTGGCAACACAGGAAGGGGGGATAAGCATAAAGAAACATCCCTTTCCAAGAAAAAGACATGGCATCCACTTTCCAAGCTAGAGGACTTGGTCTCTGGAACAAAACTCAAGAAGTTGTTCAGACAGAAGGCAAAAAGATCCATTTAGGAGCACCTCACCAATGGACCATGTCCAGGAAAGCCTCTCTGTGAAGCATTAGGATCTGTCCTGGTCCTGCTCAGACTGTCATCAGATGGTACTGATGGAATATAAATTGCCTGAAGCATCAATTGGTGGTGAATGGTGAAATCCAATGCAATGATGGACAGTTTGTAAAGATAGTAAAACGCTGCTCCCCCCTTGCTTATGTACCATATGACAATGGTGTTGTCTGCAAGTAGTCTGCAAAAATTCTGAGGTTACCTGGAATCCAAAGGGAATGCACAGCCTGAAGAGCTCTCATTTCTTAGTCGATGATCTGGTCTTTTACCTGTACAGGACACTAGATCACCTCAACCCTGATGCTGTTGGAGGAACCACTTCCATTCCACTCAAAATAAACTGGTAACCACTTATCGAGAACAAATGACAGGCCAACGCAGCACTTAAACTCCGTTCATTATCCAGTGACAAATCAGTAAAATTCATAAAACCAGTTAAGTGCTTTCATCCCGATATGCAAAGGACTTCTTCAGAACAAAAACTGTTAGCAACCCCAATCCTTAAAAATACTTGTACTAATCAGCCCATTAATCAATTGAGCAAATAAGTGGATACATGCTTCATTATTATGAAGGTCTAAAATTAAAAGGAACATTAAATTAACTTTTATATAATGTGTTAACCTAAAATGTTTTTTTAATTTTAATACACTATTGATACGGACATTTTCATTGATCCCAGGACATTTTGTGGCATTAAGTCTTAACTGCCACTTGAGCTCACAAATACTCAAATTGTCATCCACAACAAATCCTTGTAAATCCTGGACTATTTGTTGCATTATCAGAAATCTAAACTCATCCTCATTATAATTGTATACGTGCCTGTATAATGCATTGGTCATCTTTTTATTTTTATATCCGCTAAATGTTTGTATATTCTATCCCTGAACCATCTACAGGTCTTACCAATATAAAATACTGGACATGATGAACATTTTGCCATATAAACCTAATTTTTGCCCTGGCAATTATAATGCCCCTTGATAAAAAGTTCCTTTCCATTTAAATTAAACTTACTATCACTGACCAAAATATGGGAGCATTGTGAACATATACCATATTAAAATTACCTACTACTTTATAACCATCTCCTGAGTAATGGGGAACAGTTTCCAAAATATCTTTAAAGGACCTATCCCTTCTATATACAAACTTGGCTCATCCCCCAAGTAATTTTACTGCATTTTGATCTATATGCAAGATTTCCCAGTTCTTCCTTATGATAGCACCTATATAACTGGAATCTACAAAGTGGATATAAAACTCTTACCCATATCCTTAATTTTGTCATTACTTCTTGCATAATTTTGTGGCTGCGGTATACATGTGTTGGAACTTAAAATAGGTTTACATATATTTTGCTGCCTTTTATTTACCTCTTGTTTAATTTTGTCTAACAATACTGGTGGATGTATCTCATCAAAAAATTCTTCATCTAAAGTCACTATTTTGGCTGCCCTAACCAACTGTCTATTACTATGGACTTTTTTGGTGGTAAGGATGCCAACTTGTATAATTAAGATAAGAATTAGAAAATGTATGTTTCTATAAATTCTGGAAACCATACATTTATTTACCTTATCTACTCTCAAGTCAATGTCCAAATATGTTACTCTGGCCATAATATATTTATACGTGAACTTAAAAAATTCCACTGTATGGTTAATATAGGCCAAAAATTCCAACAACCTCTTTTCAGAACCTGTCCATATTAAAAACATGTCATCCAGGTACCTCTCATATATACTGAATATTGTACTGCAATTCACTTTTAAAAATGAACTCCTTCTCCCAAAAGGACATCATATAATTGGCGAAAGTGGGGGCGCATGCAGCCCCCATTGCCAACTCCAGTTACTTGTTTAAAATACTGTCCTTCAAAAAACAAGTAATTATTTTTTACTACAACTTCCATCAAAGCAATTAAAATGTTGATGAAGTCCTGATCATATTGCCCAGTTTCTAATAACTGCATCTCCAACCATGTCAAACCAATGCCTTGTGGGATGACAGAAAACAAGTTACATACATCAATAGTTACCAACAACATATGCTCATTGTATGATATTTTGTTGATATTCTCTAAGAACCGCCAGGAATCCTTACAAATGTATGGAAAAAATATAAGCCCTTTTTCAAGTGAAAATCTAAATATATGCCTATAAAGCAGGTTTTTGCCCTTTTACCATAAACAATACATCTAAATTTTGGATTACTTAACCCCTTATGTATTTTGGGGATTCCAAATATGTTTGATACTACTGGATGGTCATTTTTAAGGTATGAATAGTCTTTCTCATCAATCTGTCCTTGATATAGCATATCCTCCTCCAACAAGTCTATCTGTCTATATGCAATGTTAATTTCATTAAGGGAATTTTCATAATATGCATCATTCATTAACAAAATGGACATAGAATAATCACTTCTGTCCATTATGACTACCCCATTACCCTTATCGGGTTTCATTACCCTTATTGTCTTATCCATGGAGATGTCAAATAACAGTTTTCTTTTGTATACAGCTAAACTGTCATTAATGTGGGTGTTTTTTCTCAAAACATCCCTAAAATCTAATTCACAGGCCTTTTCAAAAATGCTGACATTAGACAACAGGGGGTTAAAAACACTTTTTTTAGGGCACTGTTACTATCATTATAACCAGTATTACCCTGTCTGAACCATAAGGATAGACTAATTTGTGTGTATATAATTTTAGATCAATGAGTAACTCAGCTATATTTGCCATTCTACTAGGTACAAAAGTAAAAGCTTTTGTTAATAAATCAGCATGTTGAGTATCGATATCTTTATGTGAATAATTAAAAATTTTAAAATCTCCTTCTGTATTATTACCAATACTAGGTACTAAATGGAATCAGCATCACAAACACTGTCATGTACATCCATACTATTCAAAACATCAGTTGAAACTATTAGAGTCAACTCTTCATTACCATCGTCATGATTAACATTCAAACCAGTCATTGAATATTCATTTACATCCAAATCATCATTATCAACATGAGCTGGGGAAGCATCTGGATTAATACCATGATTTGAGTTCCCAAAGTCACATATTTGCCCCAAAACAACACAATAACATACATTAGAACCAATGTTGTGACTTACTTCATTAAGCAAGGAAATGACCATGTCCATCATCTCCTCCGCTGATACTGCACAAAATTCTTGTTTGTGGGGCTTGCGCCCTGTGCTACATAATCCTTGTGTCGATTCTCTGAAAAAGCCTGCCTTTCTTGCCCCTTATTTTTCAATCTCTCAGACTGTCGGATTTCATACTCCAAGGGGGGGCCTTCCACACGTTCATGCTTACTTTCTTGTCATCTCTGCAGTGACCTCAATACCCCCTCTGATTCGCTAACGTCATTAGTTGTTCCTTGACTGTTACCATGGCTGACAATGGGTTCTGGATACGCCTGCCTTGTCTCATATTCTCTTAAATCATGTTTAATTTTATTCATTTTCCAATGAAAAATATTATTGCAAATGTTATCCACATTATTAAATCATAATTGGTTTTGTATCTGTCAAAAACCAAATTGCTCTGTATAACTGCATTCTGCTCATCAAGCTAATTGGTCTGACTTCAGTTTATTATATTTCAGTATTAACTTTATTACTTCAAAACCTGAATAATCAAAAAGTTGTTGTAATTCCTTAATAAATTCTGGATTACACTCAGCCCCATTTGGGTACTTCCAACAGCACAGCCCACGAGGAACCTGTTGCAACATCAGGTTCCTTTCTATGTACCCATTCTCAAGCTGCAATTTCCTAAAAGTTAATAGTGTTTTTTTGAAACTCCTCTAGCCTATCTGCCAAGGAGACGGGTTGAGGTTCAATATTACTTATTGCCACATTGTTGTGATTAAAACTGTAAGTAAACTTTTTCCAGCCAGCCCATTCAAATCCATTGGACCCATTTACCTTGGTTGTATGATTTTTCCACCCGCGAGGAAGCAGTTTGTTGAATATGTGGCGACAGTTGTGTAAGTGGAAAACCCAGACTGCCAAACATATCGCTGCCTGATAATTTTTCCAGGATACCATTGGTTTGTGATGAATGGACTGCCATTTGTTGACTAATATGTTCCAATATGTCTTCCAAATCACCATGCTGGCTGGATTGATCCATTTTGTGCTGCTGCAGCCCGACTACTTAAACTCAAGTAACAAACCACTCCAATTCCACATGAAATAAACTGGTAACCACTTATTGAGAATAAATGACAGCCCAAAGCAGCACTTCAACTCCATTTATTATCCAGAGACAAATCAGTAAAATTCATAAAACCAGTTAAGCGCTTTCATCCCGATATGCAAAGGACTTCTTCAGAACAAAAACTGTTAGCAACCCCAACCCTTAAAAATACTTGTACTAATCAGCCCATTAATCAATCGAGCAAGTAAGTGGATACATGTTTAACTATTATGATGCTCTAAAATTAAAAGGAAGATTAAATTAACTGTTACATAATGTGTTAACCTAAATTTTTTTTAATTTTAAAACACTATTGATACTAACATTTTCATTGATCCCAGGATATTTTGTGGCATTAAGTCTTAACTGCCACTTGAGCTCACAAACACACAAATTGTCATCCACAACAAATCCTGGACTATTTGTTGCACTATCAGAAATCTAAACTCATGCTCATTATAACTGCATATGTGGCCTGTATTATGCATTGGTCATTTTATTTTTTTTATATCTGCTAAATGTTCGTATATTCTATCCCTGAACCATCTACAGGTCTTACCAATATAAAATACTGGACATGATAAACATTTTGCCATATAAACCTCATTTTTGCTCTGGCAATTATAATGCCCCTTGATATAAATTTCCTTCCCATTTAAATTAAACTTACCATCAGTGACCAAAATATGGGAGCATTGTGAACACATACCACATTTAAAATTACCCACTACTTTATAACCATCTCCTGAGTAATGGGTAACAGTTTCCAAAATATCTTTAAGGGACCTATCCCTTCTATATACAAACATGGGCTCATCCCCCAAGTAACTTTACTGCATCTTGATCTATACACTAAAGCTACTTGAAATGGTGGGAGGTTGAGGATATAACAGGTGAACCCTACAAAAAAACATGGAGAATGGACTTGGCAAAATCCTGCTCTAACCCTAGAAACAACATCCAACTTATATAGTGCTTAGTGAAAGTATGCACAGAATTTTCGAATTCCAAGAGTAGCGTTTTTTCTTCACAGCTAAACCCAATTTTGTGTCTTGAAAAGAAACAAAAAAGTTGCTCAATTTTCTAATATCCTTGGTGTTTTCTAGAGAGCACTGAGCTACCTTTGCAAATCCAAAGAATGCAGAACCCTCTCTCACTGCTGTTTTGAGGACAGTGGAAAAAGAAGAAAGATTACTTTTCTAATTCAAAGACAAATTGTTGACCATTTTAGGCATAAAATAATTAGCTTGAAGAGACACTCATGCCTCTGTGGAAACCCAAAAAAGGAGTAACTGTCATAAGGTCTTAAGTTCAGAAGTCACAGCCACTAACCAGAGAGTTTTCCAAGTACACAATTTAAATTTAGAAGAAGCTGCTGGTTCAAAGGATGGCTGTGTTAACTTTTCAAGGACAAAGTTAAGGTCCCACAAAGGAGGTATTGGGTTTCTTGAAGGCCTAACATGAAGGACACCTTTCAAAAATTGTTTAATTTCCCATCTAGAGGAAAGTGGTAGATCTACAGGCACACAAGCAGAAATGGCTGACAAAATGAGCTTTAACAAGAGAGTAGACCAGACCAGAGTTGAGCAAGTCACACAAATAAGAACAGTAGGAATACCAACTAAGAGAGGGTCAGTATCATTTTTGTAACACCAAACTGAAAATCCTTTCCACTCTGCAACACAAGAGTTATTTTATTCTGGTCTCCTGCAAAACGCAAAGCATGTCCTCACAAAACTGGAGTAAAACAGGAATCTAAACCCATAGAGTCAAATGTAGGGTGAGAAGATGTGGGAAAATGTGAGACCCCTTGCCGTGTGCGAGATCTAATATTGTGCTATAACCTGTGATGACTGTCCCTGGCCAGGTGAAAAAGAAAGGGAAGCCAATGGTGTCTGGGCCAAAAAGGAGTCGTCAAAACAATTTGGGCATGTTACACATGGCCTTGTGTAGGGCCCTTGGTAACACAGGGAGGGGGATAAGCATAAAGAAACATCCCTTTCCAAGACAAAGACATGGTATCCACTTTTCAAGCCAGAGGACTTGGTACTCTGTAACAGAGCTCAAGAAGTTGTTCAGATAGAAGGCAAAAAGATCCATTTGAGGCACACCTCACAATGGCCCATGTCCAGGAAAGCCTCTCTGTGAAGCATCTACTTTGGGGGATCTGTTCTGATCCTGCTCAGACTGTCACCAGATGGTGCTGATGGAATATAAATTGCCTGAAGCATCAATTGATGGTGAATGGTGAAACCCAATGCAATGATGGACAGTTTGAGAAGAGAGTAAAACCTTGCTCCCCCTTGCTTATGTACCATATGACGATGGTGTTGTCTGCAAAAATTCTGAGGTTACCTGGATTCAAAGGGAATGCGCAGCCTGAAGAGCTTTCATTCCCTGGTTGATGATCTGGTCTTTTACCTGTACAGGACACCAGATCCCCTCAACCCTAATGCTGTTGGAAGAAGTCCCCCATTCCTGATCTGAAGTGTCTATAAACAGCTCCTTTGTGGGAGAAGGAACCTTAAAAGGTAGGTCTGGATTCAGAGAAATCTGGTGGATCCACCACAGAAACTCCCTCCTGAGGCAAGGCAAGGAAGAGATGGGAAAGTCCAGAAGATGATGTTGCAGCTAAATTTTCCTAAGACAACACTTAAACTTCTGCATTGGGAGTCTGGCAAAAGGAATCACTGGAATAGTGGATGTCATGAACCCCAGGGCTCAGAAAAACTCTCTTGCAGACATAACTTGCAATGGAAGAATGTGCTGGAAGAATGCTGTGAAGCAGAGGACCTTGGAAAGAGGAAGAAAGGCCATCACTGGTGGGGTATGATTCCTGCATCCCAAGAAAACCTGGTACTGTGAAGGGGTCAGAATAAACTTCTTCAGACTGAGAGTTAAACAAGGAGAAGAATGGTAAATTCTAGGTTCTGCAGAAGAAGCTACTGACAGAAGGCTTGAACAAGAAGTTTGTCCAGACAGGGAAACATATGAACACCACTGTGCTTGCAAAAGGCTATGATCAGTGTGAGACACTGTAGAAACCCCTCAATGCTGTAGAATGACCAAAAGACAAACCACTGAACTGATAAGGTGAGGAAGAAACAGAAAAATGTAAATACTTCCTAAAGAGAGGGTGAACAGTAATATGGAGATAGGCATCCTTCAGGTACAGTGACACCAGGTAGGTGTAAGGAAACAGCAGAGGAAATAGAGACTGGAGAAATGAAATTGCTAAAAGAAGGAACTTTTAGAAAGTGTTGAGAATGGAGAGGTGTAGAATGGGTCTCCAAGAACCCTCCTTCCTGAGGACCAAATTATCTTGGAGTAGAATAGAATAATTTGTCTCTCTGGAGCAGAGGGACTGGCTGAACAGTCCCTTGAGCCAATAGGTTATAAGGAGGAGGAGGACATATAGTTGGCAAGGAGGAGGAGGTTGAGGAATCCCTGAAAACACAAAGATACTTCCAAACCTTGAAATAACCAGTGTGAATGACCAGAGTCTCTGTGGTGATTTATTGCCAAACTGGAAAGGACTGAGTTAACCTTAGAGAAAGAGGAATCTGGAAGAGGTGGAGGGGTACTGACTGTCAAATAAAGGTGGATTTGTCTGGAAAAGAAGTCTTCTGTACTCTTGAATCCTAAGTACATTTCTCAGGATACAATCTTTTGAAATGGACTGCCTAAGATGCCAATGCACAAAGGTAATTCTGTTGAAATTTTGGTACAGGTGAAAGAAAGATTTGTTTAAGGTATTGCACAAGCTTCAGATCCAAAAAGATTTTGAGTATCCAATGGAGAATCCAACAATTTAACCTTGATATCCTCAAGGAGAGATTACAGCCTAAGCTAGGAATACCACGCAACAACCGACCCTGATGCAGCAGCCTGAAAAGAAGCATCATCAGCATCAAGGCTGCATTTGATGGAATTGCAAACCATGGAAATGGCAGATGTCTTAGCTTCAGAATCAGGCATGTCTGCCAGAACATCCTAAAGCTTAGACAGAAGAGATGGACCATACCTGGTCACATCGGTCTGGTAATTAAAGGCCTTGAAGGCTAAAGTAGCAGAGGGATAAACTTTCTTATCATACCTGTCAATAACTCTACTATCTTTATCAGAAGTTAAAAGCTTAGAGGAAGGAATCAAATTAGAAGGCCAGCAGAGAGACAAAAAGAAATCACTGCAGGGTCCGGAGGAGGATTCTGTACAAGAATTTCTGACACTCAGGAACTTTGTAGAAACTGACCGTTTTTTTTTTTTTTTTTAGGAGCAGGGGGCTGAAACTCAGGAGCCTGAATAAAGGTCTCGAGAAGGGCTTCCAAAACAGGAGGTACTGCAGAAGGCCTGGGAGACACCATCTGTAAGAGATCATATCTCTGCTGGACCTCAGAATGTTGGGAATTCTCCCATTAAAAATTTTCCATCACTTTCACAATGGTGCCCCGAAAAGAAAGCTCCTCAATAAGGGGAAGCGTATCATCTTCATCTGATCCCACAGCAACTGTGGAATGGATCTGACAGGAGGGAGTAGAAGAAAGAGGGAAACCAACAGGGAAAGGTACCTCCAAACCTTGTGGGGGTACATCAAAAAGAACCTGAGTGAAGTCTTACCACTCCCTATGGGGTCTTTAGCTTCAGGTACCACACTGCCTTGTCTTTTATTTTTTCTTTTTTTTCTTTACAGGGACCTCTGCCCGAACACATTTAGGGGATTCTGATTCCTGTCCAACTTCAATAAGAGGCCTAGGTAATTCTTCTTTAGCAAGTATGTGAAGAATCCCCCTTACGACCTTCAGAAATAATCAGTTGCAGGTCCCCCTTGACGTCTGCAGCAGACGTCAGCTTGGCCTCAGAGGATGTGCGAACAGCATTGCCCTGTGTCAGCCTCCAACTGGGTTACAACACAGGAAGCAGGAGACAGAACTGGATAATCCTTGGGCTCTTCTGTTAGAGGCTAGACAGCGGAAGTCTCCAAGCGCATTTTTTTTTTTTTTTTACTTCTTTTTGAAAGCTGTTGCATGTCTGGGTGGAAGGATTCAGAGGCCATAGCTCCCTGACTGAATAAGTTATACACAGAGAGGGGGAGAGAGACAAAAGATGGCTGAACACCGTCTTGGGGACAAAGGACCAGAAAATATCACACTGTGTGTGCTCATGTTCTGCACCTAAGCAGAAAAGACACTTGTCTGTCTTTATGGGGAACACTCATTTCCCCTTTTTGGATGACATTTAAAAGAAATAACCAAGCAAAAAGGGGAAACAAAAGCAATGATAAGCAACAAACAAATTCAAAAACAGTATATGAACAAGCAGTAAAGAAGTTCTGAGGATTTCGCACTTGTATGTCACTTCTGTACCTTACTTACTCCTTGAAGTAAGACATATGTCTGATGTACAGACAAGGACCCAAGACTTTTGGTATGCTGGCCAGACATACAGCTGTCCTAGGTAGAATATCCCTTTTGTAATGAATACTGCAACAGTGATAAGGAAGGGACACCTTTGCAAGTCACTGCATATAAATGACTAGTAGAACTTAAGACTGGGCCAGTTAAACATTTCTGGGGAAAAAGAATAGCAAACCTCTTCCATACTGCAACAAACACACCAGGAGATCATATGCATTAGCTCACAGATGGAAGGATTAGGTCTAGACTTGGAGGTGACAGGGCTAGTACAGGTCTTCTTACATAAAAGAAAATGAAAAGAATAAAAGGACTCTACTTCACGTTACAGCTGTACTGATAATGAGAGCAACTAGACATCTGACATGTAGGCAGGATGTGAAAACAAAGGTACAGAAAAGACTTTGAGAAGGAACAGGGACAGGAACAGAAGACTGACTACAGAACTGAAATCAAAATTCCAGGACTAATATTTGGGAATTTTTGACTGGCATATAAAAGCTAAATACATCTACACTCCAAAATGTTGCAATCTAAGTCAATACTGTTAGACATTAACTAATGGAACGAATGTTAAAAAGTGGACGTGACCATGCAATCTGTAAATATAGTAAAATAATTAAATTCTGGGACATGGTAAAGAAATATATGGTCAGAATTATAAGAAGAGAGGTAGCTGCAGCCTAAAGAATTATGCTTCTTTGTACTGCAGATAATTAGGGCAAAGAAAATACATAGGTAAACTGTCAAGATTAAAATACCTAGTAGGAATTCAACAAATACCATACAGATGGAATGTAGGTAAGATTTCCTCATGGAAATACTGCATAGAAGAGCTGCAACAGAAATACAAGGAATAAAGGTAGGAAGAGATAATAAAAAAAAAGATGGGGCAAAGAAAACAAAACAAAAAAAAATGTAAACCAAAGAAGGAACACATGGAAAATGTACATGGCATAAGGGGATGGATTTTAAAAAGGAATTTAGAAACTTGGGGTTGGCACTGCCGAAACGATACAAGGAGGGATGTCAAAAGGGAACTAATAAGGAAAATGTGTCAAGGAATTTATATTAAACGTGATATGAGCAGAATAGATAACTGTATACTCTTTGCTGTTCATCCACAAAATTTATACAAAGCTACAAAAAAGCAGCTCTTCGCTAAAGCAGAGTGCCCTTTAAAACTGGTGTATGCAACACAAGTTTCTTCTTTGACTGTGAATTCCAAAGGTATGAACATGTTTGGAAATTAGTGGAATAATACTCTAAAACCCTGTATGAAAGTACATGATGCATGCATCTAACTCCCAACAGTAACACAGTAGGAAATAAAGTTTTCAGCAATTTCATGAAATATTTATTGTTTATCCTGGGGAAATGTTAGCAGTTTTGAAACACAGCCCTCTTCATTACTGCTGCTACCATCCCTTTTAATGAAGCTGAAAGGAAAAGTATCATATGGAAGTCAAGCAAAGGAAAAATACAACCAATATATTCTTCAGAAACAAGTTAGTATGGTTTACCAGAATTTTTAAAATAATTCAAAAACAAATATTACAAAATATAAATATTATGAGCAACTGTCTCATTCTTGCATTTGGGAAAATGTACTTCTATTAAAGGCCTGTGCATTTTAAACACTCCAAGGCTAAAACCACAATATAAATATTCATTAAAGGACTGGTCTCTGCAGCATTTATGAACCTAAGGGACATAAGTCATCAAATGCTTCTTCCTAGGTTCATGGCCATGATTCAGAAGAATGTTAGAGAATGTGTTACTACTGAACCACCAAATGACCAGGAAAATTCTTCTTCTATATGAAGATGGAAGATAGTGTTAGTAATAAAATTACTCCCTTGAAATCCAGTTATGTTTTAAGAAAAGATAGTTAAAAAATAAAGAAATATTTTATCAATTGTGAAAATAAGTTACAATTTCAGAGAAAATGCTATTAAAGAAAGACGAACCATTAAATTACAAATGTTTAAAACTAATATGACACACATTCATACTGACAAGTAAAAGCAGTGCTCAAATATAAGATTCTGACAGTAAAATACATTCTGGAGTGCAGTAATTTTGATACTATATCACCCTCAACTCCCCCTCCACTTAACTTAAGGAGCTGTACATTTAATTATATTACATTGTACTACATTGTGAACTAACCCCACACCAACAATCTGGGGCTACACAGTTATTTAAACAGGAAGGCAAAAATGGCGGCAAGAATTCTAATGAACTAAGTTACTAATAAGCACTGATCAACAAACTGCCTTTAAATTGTGCTTCAATTTAAACAATCTAAAGCTGCTTTTGTTTACAGTTCTTATGTAACCTTTACAACAGCCCTAAGTGCTTACCTAGCACTCTGCAGTAAAACTTACCATAACAGTAGTTGCTGGAGTATGTTCACTGTTGCAGTGGTATACACTTGGGGAATTCTGCCGCAGAATGCTGATGTCTGGTTCGACTTCCAGAGCTTTTTAACATTCTCCTTCCAGGCCGGAAAGACTCCCTCCACTCTGAACATTAGCACATTTGTGGAATAAGAGGGACATATGCCTGCACCATCTTAACTCTTTCTTGCCAGTCAGCTCCAGAGATCTTGACTGAGACCAGAACACAAGACACTTGGATGGAATATGCCACCAAAATGGCAGCCTATACAGAAGAATCACAAAGTTGCTTCTGCAAAACCTAGGTTAACCTGAGGAGGATGAGGGACACATTGTAAGGGTAGCAGCCCTGGAGGGTACAGGGACAGGTGACAGAGTACCTGTTCCAACCCAGGATGTCCACAGGGAAGAAGGTAGAGGGAGCAGAGGGAATATTAGTGCAAAAATAAATATACTCTACAGTCTATAATTATGGTATATTGCAAACATAACTGTAGTGTTCATTGTACAGCTCACTGCTGGTTTAGTGACAATACTTAGGAAATTCCCACAGCTTACGGACCAATGGGTGTCTGGTCTAACAAAGGCACTGTTTGCAGCAGACACTGTGGTATGACTATAGCCTGTCTTGCCCTGGCTCAAGAAGATATGTCCAGGTTATAGTGCTTCGAGAAACTTAACAGATGACCAGGCAGCAGCTTCCAAAATGGCCTGGGTGATGATCGCTCTTCAAGAAGGTAGTAGAGGCTTCTGTGCATCTTACAGAATGGACTCTCACATGCCCAGGTATAGACTTCTCATTGAAGGAGCTTCAATGACATAGCCATTTAGAGATAGTTTTAGAGAATGCCCGACTTCTCTACATATTGTCATGGAAAAGAATAGCTGGTCTGATTTCCTTTTGAGGTAAAATCTTCACGGTCTATGCACATAAAAGGTACATAAGATCCTTTCCCCTTTGATCTAAGGGATTGTCTAAAACACAGAGTGGTCAACAACCTATTTTATGGAAAGTTCTGTCACTCCTTTGTGCACTAATGCTGGACTGGTGAGGACTGTTACTCTATCCCTGTAGAAGATGAGAAAATGTGGTTTGCACATGAGGGTTGCAGTTCTGATATCATGCTGGCAGAAGTAGTGGAACTAAAAAGGCAGTTTTCCATGTGTTTTCCATATCACTAACTTGAAGGGTGCACCAGCAGCTGACTCAAAAGCCGGTAAAATTAACTCCCCTAATATGTAACTGTGGTCTTAAGGTGAAAAAAAAAATTTTTTGGAGGCCGCAAATGTAAGACCCTCCACTTAAGGAATAAACAGAAGATTCCCAAGGTATGCAGGCTGAAACTGCAGAAGCTTGTACCTTGTACCCTTACCTATGCAAGACAATCCTGTCTTGTAAAGGTCTGACATATACTTGAGGATCACTGGCAGTAAAGTCTGATTAGGGCCCAGACTATTGTTCTAGTATGACTTTCTTGTATTTGGTTTCTAAGCTCCTGTTAAGACAGAAAAAGCATGTGCCTAAAAGGGATAAGAACTACATCATACAATCCATCGGCCTGAGGGACCTTCATGCTGCCGTGTAGGTACGACCCAAAATGTTCACATGCTAGGAAAACAGTACAGGTTCTGCTCTTACCATACTTAGCAGGGTGGATAAAAGGTGCTCTCTTGGCTAACGGTAGTGTTTTGCTTGTCCTCCTTTATCTTCTGCCATTACCTTGAGGAGAAGAGGGACTGAAGGAAAAAGTGTATGGAAATAAATTTGCCCAGCTTATTGAAACATGCCACCTGTCACCCAGTCTCCTAGTGGATGATGTGCTGAAACAGACTGTTCTCATCTGTTTTATGGATAAGCAGAAAGGTCTGTTTCTGATGCACATCAACTGAGGACCAAATACAGAGAATACTTCTCCATTTAAAATCCATTCATTATGGTCTACCTCTGTTCTTCTCAACTGGTCTGCCAGAATGTTCTCATGAGAAAAGATACAAGATGTCCTGTGGTTTACGCCCAACTACAAAGCCAGGTACCATGTTTCCATGTGATTGTGTCCCACCTTCTACACCCCCCCCCCCGGTTCAATGATATACCATCTTTATGTTGTTTGTGAGAATATGCAGGATCCTGACTACCAAACAGGTCTACAGGTTTAATAACTAAAATTACTGCCATCTTTTCAACACTGATGTGTTTTTTTCCCTCCGAGTTTTCCTCCATTTCCCTTGGATCCTCCATTTTCTTAAGTGGGTCCCAAAGGAAACATATGAGGGAATCTGTGGTGACTACCATGGTGTCTGGCCTTAGCCTAAATGGGACCTTCAGGGCAAGTGTTACCTGTTCGATCCACCATTATATAGTTCTGTTGACAGAGAGCAACAGGGATTAGGTACTGCAGAGAGTAGGCATGCTGGCACCATCTATTTCTTTGGTATTACTATAGTTTCTGTATTTTAAGCACTATAGTTTCTGTGAACAGACTACATAACCCTAGTGTTTTGAGCAACTACCTCACAGCAATCTGATTTTGCTGCATTACGGAGGTGAAATATTTAGTCAGGAACAACACTTTCTTTTCAGGGAACAAATGCTGTCTGGTTCATACTGTTCATGACACCCTGGAAAATGACTTCCATGATGGGTAGTAGCTGGGATTCTCTCAGGTTTAGAGTCCGAGTTCTAGTCCTAAGGAAGTAGGCCAGAGTAAATTGCATGGCTGTCCATGTCTCCTCTGTGGTTGAAGCCTGAATCAGACAGTCTTTCAGACAGGGGTACATGTGAATGTCCTTGGTTTTGTAATACGTAATTACTCCAGCCAAGTGTTTTGTGAACACACTCTATGCAGTAGCAAGTGAGCATCCTTGCTTTGATTCTGTGGTACTGCCTATATGTCATGAGTCAACGTACGAGTATGAATGTGAAATGAGTAGTTAGTGTACGATCACTGAATAATGGAGATGGAATTGTCCCCTTTTTCTAGTAACGTGTGATCTTGGAAATGATCTAAAGTTAGTGGAGGTGTGGGTATGTAGGGTGGCTTGCTGTTCTGCAAAAACAATACTGTTTTTTCACTTTTTTCGATAAGTCCATACATCAAAATTATGTGCTCGATAGTACGGACTTTGGGGAAAGTGAAGTTCACTGGGTTACGAAGAAAATCAAGTTTAGGGATTACCTTAAACCCCTAAAGACATGTGGGGGTAAGATAACACTCAGGTCTATGGTCATCATGGAGGGTTGAGGGAAGCAGACAGGGAAAAGGGCCTGTAAAGTTAGCATTCTGAATCTTGGCACTTGAGGCAACTTATTTAGCTTTTATAAGTCTATGACTGGTCTCTACAGCCCATTTTTTTCATTGCACTAAAAGAAGTCTTGAGTAGAACCTGATGCCCTCTTCCACTTTTGGATTTCTCTCTCTCTCTCTCTCTACAGCACCATACTTCAGAAAAGTTTTGGTGGTGTAAGTTTGATTAAACATCTCTGTTCACTGCCTACTTGTGGAATATCTGACAACCCTGGACTTTTTATGAATCAGAGTCTGTATCCTTGCCACAAGACTCTTAGGAAACAAATATAATGGGTGATTTCTCCCACTCTTTTAAAAACAGACACAAATAGCCTCTTATTTTGGTCTAGAATGTGTAGGGAAGATGGGTTTTGAGAGAGTGTGGACTGAAGTAGGATATGAGGGGTAAGGAGAGGAAAAAGAGCTCTGTTGTGTGACTATTCCTTTGCGTTAGCCTACAGGTCTGCAGGCTTCTACTTTTTGACAGTTTATCATTTTCTCTTGACATGGTCCTTCTTCCCTTCTGATCTTGCTTCTGCTAGGTAGGACAGTTGCTAATGTATGTGGCAGGAGAATGAATTGTTTCACGGACTGTTTAGTCCTTCCTTCCTCCAGCTTTTTACACACCTGGTCAGCAGGGACCCAAAAGGCAGCTCCTGTTCTAGAAGGCATTTAAACAGATGCACTTTTATATAATCCATCAGAGGCTGGGTCCTTAAGCAAGCATGTCTTATCATAACTGACCCCATATGCTGCCACCTTGCATGAAGCAGCCACAGCATCACAGCCACACTTGATGGGAGTCCTTATGAACCGCAAAGGTAAGGATGCAAAACTCTAGCACTTCAGTTCTCAGGGCCTTGCCTTCTAGCTCTGTATAACCTTGTCCATCAATTAGAACCAGAAACTCACATGGTACTTTAATCTAGGAGTTTAGCAGTTAATGGCCTTGAAGGCTAGGATGGCAGAACTGTAGACTTTCCTACCAAATTAGTCAAACATCTTACTTTCCCTGCACAGGAAAGAGGATTCTTGGTCGGAGCTCCAGTAGTCCCCTTGCTGGAATCCATGGAAAATAGCACTGGACCAGTAACAGGATTACTGTGCAGGTACATGTAGGAATTTACAATCCTTTATAAATGGGCAAGCTTTTCTGTAAGTAGGAGTTTGGGTGTCTGGCTCCAAAGAAGCACTCGTAAATGCATCCTCCAAGGTTTCACTCACTGAAGGAATACGTGTGGATTTTGGCTCTAGCAGACCCAGGAGCTTTCCGTATCTTTTCTGGGTAGCAGGGTAACCTTTAGGCTCCCACTTGAAGTAATCCTTCATCCTAGTATGTGCATCTCGAAATGAGAAAGCTTCTGCTGGGGAGGTAGAAGATAAGTTGTCATCAGTGCCTGACTTGCAGCTAGGAGGGGAAAACAGAGGAGTCTGATTCTGGGGGGGTCCTCTTTCTTTTAAAAGTGGGGACACTATTGTCTGTTCTGATGGCAATTGGAAGCTCCTAAGGAAAAGTACAAAGTCATAAAACAGCCTCATCAGATCTTGTGCAGTGGCCTAGGAGGCAGGAAGGCCCACCCAAGGCAAGATGGCACACATCTAAAATATGAATGCTATACACCTGCGTTTGGGGATGGTAACATCAATTTTTCCTTGAATCTTTTGTATTATGTAGGTAGAATTTCAGCGTCTATGCACATCAACAGAATGCAGGGTTCTGAAAGGCATCACCAGAGCCCTCAGTTCAAGCAAGCATCAGAGTCAAGGGCTGCAAAAGTACCTTACCAGAACCAATGGCCTTGTGCCTACGTTGGCCTTTGGACTCCCTCAATATATCATTGTCCTCCCCTAATTCTTTCTCACAGAGATGTTACTCCTTTTGTGTTTTGAATGGGTATCCACAAATGACTTGGTTTATGCTATGCCAACCTCTTGTCAAGGGACACATTTTCTGGTAAAAGTAAACCTGGAGATGGTGAACTCTCGGCTTAGGCCTTGTTAGAACCTGGAACAATAAGAACTGGAGGAGAAATCAAGCTCCAACCAAAGTAAAACAGATACTATCAAACTTTTTAGGCATGATTTTCACCCTAATTGTAATGCAGTTACTAACTTTAAATTCTGACATCTATAGTCCCTGATGTTCAAAATATTCTCAAGCTGCAGTCATACACACAAATATATTACAACATTTCTTTTCCCCAATAAAGTGTTTATTTGTACACTGGAAACTAGACCAAACTGATGGGACTAATAACTCTTAGTAATAGGTGTCAAAAATTAATAAGATGGGGCAGGCCGATATATCTCTAAAGCACAGTATGGCTGACACCCAGGTAGAACGGCATCTTCCTGGCCTATTGGGGGAAAGGTGAAAAGATTTGAAAGATTGGCCAGACATCAGCCCTTCTGTGGCAGAAGTCCTAGAGAGTCACCCTACTGCAACAGTGAATAAAATGAAGTTTTTTAAAATTCCATAAACTGCATCTGACTTCCGAGATCACATTAAGCAGCAACTTTTAAATGCTTAAGTCATCCTAAAATATTCCATATTAGCAAATCCAAACCAATGCAATAATCTGCACTGTGCAGTAGATTAGCTCAGATTTAATGCTAGAAGAAATTAATCTCATAACAGAAAAGTCTGTGCAAAATAGTATTATTTACAGCTGTTTCAGCCTCAATTTATTACACAAAACGTAGCTCTGCTGTGGTTGCACTTCCTTCTGAGCAGTCATTAATATTCCATAAAAGCTGTAGCAACCACAGTATCATGAAAAACAAGGAAGATGCTCCCTGTGCTTTCTCTTAGCCAAGGCCTTGTAATTACAGAATGGATTCTGTTAGACTCAGCTAAAGTGTCGCCCAAGCCGTGATGATCTATAATCTGCACGTAACTGAACAAATGCATGAAGTATGTTCTTGTCAAGGTTCGTGAGCTGTTCTCCTGAGCAGACCTGCTTTAAGTTGTCAGGTGCAACAACCAAAAGATTGCATAGTGCATGGAGTGTGTCAAAAAGTTGCAAAACCAGTTGAATCTGGAAAAAAAAAGGTACAGTATGATTAGTAAACTTACAAGTTCCAAAATGTATGAAGCAAAACAAATTACACTTTTTTATAAGCTGTCATTTGTCAACAATACCAGAGTCAATTTTTTGCGTCGGTTGCAGTCACCTGTAGTCTGACGTCAGTCAGTCAGTACTATAAAGTAAGGCAGCCGACATCATTACATCAGTTTTTCTTGCCCTAACCCATCAGAAGCACAAGAAAATATGGAAAAGTGGTCCTGGTGGCTAAAATCTACCGTTGGAAGTTTATGTTCCCCTAGGGGAAGATGACACATGGGAGATGGAGGGAGGGAAACCAGGACTGCAACAGTGAATACATTCGAACATCTACATTTATGTTAAGTGTAGACAACTGTACTAAGTTCTTTGTATTTCACTGATGCAGTCAACTCCTGTGGGAGGATTCCCAAAGCTGAGGAGAGGGGTGAAAGGATAGGTTAGAGCCCTAGGCATGGGTCAGCAAGCCCTGCAGAACTGCAGAGGCAAACCCTGCCCTAGACTTAGAAAAAAGAGGTAGGTGGTAATGCTTTGTAAAGGTATAGACAAGAGGTCCAGGTGGCAGCTTCCAAGCTGTCCCTGGTGGAGACACCTCTGAGGAAGGCTGTGGAAGTGGGGGCTGCCCTAGTGGAATGGGTATAGATAGACTTGGGGGGTTCCCCTGTAGTCTGTAGCAGAAATGGATACAATGTAATATCCTTTTGGAAATGGTTTGTTTGGAAATGGGTTCCCCCTCTGCCCCGGGAGGGGGCAAAGCTAACAAGCAGTTGGTCTGTTTTTTTAAATGGTTTAGTACAGTCCAGATAGTATTGAGTACTGAGTTGTCTAGAGTGTAGAACTCTTTCTCCCTTGTTTTGAGGGTTGGGAAAGAAGGTGGGTAGGTGTATGGCCTGGTTGAGGGTCACATCAGATACCCCCTTGGGCATAAAGGAGGGGTTAGTATTCAGGGAGACTCTGTCTGCATGGAAAATGATGAAGGGCAACCAGCCATGACAGCCTGAAGTTCTGATACCCTTCTGGCTGAGGTGATAGCTAGTAATAAGGCAGTCTTCCAGGAGAGGTACTTCAATTCTGTTGAAGAAATAGGTTCGAAAAGAGGTAAGGTTAGTTTTTCTAAAACATAATTCAGGTCCAGGGTGGCGTGGGAGGCCTCCTCGGAAGTCTGATATTAGAAATCCCTCTGAGGAATTGTTTAATCAAAGGATGAGAGAAGAGGGGTGGGGGTCTGAATCATAATAGGCAGAAATGGCTGAGGCATGGACTTTAATAGAGGAGAAAGAGAGGGCACTTTTGAGCAACTCGGCTAGGTAATCCAAGATAAGAGGGATGGAAGGATGGGAAGTACTGGCCCCTTTGGACTGGCTTCAGGAACAGAATCTTTTCCATTTCCCTGCGTATGATTTTCTGGTGCTGGGCCTTCTTGACTCCTTGTTAGCTTTTAAGGTATAAGCCATGCTGAAAGATTGAGAGTCTGTAAGTCTGGGTGCAGTATCTTTTCCCTCAACTGGGTCAAGAGGTCTGAGATCAGGGGAAGCTGCTTGGTGGGGCTGTAAGGTCAGGCTGAGCAGTAAGGGGTATTAATGCTGTCTGGGCCAATCTGATGCAAGGAGGATGGCCTTTGGTCTCTCCTCCCTTATTTTGATTAGTACCTTGGGAATAAGGCGCAGAGGAGGGAACGCGTACACAAAGAGGGAGTTCCAGGGGAAGGTCAAGGCATCCATCTTCCATGCTAGGAGGTGATGCTCCCTGGTACAGAACCTTTGCAGCTGGTGGTTGAAGTGCGAGGCAAAGAGATCCACTTCTGGAGTCCCCCACTCCTGAGTGATTTGCAGAAAGATTTCTCTGTGGAGCTGCCATTCATGGGGGTCTAAAAAGTTTCTGCTTAGGTGGTCTGCCAGGGTGTTGTTGACCCCTGATAGGTATTGGGCAATTAGGTGTAGACCCATGGAGGCGGCTGTAAGCCAGAGGCTCATGGCTAACCTGCACAGGGGGTAAGATTGGGTCCCCCCATTTGTTGATGTACCACATTACTGTGGTGTCTGTTTTTATAAGGAGAACCCCTGGCCTGAGATGGGGTTTGAAGGATGACAGAGCCTTTTGTACTGTCATCATTTCTTTCTGATTGATGTGCAAGTGAAGGCGCTGGGCATCCCAAAGACCTTGGGTGCACCTGTCTGCTAGGTGAGCATCCCAAGTAATGTCTGAGGCATCAGTGGTGATGGTCTGGCCGGTAGGGTGGAGGATGAAGAGAAGACCCTTGTTCTTGGCGCAGGCCTCTGCCAACCAGAGAAACTCGGCCCTTATATATGGGATCAGAGGGAGAGAGGCCTCTAGGGACTGAGAGTGCTGGCACCAAAGGTTCTTTAGATACCACGGAAGTTTCTCATGTGAAGCCTGGCCAGAGGAATGAGAAGGATGCAAGATGCCATGTATCCCAGGGCTTGCAGGAACTTCCTCGCGGTGAGGTGACTTTTGGAAGCCAGCTGGGTAAAGTAGAGAGTTAGGAAGCTCTGCTTTTCTGGGGATAGGAAAGCCATTTGGGATGCTGTGTCTAGTACAGCTCCCAAAAAAATGATCTTCTTGGTGGGGTTTTGCTTTGATTTTTTTTCTCACTGATGGTGAACCCTAGGGAAGTTAGGAGTGATTTGACAAAGAGAAGGTCCTGGAGCAGCTTTTCTTTGCAGTCTGCCTGAATGAGGCAGTCGTCCAGGTAAGGGTAAATCTGTACACTTCTCTGTCTGCAGAATGCTATGGCCGGGGCCAAGCATTTGGAGAATACTCTGGGTGCAGTAGATAAGCCAAAGGGCAGTGCAGAATTACTGAAAGTGCCGTGATCCTGCTCTGAAGTGCAGGAATTTCCTGCATGATTTCCTGATGGGGATGTGGAGGTAGGCACTTTTAGGTCTAGGGTCACTAGCCAGGCATTTTTTGTTAGCATAGGCAGCAGCTGCTGCAAAGGTAGCATTCTGAATCTGGGGACCACCAGGAACATGCTCAGAATGGATAGATCCAGGATGGGGCACCAAGTGCCCTCTTTTCTGGGAACAAGGAATAGTCTGGAATAAATGTTTTTGCTTGTTTGATCTGAGGGGACAGGTTCTACTGCCCCCTGGGATATGAGAGTTTGGACTTGTTTCAATGCCTCTGCCCACTGATTTGGAGGTAAGTCTGGGTACCCTCTTGGAATTGGGAGTTCACTGAAAGAGAATTTGTATCCCTGAAAAATGATCTTTAAGGCCCGTTGGTCTTTTGTTACAGAAAGCCAATTTTCTTTGAAGAGGGAGAGCCTTCCTCCTAGTTTTTGATGAGTGAAGGGAGGGCAGAGTGGGAAGGGGGAGTCACTGTGAGTGTTTGCCATAGAAGGCTGGCTTAGAACTTTCTGCCTTTGGGATGGAAGTACTCCATTGTTTTCTTCTCGGCTGGCCCTGGTATAGGGGCCTGGATGGTCTATCCCTGCGGGGCTTACCTTGGCCCTGTCTGCTAGGTGCAAGGAAGGACCAATGCTTAGAGAGAAAGTTCCTGCTGAACCTGGGAGGTTGAACCTGAAAGAAATCTTTTACTGTTTGGATAGAGTTTGCTTGGTCTTCCATCTTTTTAAGCACCTCTTCTGCTTTTTCCCCAAACAAGCATTCCTTATCTAGGGGTGCATCAATAAGTTTAGACTTGACATGATCAGGAAGATGTTGTTCCTTCAGCCATGCATGTCACCTAATAACAGATCATGTCACTGCTGTCTGCTAGAGGCTTCTAGGGCATATCCACAGAGTAATGAGTGTTTGGCCACTTGACAAGCAGAGTACAGTAAATCTGCTAACTCTTGAATTGGCACAGTCAGGAAAGGTAGAGATATTTTATTTTAATAGTTCCAAAGTGTGTTGTTGATATTTTAACATATGGAACTGAGAACTGAGTGCTCTGACAGCTAAGGTTGCAGAGCTGTATTTTACCCCATCTGTCCAGAGCTCTGGAGTCCTTGTCAGAAGGAAGAGGATTCTTGGGAGAACTAGTTTTTGCCCCTTTAGATTCCTTTGTAATGACCTCTGGGTCTGCAGCAGGATTTCTGTACAGGTATTTGTAAGAATCCAGTACTCTGCAATACTTGTCAGGTTTACTGGGAGCAGGAGGGAGGGCATCAGGGGCTAAGCTGGATTCATGGAAAACATCATCCACCACTTCTAAAATAGGGGGGATGGCCAGGGGTCTGTGCTGGGGCAGGTCCAGAAACTTTCTAAGTCTTTTCTTCAGCTGTGGGAAGTCCTGAGATACCCATTGGAAATGTTCCCTGAGGGAATGAAGGGTTTCCCCAAAGGAAAGGTCCTCTGGAGGGGAGGCAGAAGGGATGGATTCCTCCTCATCTGAACCCTCATAAGCAGTCAGGGGATGCTGTTCCTCTTCAAAATCTGAAGAGTTAGATTCCTCAGAATCCTGTTCTGTCATAAGTTCTGGAGAAGGGTGCCTTTTCCTTTTAGAAGTTGTGGCCTGACTACCCCGGATAAGGGAGATGAGATCCTCTGCTATTTTAAGCATTTGTGCTTGGGGTGGTGGAGCAGTAGCACAATGGTGGCTAGAAGCAGATTTCCTAGGAGTGGCCTGGCTTCTAGGCATGAGAGAATCCGTCGGTCTCAGAGAAATGGTAGTCAGATGAGTACATGTCAGTTTTTGTCTGGATTCAGTAATGCGAAAGGCCTCCTCGGAAGCTGGTGCCTCCGTCGCGGCTCCGGACCCAACCGAGGCAGAGATGGCCAAAGGCTTGGAAGACGAGGAAGATTTCTGCGGCATACCAGACTCCAAAGAGGTCTCAGTAGAGGCCTGCATAGATATCAAATCGGGCATCAGGGGCTGCGAAAGCGCATCACTGAATTCCAGAGAACTGATGACCTGCTTAGTGGTAGCGTCGGAAGGCTTAGCCTTATGTGGTCTCTCTCTATCTTTATCTCTACGTTTTTTCGGAACATCCACAGACTGCTAGCTGACGGATGCCACATCAGAATGCGAAGACAGAACATGAAAATAACTATCTACAAAAAGAGCTCTATGGCAAATGGTTCTCGCATTAAAGAAGGCACAGAACTGACAACGGGGGACGTCATGGTCTGGGCCTAAACAAGTGATGCAGTAAGAATGGAAATCTTGGTGTGGGATCTGCTTTCCACAGGCGAGACAATTGTTAACTTTTTCGGACATTGGTTAGTGCAAGAAAAAAGGATCCCCAACGGGATACTTAGCTTTAGACGTTTTCAGCTGAAATTCAACTTCTGGTAGCAACTGACCAGCACTCATGCAAACTGCTTCTGCTACGGGCTCCACGGCAAGAAAGACTGATGTAATGACGTCAGCTGCCTTGCTTTATAGCACTGATGACCTGACGTCAGACTACAGGTGGCTGCATCCGACACAAAAAAAAAAAAACAATGACTCGGGTATTCGGGCCAACTGAGGGCAGCCACAGCAGGGATAACCCACAGGTGATGACTGCAACAGTGAAACACGAAGAACATCAGCAAAACACTGCAGCTGAACATTTACTGAATTACTTCAATAATCTAAGCTACACTCTTAGGAAAAACAAATGGTGTGCGTGTCTGTGTGCCTACCTAGTACATATGTATACACATGCATATATATGAAAAAAAAGAATCAAGTATTTCAGTATCCAATTTAGAATGTAGACCCTACCTTAAATTCTTTGGCACATTTCCTGTATTCTGCCACATCACATATAGCCAACATGCCACCCATAGAACTATAAGAATATTGCTGAAGATGTTCATAAATAAGTCGATGAAATCGGACTCCAAATTCTGTTAGTACCGTGTCCACATTCTTCCCATCCATGGAATTTTTAATTTTTTCCACTTGTTTTCTGATGTAGCCGCATACTTTGACACATGCCTAAAATGTTTTTGATTATTTAAAAAAGAATATAAATCACTTAAAAAAACTAGAAACATTTTAAGGAAATACACAGAAAAAAAGACTGCAGTGCCATAAGGCATATTTACGATGCAATGTGCTTTACTACCTTAATTATTCATCAATATATCTGTAATTAAATTAACAAAATTTAAGATATACTAATTACTTAGAATTTCTCAATTTGTTGTTTCACTGCTACATCACTGCTGGCTTACCTAAAACCAAAACTGAGAATACACACACTAATGCACAATCCTGGTTTCCTGCCTTTGTATGTTAAGCAGAGATTGTTTCTAAGAAGCCTAAGCATTGTGGAGTATAACTACTCCTGGAATTTTTCTGAGAAGTTCAAACTTTTTGGTCCAGAAATTTTTCAGACCAGGAATCTTTATACAATTTCTACCGTGTAGCAATTTTTGGACTACAAATAAAAGGGCAATTCAATGGAAAATGTAAGAGAACAATGATGTTACAGAAAAAAAAGATGAACATGCTTTGATATCAGGTGTGCACACATTAATTCTTTTTGATGTACTTGCACACAATAGTAACAACCTAACTTATTCACAGGTGATCAGTACATGCTAATGGTACAAGATCCTTTACAAGCCTAGCCAATAATACCCAGGATATAACAATATTATATCTTAATTCCCCAAATATGGGATGGGGTATTATCAGGTAGTGGGTCTTTGGGTGATGGAGCCCTGAGTCATTTTACAGACTGCCTTTGTCCATAAAGGACATGGGCAGTACCTCAGGAGTGAATTTATGCTTCCCCATCCATTTATCCAAGTTCTTTTTGGAGAGAATGGGGACGGGCTTTGTTTTACAAAGATGAGAAGTTTATTCCACAGACGAGGTAGCCTTTGGGATATATATGTAACTCTAATTTCTGTTAAGAGTCACAAATAAGCTTCAGGTCCATGGAACACATAACGCTTGTATAATTTATATTGAGGATATGCAACATTTTCGTCAGGGCTGGATCACAGAATGCCTTGTAGGTCAGGAATAAGTCCCCTCTCAATAAACGATATGAGACAGAGTTAAGGGATAGTGCCTTTAGTTGGTCTTACACTTTGTATTGTTTTTTTTTTTTTTTTTAGTAAGAAACCTCTGGGGCTGCTCTAAGTAGTGCAAGTGCCTTGTTAGGTACATGCATAAGGGAGCACAGTACTTGACTATGGGCATGATGAGGACACAGTACAATGGCACAATGACTTCCTTTCATCTTGATGCTATGCCTTTACTTATAAGTTGAGCCATACAGAAGTATTTCCTCACTACTGTAGCTATCTGGTGTTTGAAGTTTAGGTTACTATCCATCTGTGTTCCTAGGCCACTCACCACTGGGTTTACTTTTAGGGGTGTGCTATCAATATTATAATTTGCAGGGATATCTGATTTACTGAAGGGTATGACGATGTATTTTTTGGCATTTAATCTCAGACCATAATTTTGACACCAGTCATTTGTCAATTTTAGGCCTGTTTGTAGGATGTCAACATCATTTGGGGATTTGATGACTGCTCCCAGCTTACAGTCATAAACAAACTTGGTGAGCCAGAGGCCCCCAACATTGGCCTTCACTTTAGAGTAGTATATACAAAACAGAAGGGGTCCCAAAACTGAGATACTGTTAGTAACAGGTTTCTGGATTCACCTATTTGTACAAAGTGTGTCATGTCAGTTGGTTGGTTATCTATCTGATGATGTAGGCGTTTATGCTTAACTCAGTATGTTTATCTATAATCCCCAAGTGTGGGATTCTGTCGAAAGCTTTGGCCAGGTCTAAACAAGCAGTGTGTACCATTTTACCCTCATCTATGGCCTTGGTGACTTTTTCGAAGAAGTCTACCAGACTAAGCAGACAAGACCTCCCTTTGACAAAGCCAAACTGAGTCTAGTCCAGTTTTCTGAGAGTTCCTATATCATTACTGATCAGGTCCATGATAATTTTCTCTATGCCCTGCAGATAAGCCTGGTCAAGGTTATGGGTCTGTAGCTCCCAGAGTCAGTTGCTGGGCCCCACCTTGTGCAGAGGGACGACTGTTGCAGTCCTCCATTTCTCTGGGACAAAGGGGAGGCTGTGATTAAAAACCATTTCTAGTGGCCCTGATAGATTCTGTTTTAAGCTATTTAAGCAGCATCCTGGAATGTTGTTGGGACCCATGGAGGCTCTGTTTTTTTTGCTTTAGGAACTGTTGTCTTGTAATGACCGGCAGGGGGAAAGGTTGCGGGCATTTCTTTGAGTGTGGTAGGAGCTGATGAGGGGTGGGGGAGAAGTCTGAACTGAACTTGTCAGCCAGCAGGATTGCTATAGTTTCAGACTGTGTGTAAGTGTTGCCATTCATGATTAACTCAGCACATTGTTAAGCATTTCCCCCAAGATTACAAACATAATTAAAAAAAGCCTTATAGTCATCTTTCATTTGGTGGGCTAGCACTACCTCATAGTTTGCTCTGGAAGATTTGACCAACTCTCTAATTTGTTTGGTTAGACTGGTGAGTGCCTTTTTGCACTGATTTGTCTATTCCTTCTTGGCTTTGAATAGGATTTTTTTCCTTTTTCCACCAGGGTGGTTTAGTTTAGCCAGTAATTATAGGTTTGATTGGACAGCTACTGTCTCCTCTATGCAGCTATGAATGTGGTTGTACAGTATTTTTGTGCACAGCTCAGAGTAAATCTCAGTGTCTTCTGGGTTCAGAGGGGCTTGAAAGTGTAACAAGTTGTCACTTAGTTTGAGTTCATTGGATTTAGCAAAGTTTTTAACAGGTTTGGAATTTGATGGAGGTTCTAGGTTAGTTTTAATACTAAAGGAGATCATTTTGCAGTCAGATCTTACCAGGGAGGAGTTAATACATGGGAGGGAGCAGAATCTTCCATGATCATGAGTACTGGATCTAGGATATTTGTACCTCTATTTGGGGAAGTAACTAGTTGCTCCAGGGTGTCTACATTGCCAAAGTCCAAAAATCTCTGAGCAAGTGAATTCCAAGTCAAACAAGTCTCCCAGTTTATGAAGATGTAGTTGAAGTAACCTATAAGTATGGTGTCAGGCTGAATGTTAAGAGATTCTAGTAGGTTTAGGTAGGAGGTGTGGTTTTCCAGACTCATGTTAGGGGATCTGTATCTAGCAAGGATATGATAGGGGGTCACACCGATGGTTAGTTGGGCATGGAGCAGCTCACGCACGTCATGCTGTTGGACCAGTCTAGCAGTGTACTTGTCCTTTAAGAACATTGAGACACCACCCCTTTGTTTTATCCTGAGCTGAGGGGGGGGGGGGGCTCGAAATGTATGAAAAACATTGCAGCCTTAGACAGCTAGGGTGCTTTCTATGGTTCAGGATCATGTTTCCATGACTACACATAAGTCTACATTATCCAGGGTAAGGAGTGCTTCCAGGGAGTGCATTTTTTAATTCAAACTCCTAGCATTAAGCAGCAGTACCTTTAGGTAGTCGAGTGATTTTTTTTTTGTTTTGTTGGAGGGTTTAACAATCTGGCATTGCCTAAAAAAGGCACTATGGGATATATAAAATTTTTGCCAGTATCCGGAAGCTAAGTGGCGATAACTGCAAATCATCACTGGCAAAGCACTGTGGTTTGTCGATCATGTCTCCCTAGGCTGACATACATTGGATTCTCTTGTTGTGACACCAGAAATTAAGCCAATTGTTGAAGTTAATAATTTTTTGCTGGTACTGTGACATCATCACTGCTGAAGGTAGAATGCTACTCAAAGCTAGATTCACACCCTCCTGGGACACACATTCACAGAGCTCCATCATGTCTCTCTTCATATAGTTCAGTGATGTACATCTTAGGTAGTTTACACCCACATGGACTATGACCGGTTCATACTGGTACTTTTGGTTTAAAAGACCTAAGTGCATGCGTGATCTAGCAGATCATCTTCTCCTTGTTTAGCCTAGTAAGGGGGAATCAGTATGTCGAAAAATGGAATCCCCAATAACTAGAATATTTGGCTGTGTTGCCTTATGAGCTTGGAAGTGGGGCTATTATGATTTTCAGAGCCATGCATTTTGTGAGGTACTTTTTTGAGTGTCAATGTCTACTTCTGTTTGGACATGTTTTAATTTATGTATCTTGAGTGCTCCAGTAACATTTTAAATAAAAAAATAAATTCTTTGTGAATTTAAAATTGCTGCATCTTCTAGTGTAAAGAAAACAAGAAATTTTAGTGTCAAGTCACTGGCTTGCAAACATATGCATTATGCTCAACTCAGCCTGTAGAACATTTACATTGTTTGTCAGGGTGACATTACCTAGTTCAAATTTATTTGCATATTATGTTAGTCATAACACTGTTCCTACCTTAATGTCTGTGGAACAAATGAAACAGGAGTGGTCCTAGCACAGACATACACAAGTGTATTACTGCTGGCTACTTTAGCATTATTTGGTAAATACTACTCTAGTTGTATTCTTCTTTACACCAATAAATAATTTAAATACATAACCAATGACAACAAATTTCTAAAAGGTGAAATTTTTACCTTTTGCTAGTGTAGAAAATGCCCATTGTCACACTCCTGGCTGTTTCTCGCCAAACGGGGTTAAGAATTGGTCTCTTCTGTTTGTTGATGTACCAAACCACTGACATATTATCTGACTGAATCTCTACTGTTCCCAAAGGGAGAGTAGTCTAAAGGTTTGCAACAGTAAAAAACTCTGCTTTCATCATTAGAACCCTGATATGGAAATTGGCCTTTATATGGAACTGTGAAGTGTCTAGTCCAGATAATTTCCATTCGTACCACTTGGAGGCATCCGTGGACACTGACCTTGTTTGCAGTGAGAACAAGGGGATAGCCCCAAAGAAACTCTTCTGAGTGCAACTTCCAAGGTAGATCTTTCCGCAAAGATTGGATGTCAAAAAAGTATTGGACATAGGTTAATAAGGTATTGACCACTGAAATGCAAGTAGTCATTGAAGACTTCTTCTGTGATACTTTGCCAAGGGAACTAGTGTAATCGCCAAAAGGCCTTGAACCTAGGGGTTATAGAAGTTCCATAAATGGAAATTGTACCTATGAACTCCTAACCTTGAGTAGGAGTTTACTGTGATTTTTTCGTAACTACAATTATCCCTAGGTATGTACATGTTAGGAGAACATAGTCACTTGGTTTGATAGCAAATGCCTGGTCAGAGGGGTAATGAACCAGTCACCCAGATATGGACATCCTTGAATCCTTGCAGTGTCAGGGCAGTTGCTGTTTCTGTCATGCATTTAGTGAGCACCCTAGTGGCTACAGTGAGGTCAAAGAAAGGAACCCTGGAGTGGTAATGACTGGCTACTAGCCAGAAGTGGAGGAACTTTCTGAGGCATTTGTACATTTAATACAGTAGCATGTCTCCTGAAGGTCTAAGAAGTGTATCCAGTCGTTCTTTTCCAAGAAAGGAAGAATGGTCTGAAATGTAACCAAACAGAATGCCATTTGGCAAACCAATTTGGTCAAAGAAGGCTGAAATCCAAGGTTCATCTGCAGACACCTGCCTTTTGGCACTAAAAATAATCTTGAGTAAATTCTGGATCCCCTCTGGTCTGGTGGGAATTCTCCGACGACACACTTTTTTTTTTTTTTTTGCAGTTTTGTATTTGCGTAACTTCTGGATCACTTTTATTGGATGGAACATCGGGGAGTTTTTTGTGCACTGGAGGGTGAAACCAGAAAGGGTATGACACAACCTTTGGATATATTCTTTTGTACTCGAAAATCTGTAGTTATTTCTAGCCAGGCATTCAGGTGTAAGGAGATAATCATGCTTCCTTTCAAGAGAGCTGGTAGGGCTTACTAAGGGAGAACTCCCTGAAGTGGTGATTCTGCTGACCACTTCTGCCTTGTGGGTGGCATTTGCCATTAAAGTTCTCATCAAGTGCTCCAGGGAGAAATGTCTCTACACGTGTTTTGGAAAAGCCCTTTGAGTCTTGAACCCAACCCTACCCCAACTCCCCCACCCCACCTCTTTGGTTCCTGGAAAAGGAACTTAGAGAGGGAAAGCAAAATTACCTCTATGGCTGAAAAAGTCTTTAACATCTTTCTGATAAATGAATAATGCTTCTCAAACTTTTTAGGGCAAAGGGAGATGTTCCGGCAAAAAACATGGATGGATGAAGTCCAGACTGATTCTGCAAAATCAGACAGATGTATCTAGGTGCGTTTCCCAATGGAAATGCCCAAACCTGCCAGTCTGCAAGCGCAATGAGGGTCGAGGATGAGCAGGACACTGACTATAAGGTTGATGACTAGGAAACAACATGACAACTCTTTAACCAAAACCCTTGAAGTCTGGCAAAAGTTGCCAAGAAATTCAAGGATCTTAAGGGACAGAACGATAAAGTGAATTTGCTTTTCAAACCAATCCATCATCTGAAAACTCTCTGTCAGGTATGTGTATAGAGGAACTTTTACAGCCAGCACCTTTCCTGAGGAGGCTGTAACAACCATGGACACCACAGGCAGATCCTTGGTCCTGTTAATGCTCGGGGGGGGGGGGTGATTCTGTCAGGAGCACTGGGCATGGACTGAAGAGAGTCAGGACATTTCCATGGCTGCAGAGAAATCAACTGGCTAAGTTCATGTGGAAACGGAACTCTCAAAGGGTAGATGTCCAGGTGCTGAAGGATAGTTACACTGATTCCTCTTGCGTAGGAATTTGGGACTTGCAGTCACCTCCCTGTTCTAGTGGCTCCAGGGAGTCTCCGAAGGAGACATCAGAGGGAAATTTTAGAGACCCTTCTCACTGAATTTACCATCATCCATGACAGATTTCTCCATGGAATATTAAGCACTTCCTCTTATTTGGGGCCCCTTCAGTGAGAGGGGACCGGAGGGAGGGTATTTTAAGAAAATATGGATAGCCAGTAATGCTGCCGTCTGGACATTTGCTGTCCCCCACTGATATGTTGGCAAACTACTGGAAAAGGGAAAGGGGGGAGGTTGCAGTAGATAGGGCTCTTCATAGACACGAAAAACTGAACTCTGTGAAGATGGAAGGGACAGCAGAACTGAGAACAACCACCTTAGGGCCATTGCAACACAAACATCCTGTATAAATCAGTTTGACATTTAAAGAACATATTTTACATATAAATATATATATATATATATATATATATATATATATATATATATATATATATATATATATTTTTTTACAGATTTCCAGTTGGCTATGCTGGAAAAGGTTCCATTGGTGCCGAAGTTGGCACAACCCGGCATGGTCAGTGCAGAAAAGAGCTCATCAGCACAGTTGGACGGCGCCACTCCCGACAGTTTCGGTGCCTTATCCTATATTTGCTTCAGAACAGAAGGTCCTTCGGTTCCTAAGGTGCAGATTTCAAAAAAGCTACTTGGTTCCAAGGTGCTGTTGGAATCAAAACAATATGCTTAAGAGCAGTCGGTTCAGGGGAACTTAAGAGAACTGAAGCTCCACGCCTTCTAGGAGGTGGTGCAGAGGAAGAAGGTGGCACTGAACTGTCTAAATCTCTGTCAAAACAGAAGAGAAGGCTGAAGAGGGAGATGTTACACTTTCTTCTCTGTTAGCACCAGAGATCAGCACCAGAGATGGCCTCAGAATCAAAAAAGCTTAATCTTGCACAACAAGTGGAGTTGAAACACAATGCATCTCTGACACAGAAACACAGCAAGGGAAAGAACATCAGAAAAAGGGGATCTTCTGCTGGACTTCTGGTACATCTCTAAAAACAGGAGAGCCCTTAGATTTAAACAGAAAATGGAAAACACAATATTGTCAAACACACCCACTCCCACACTCATAAAAGACAAGAAGGGAAAGCAGAAGAATAGCCACATTTTTTTTTTTATTAACGAGAAGGGGGAACCTACCAATGGTAGAAAAGAGTACAAATGGTACGGGGAAGAGAAATAGTACAGAACACTATTTAGTATTAACTAAAATGGAGAGGGCATAAATTACATAGAAAGAAGTACAACCGTAGTGATGAATTTTTTTTTTTTTTTGGGGGGAGGGATGTTTATAGGTGATAAAATAAATCACTGACATAGCTCAAGAGTTCTGGCGAAAGTGTCTGTCTCTGGAAGATGCAAACAAGATCTGAGGTAATTAGGAGAGAGGTAATGTGGGTAGGGCTAAAGCTCGAAAGTTTTTGGTCATCGCAAGCTGTAGTAATGGTTGAGTCGGTTCCGATATTCGGAACTGAACCCATCAGTCAAGAATAAATGAAGACCGAGTACAGGGGAAAAGATATATCTGATGTTGTCAATGCGGTAGAGAAGACTACTAGCAGGTTGATGACCTGATCTAAAGAAATAGGAAAACATGGTTGGTGACTAGTGTTACCCCTGCTTTTGTGAAAAATGAGAAAGGGTTGCTTGCCCATAAGCTCTTGTAATTCATAGTCTCCTCGCAAATATTACAGCCACTAAGAAGATAGTATTTAAAGTCAAGAACATCAGAGATGTTGCAGGCCTCAATTGGTAGCAATGTTTACTTCTTCCCACACAGTTTGTCTCATGGAAGGAAGATTTCCTTCTTATGCTACTGTTTTCCCCTGTTCTTATGGCTGCTACATTGTTACAGCCCTCCCAGCTCCCACTGATACATTAAGGGATGCTTATAGGTGATAAAATAAAAAATCACTGACTTAGCTCGAGAGTTCTGGCAAATGTTTCTGTCTCTGGAAGATGCAAACAAGATCTGAGGTAACTAGGAGAGAGGCATTGTGGGTAGGGCTTAAGCTCGAGAGTTTTTGGTCATTGCTAGCTGTAGTACCTGTTGAGTCAGTTCCGATGTTCAGAACCGAACCCATATGTCAAGAATAAATGAAGACTAGCTAATGTATCTCCCTACTCTAATCTGTGCACAAACTGGCTACTAAAAAGCAAGTAAATGTGAAGAGACACTCACAACCTTAAAAAACTTTGCATTCTCATCTCTCCTTCACTTTACAGGTAGGTTTGTATTATTACCCAACCCTCTGAGATCTTCAGTGATAGTGTTCCACTGCCTGCCTCTCTGGTTTTGTCTGGCTTTTCCCTCTAACACTCCACCTTTCAGTCTTAAACCTATCCCCACCAGCAGCATAAAAAAACTCCTCCTTAAACTAAAGCCTTGATCCTGAGCTCCTGATAATCTGTCCCCATCCTTCCTTAGGATAGCTGCAGACAGCATTGCCCTCCCCCATTTCCATTCTTATCAACAAGTCCATCTAAGAAGACTATATCCCCTCACTCTGGAAGAAAGCTTTTGTCACCCCTCTCCACAAAAGCAGCAATAACGCAGACACCAACTTCCGTCCTATAGCTATTCTCTCACCTCCTTCTAAACTCTTGAAAAGTGCATTCATCACCAACTCTTGCCACACGTAACACACAATCATCTTTTTACCCCAACACAACATGGTTTCAGGCCGGGCCACAGCACTACCACTGCTCTTCTGTCCTCCCTTGACGCCATTAATCGTGCTCGCGATTCTGGGAAAATCATATCCACCCATTAGTTAGACCTCTCCAGAGCTTTGACACTGTCTCACGTCATCTACTCATCTCAACTTTCTTCCCTCAATTTCTCTCCTTCCTCCATAGCCTGGTTTACAAGCTCTCTCTCCAGTGGATAACAAGCTGCTAAATGGAAAAATTCCACTTCATCCTTTCTCAACAATACCTCCGGCATCCCCCAAGGATCTATTCTTGGCCCCTTACTTTTCAATATTTTCATTAACGACTTTCACAAATCCATAGATAATGCTACACTGATCCAGTATGCTGATGATTCCATAATCATCTGTATAGCAAACTCTCACTCCGAACTCCTTCAAAAAACCTAAACAGCCTTCTCCAATACCAAAACGTGGATGCTAAATAACCATCTAGCTTTCAATGCTAACAAAAAAAATCATGATATTCTTTCCTTCGAGAAATTTCACCACAGACAAAATCTCCTTTGAAATAAAAAGCCACAATGTTTGTGTCTTTCGGCTTTTCCTGGTTAGGGGTCGCCACAGTGGAACTACGGTCCGCTAATGATTGGTAGTTGATTTTTACGTGCCGAGTTACCAGCCCTGATGCACAACCTTCAACGAAGGTACGCCCATTCACGCATGTCTCCACGCAGAAGACGCTCTAGCTGAGAATCGAACCGGACAGCTTCAATAATCAATATTGTACCTCACACCAAACTACTCGGAGTAACCACTGATGAACATTTGCAATTTAATATCCACATCCCAAATAATTAAAAAAAAAAAAAAAAAAATCACCAAAAACTAGGTCTGCTGTATAGACAAAATCGCTATCCAACCACTTCTACCAGAAGTACTCTAACCTCCTCCTACCTGCTCCCCTCAATTATGTATTGTGCCCCTCTACTTTGTCATCTCCAACTTAGCCTAAAAAACAAATTAGAAGCCTGCTATAACAAAGTCAGTAAATGTGCTACAGGGTCCAAATACTCCACCCATTAATGCCATTCCCTCCACTCCCTAAACTGGCATCAGCTTCCTAATTTCCTAAAATTCATACAACTCACCACTGCTCACAAACTCACATCCCAACCCTCCAACTGCCCCTCTCTTTCATCTATCTTAACCCCTTACCTCCCCAGTCGTACTCTTATATCTGAAAACCAAAACCTCCTTAAAATCTATAAACCCCTTTGCCCCCCTGCCCAATTACTTCTATCACACTCCTTAGTTAAACTATGTAATTCTCCACCCCCCCCCACTCCGCTGTACTCACAACCACTCTAATTTCAGATCTCTCCACTATTCTTACCTTACCTCAGACTGGGATTGTTCCTGCTCCCTTCCCACCTACATTACACTGTCATCTCTTTCAGACCTCTCTTCAATCTCATCTACTATCACCTCTGCTCACTAACAATGTTAGAACAACCCTAAACTTGTATAAACACTTTATGACTTGTACTTTTAATTATATTATCAGTATTATCTTTGACCTTTTCTATATTTTAACGTGTTTTTTTTTAAACGTATACTCCCTGATTTTGTATTTTAGATTGCATATTTATGCTTTTGTATACACCACACTTTACTTATGTTATATTCTATTAACTGCTTTTGGAGTTTTTCTTCCTGGGTCTCCACTGAAAATGGGCTCTGCTTGGCCCAGTGGACTTCCCTGGTCATCAAACTGGAAATAAAGTACTGCTCTCCATGTTGCCTTGTACTATTTGTACACTAATTATAGTTTTCCCTGCCCCCACTGTAAAAGCTGAAGCTTCCAAAATTCTAACCTACCTGGGGTCATTGATCTGTAGTCATAGGACTAAGAGAACTGTGATTTGCTACAGGTTCAGAAGTCACAGAGCTCCACTACTGGCTTCATTTGACTGGATCACTCTCCAACTCATTTGGTATAACCTGCACAATTTGCGCCCATCTGGAGTCCATTATTCAAGACTCTGAGATGTGTAGAAATCCCTGAATTGCGAGAAAATTAAAGTTGTGTACTTACCATAACAATAGATCTGTGCTACCTTATTCCACCCTTTTCAAACTGTGGGTTATCAGATCCGACTCAGGTCAGACGCCAAATCTTCAATCTAGGAGCTCCCCTTCCTACACCCATAACTCCCTGCTCTAAATGTCTCCCCTCAGATTGAGGTTGCTACATAAATGATTCTAGGACCACAGGCCAAAGGAAAAGAAGCAATATATCAGAAAATAGACTGGGGGAAACATAAGGTCACTCTAATACACAGCTTCAAAGCTAGTCCACACAGCTCGACAGAAGCAACATGCTAAAGGTTAGAATTTAGAAGGAAGCACAGAGGGACAGTTGGTTGAGAAGCATGGAAGAAAATAACACAGATCTATTATTATGCTAAGTACATAACTTTCATATCTGATGTTGTCTTTTCTATCCATCTTAACCTGTGGGACAGAGCCTCCAGGCAGTAACCCTAGGGTGGTTGTAAGAATAAAAAAATATGCAAAAAGGTAGAAACAAAGACAGTTCTAGACTGACTGTCTAGTTTGTAATGGCACATAAAGGTACGAGTGTTAGACCAAGTAGCTGCTGCACATATGACATCAACAGAAGCCGGAGTGAAAAAGACAGCTGAAAAAGCAGCTGCTTTGGTGAAATGAGCCCCGGGCTTAATAGGCAAAGAAATTCCTTTCAGGAAGTATGCAAAGATGATACAACTGGAAAGCCACCTGGGTAGGTTCGCTTAGAAAACAAGCTTATCAATTTGTTTTAGAAAAGAAAACAAAAAAAAAAGCAAATAGGTCTCAGCAGGGAGTGCCCCAGCAGAAGAAAATCCACGCACTATCTCCAGTTTCAAGGACCACTTGTGAGGCAGAAAAATGTGTCTACTCAGACTGTCCACTAAGAAGCTGGATGTCACTAGGATGTGAGTTGTGATCAGAAACCACTGAAAAAACATTTCCCATTGCCAAACTTTCATGGCCTCCTGACACAGGAGGTAGGACAGAGTTCATCCTTGTTTGTTCATGTACCCTGCCACAGACATACTGTTGGTCTGGATGGTAATCATACCCTTGGGAGAAAAAGTACCGAAAGGCCTGCAGCTCAAGGAGGACCACCTCATCACTATGGCCTGGGGATGGGGAAGAACAAAAGGGTGGCCTGCTGCAGCCAAAGGATATTCCAGTCACCAATGAATGTGGTGATGACATATTTGTTAAAGAAACTGAAAAGTTCATAGGATGTCAGAGTTAGAGTCTACTGCTGTACCCTCATGTGCAAACCTTGTCAATTGAACTAGACAAATAAAAGTCCAAGGAGATGAAGAACTGCAGTCAGTGGTGTTTTGTGAACCAGAAGGATATGAGAAGCCTGTAAACAATGAGAATTTAGTTTTGATGATGGCAGTTTGGCTGTGTGCGTGACCATATCCAATTAACAACCAATAAATTCCAGTATCTGAACTGGCTGCAGGCTGGACTTTTCATAATTCACTGTTAGGTCAAAGGACAGACACAGCTGGGCAAGGAGTCTTGGGCCTTGATTAGAAACACCTCCGTGAAAGTAGTTAGGAGCCAATTGTCCAGGTAGGGAAAGACCTGGAATTCTTGCAGCCTGAGCCAAGCTGTCTTTACTGCCATGCATTTTGTGAACACACATGGAGCTTTTGCAAGACAAAAGGGCAGAGCCCAAAACTGACAATGACTGACTCCAGTTGAAGGCACAGAAACCTCCTGGAATGCCTTGCTTTCCTTATGTGATGGTAAGCATCCTTGAAGTCCACCAAGCACATCCAGTCATCCTTCTTCAGAAGAGGTGGAATGGACTGCCCCATGACCATCCAGAATTTGGTCCTTTTGACAAAGCTGTTTAACTTGCTGAGATCCAAAATGGGTCTGACGTCCTTGGTTTTCCTTGGGTGCTAAAAAGAATCTTGAACAGACAATGGATTCTCAATGGTCTGCTGGGACCTTTTGGATGACTCGGTTGAGAAGCAGTTTTTGAATTTCCACTGCTGCTTCCCTTTGCTGATGGGAATGGCATACTGGGAAGGGATTTTGGGGGAGTCCACTGGAGTGAACAAAAAAGGAACTGTATAATCTCTGGGCACAACTCTCAAAACCCATGTGTCTGATGTGAGGGCCAAACAAGCTTCTGAGTGGACAGCCAAATGACCCCAACTGAGTACAACAGGCAACTGTGCAGGGCTGCTGGAAGGGCATAATTGAAAAAGCTCTGTAGCAGCTATGTTTCTGTAGATCAGCCCTGCCCTGTGGGTGGCGTCCATTGTAGTTAGCCCCTCTTGCCACTGAGGGAACTGTCACTAGGGACATCCAGGAAAAGCTGCTATGATCTGAGAAAAAAAACAGAGATGCTTTCCGCTCTTATGCTTCCTAGAGAAGGAACTTGGAGGCATAGAAAAGCAAATGTCAATATAAGACAGCATCTACCCATCCTGCTCGCTCTTAGTCAGTGTCTCTTTGACCTCTGGTCCAAAAAGGAAGGAACCATAAAATGGAGCATTAATAAAGAATGCCCTGAAGTAGTCCATAAGATTGCAAAAGAGCATCCAGGCATGACAGCACATGGCAATACTGGTGCCTGCTGCTCAAAAGTCCCATCAGCCATGTTAGGCAACAGCCTCATGAAAACATTTGATATAGACTGCATTTTAGACAACTGAGCCCCCCCCCCCCAGGGTCTTCAGACCATCTGGGAACTGCTGAGTCTTAATGAACTTTGTATAAGATCCTACTGAAGTCTTGTCAAATAGGCAAGATAATTCAGATTAAGCAAGGCAAAGGTGGACAAAATATCTGTGTGCTTTCCTAAACGATCCATTGCCAGAGACTCTGTTGAGTAGATGGACTGCAGAAGACTCCTTGAAGATGTCACTTTTTGTGGCAGCTGCAACCACAATGGCATTCACTGCTGGACCCTTGTTCCAGCTGGGTGTCTTTGGAAGAGACCAAAATCTGATCAACTTAGGATTGGTTCCAACACACTGGGTTCTCTCCAAACCCTCAAAGACACCAGGTCCACAAGGGTGTTCGGATGGGGACCACCCTGGACATAGATGAGCTGGGCCAAAGGGCTTCAGAAAAACAGACTTCCAGAAAAGGAACTTTGGGGGTTCATCCATTCAAGTAAATCACAAAAAGAGACATCTTCATGAGGAGACTTGGGGGAACCCCCCTCCCCTTCGAGGTTGGTGCAGTCAGTGAGGGATTCCATGTGGGAATTAAAGTGCTTCATTTTGCACTTACTCTTGTTATGAACCACCCTGGGGGGAGAAGCAGGAGAAGACATAAAAGAGGTGGCAGGTCCTGAAGGCAGGGGCGCCAGGAGACCCAAAGACATGGCCTATCCAAGAATCACCTGATGTGAACATGCATGTGCAGACATGGGAAAGAATGGGACTGATACGATGTAGCTGCTGAACTTCCCATCTCCAGATAGGAGAGGATCCTTTACACAACACAGAAAGCAGAAACTGAAGCCGGAAAGCCAGACCTTGTGCTACTCAGATCCAAAGACCCAAGCTAGTCACCAGTGCCTGAAGCCAACCTGGCTGGACATGACATTGAGATTGGGGCTGCGCTATTGACAGCCAAAGTGCCCCGCGGTAGGGACAACTCTGAAACCCAGATCATCAACCCCAACCCCAGGGCACTGGCCATGAACACTCCATTCCAAGGAGTGCTCAGTCCCAACAGTGTCGGATTTGAGAATGCCAATGACTGAACTGCTGAACGAAATGGCTCAGTTGTCAGCACCACAGAAGACAAACTGCAAAACTGGGAACTGAAACCTCAGGCCTCACAGCTGAGGAGGCAGGGATGAATCCTAGCTCCATCTGTGCCTGAAGAAAGGAACGCATCAGTTGCTCCAAATCTGACGGCCTGAATTGCCCAACTGATCTGGTGGACTTAAAAGAAGAAGCCACAAAGGGTGGCCATCAGGTCCAAAGACTGGATCTGGAAGGGTGAAACTCGGACCTGAGAAATAAAAGTAGAAGGTTACAGAGAAAATTCCACTGGAGTAAATTGGAAAGAATGAAAAGTGGAGCCTGCCCAAAGAGGCAGAAGGGTCCTTAGATTGCTAAGGACTTAGAATTCTTAGGGTGTGGGGGTTGAAGGATTCCTAGACCATGATGACTGGTGATCGGGGCTGAAGCAACACTGAAGGACCTGAAGGGGTCAGAGCTGAAGGTGCCAAAAGCTGATGAACCTTTGGCTGGCCTTCAGTAGACAAGAGAGTTGATGCTCTTCTCTTTCTTTACTCCATTGATTCTTTATCTTTAGATCTCTCTCTCACCCTTGTCTGTCTTCTTACAGGAAAAGGATGAAGCAGCAGTCGAGGGCAGTAGAAGGCCTTTCATGACCAGCTTTACCTTCCTTTCATTATGGGCTCAGGAGCCAAAAGTGACCAAACCTGACACTCTACCTCCAAGTGTGCCATACACTGTCTGCTCTATAAGTATCACAGCAGCTCATGTGAAGTCTTGCCAAGGGACCATCAACACTAAGGATGCTTATTACCCATAGGAACAAAGGTTTCCCCTGGTCATAATTTGATTCTGCTGTTGCACAGAAGTGAAAAATAGGGTGAGAAAAGTACAGTTGTTTTAAGAATATACCAGAAAATGTACATGTTTTAGTAGTTTCACTGTCACAGACAAAGTCAAAACACCCAGGGAGAACTCTGCTAGTATCAGGCAATCATCTAAGTAGAGGGAAAAAGGACTACCACCAATGGAAATTACAGTTGTGTACACTTACCATAAATGTAGATGTTCAAGTGTATTCACTGTTGCAGTAATCACATTTGGGTTATCTGCTTGCAGTAGCCTTCAGTCAGCCTGATTATCAAAGTCTTGGGTCCTGCGTCAGTTGCTGTCTCATCTTCCATGACGTCAGGTAGTCAGGGGTATAAAGCATGCAGCCGACACCATTACATCAGTTTTTCTTGCCCCAGATGTCAGGTGCCCCCTAATGGGAAGCAATTATATATATCTCTATATATCTCTATATCTATCTATATATGTATATATATATATATATATATATATATATATATATATCTATATATACATCTATATATATATATATATATATATATATATATACATATATCTATCTATATATATATATATATATATATATATATAGAGAGAGAGAGATATATATATATATACACACATACATATATATATATATATATATATATATACACACATACATATATATATATATATATATACACACACATATACATACACACACACACAAGGTTACAGCTCCAATAAAAAAGCAAATACACAAAAAAGCTTTTAAGCATAGTAAAGGAGAGTAAAGGTATAGCCAAAAGAAGTCAGGGAGCTGGAGGGAGGGTAACCAGGACTGCAACAGTGAATACACTCGAACATCAATATTTATGGTAAGTGTACACAACTGTACTATGTTCTTCGTGTTTCACTGCTGCAGTCATCACATTTGGGTAGATTCCCAAAGCTAAGGATGGGAGGAGGCATTTAGATAGCATTAGGACCAGCTATAAGGCCCTGCAAGACTGCAGAGGCAAAGCCAGCTCTGGATTAAGAGAAAATTGGTAAATGGTAATGCTTGGTGAAAGTGTGCGCAGAACTCCGGGTAGCAGCTTCTAGGATGTCCCTGGTAGGTACACCTCTGAGAAAGGCAATACAGGTAGATGCAGCCCTGGTTGAATGGGGTCTAATCCCCTGTGGAATAGGTTTTCCATGGTGCTTATAGCAGAAATGAATGCAATGGCCTACCCATTTTGAAATGGCTTGCTTTGAAATAGCCTTCCCCTCTGCCCCTGCAGCAAATGTCACCAGCAGTTGTTCAGATTTCCTTTGAGGTTTAGTCCTGTCCAAGTAAAATCTAAGTTGTCTGTGCACATCTAAGGAGTGCAGTACACTTTCACCTTTGTTCTGTGGATTAGAAAATAAGGTTGGCAAATGAATGTACTGATTAGAACTACACTGGATACCACCTTGGGCATGAAAGAGGGATTGGTCCTGAGGGACTCCCTGTCCACGTGAAATATGATGAAAGGCTCCACTGCCATAAGGGCCTGTAGTTTAGATACTCTTCTTGCTGAAGTAATTGCTAAAAGGAAGGCCGTTTTCCAAGAAAGAAATTTTAACTCTGCACTTGCAGCTGGCTCAAAAGGAGGAAGAGTGAGTTTTTCCAATACAAAGTTAAGGTCCCAGGCTGGAGTTGGGGCACTCCTGGGTGGTCTTATGTTTTTGGCCCCTCTGAGGAACTGCTTGAGCAGTGGATGAGAGAAGAGGGGTGGTTCTGTGTTGTAATGAGCTGAAATGGCTGAGGCGTGAATTTTGATGGAGGAAAAGGCTTGTGAAGCATCTCAGTAAAGTATTGAAGAATCTGAAGTAAACTGGGCACTGCTGTGCCCATCCCTTGAGTTTGGTTCCAGGCACAAAACCTTTTCTATTTTTTCAGCATAAGATTTTCTAGTACTAGGCCTCCTAGCCTCCAAAATGACATCCAACACTTGGTTGCTGAGGGATGGTAATGGAGAGATTAGGAAATTAGCCAGGCTGCCAGGGTCAAGGTTTAAAGCTGAGGGTGCAGTATCTGGTTCTCCTGCTGTGACAGCAGGGTAGGGGTCTGAGGCAGGTGCCATGGAGCCAGCAGTGACAAACTGCACAAGAGGGGGTACACCAGTGTTGGCGTGGCCAGTCTGGTGCAATCAGTATCATCCTTGGTTTGTCCTGTTTGACCTTTAGTAGTACTGTGGAGAGGAGAGGCAGAGGAGGAAAGGCATAAACATAGATTTTTCCAGCTGAAGGACAGAGCATCCACTTTCCAAGCTTGTTTGTGGGGAGTCCTTGTGCAGAATTTGTCCAATTAGTAGTTCTGGGGGGAGGCAAACAGGTCTACATCTGGGCTCCCCCATTTGTTTATTAACAAGTTGAAAATCTCTGGTTCCAGTTTCCACTCGTGTGGGTCCATGAGATTTCTGCTGATTGCGTCTGCCAGTGTATTTAGTTTTCCCGGCAGAAATTGAGCCTGTAGATGCACTTGGTAGCTCAAGGCTGTGTTCCACAGAGCCATGGTTGTCTGCAGAGGGGGGTAAGAATGGATAACCCCCTGCTTGTTTATGTACCACATAACAGTGGTAGTGTCTGTCCTTACCATTAACTGTCCTGAAAGAATGTGGTCCTTGAAGGCTGTCACAGCATTCTGTACAGCTAACATTTCTTTTTGATTGATATGCAGGTGCATTTGTGACTTGGGTTCCATTTGCCCTGAATGTACGTCCCTGTCAGATGAGCCCCTCATAAATAGTCTGATGTGTCTGTTGTTAGGGTTTGGGCGGCAGGGGGTAGTGTGAATGGTAGGTCCTTCCTTTGGTGGCAGGCCTCTGCCCACCAAAGGAACTCTAACTGTAGGCAAGGTATGACAGGGATCATTGCTTCTAGATCCTGAGAATGTTGACACCACAAGCTTTTTAGATACCATTGTAGTTTCCTCATATGCAGTCTTGCATAAGGAATTAGTAGAATGCAGGAGGCCATGAACCCCAAGACTTAAAGTATTTGCCTTGCAGATAGCAGGGTTTTTGTGGCCATTAGTTTGAAGTAAGTTGTCAAATGAATTTGTTTCTCTGGCGTGAGGAAAGCCATCTGGGAAGTTGTGGTCAAGCTTGCTCCCAGGAATATAATTTGTTGACAGGGTACCAGATGTGATTTCTTTTCGTTTATGATGTACCCCAGACAAGTTAGTACCTGTTGTACAAATGCCAGATGATTCAAAAGTATGACTTGGCTTTCTGCCTGAATTAGACAATCGTCAAGGTATGGGTATATTTGAATATTTCTTTGCCTGCAAAATGCAATGACTAGAGCTAGGCAATTTGTGAATACCCTGGGCGCAGTAGATAAGAGGGCAGTGCAGAGAACTGATAGTGCATGTAACCTGCTTTGAAGTGCAGGTATCTTCTGCAAGATTCCCCAATTGGGATGTGCAGGTATGCTTCTTTTAAATCCAGTGTTGTCAACCAGGCATCTTTGCCTAGCATAGGAAGTAACTGGTGAAGAGTTAGTATCTTGAATTTTGGAATCACCAAAAAGGTGTTTTATATAGAAAGGTCCAGGATAGGACACCAAGAGTTGTCTTTTCTGGGTACCAGGAAAAGTCTTGAGTAGAAACCTTGTCCCTTTTCCTCTTCTGGTACAGTTTGAATAGCCTTTATGCTTAAGAGAGAGAGTACTTGCTTTTGAGCCTCTGCCCACTGATTTGGGGGTAGATTTGGTCAACTGTTTGGGGTTGGCAATGTGTGGACGTGAAATCTGTAGCCTTGGGAGACTATATTTAAAACCCATTTGTCCTGGGTAATGAGTTCCCAGTTTTTTGCCTGCAGAGCAATCTTTCCCCCTAAAGGAGCAGTCAGTTGAGAAGTGCTTGGAAGTGTTAAGGTTAAGTCATTGAGACAGTTTACCATAGGGTGGAGTCTTACTACTCCCTGATTTGGAAGTGGGAGTTCCCCACTGTTTAGTCCTGTGCGTACCCTGGGACTGAAGCCTGGGTGTTCTGCTGGTTCTGGATTTAGACTGAGAAGGCCTGGAAGAGGCAGGAAAAGACCAATTCTTAGAGGGTCAATGCCTACTAAATCTTGGAGGTTGTACTTGTAAGAAATCTTTAACAGTTTGCATAGATTTAGCTTTGTCTTCCATCTTTTTAAGAACTTCTTCAGCTTTGTTGACAAACAGGCGGTCCTGATTTAAGGGAGCATCCAGCAATTTAGCTTTAACATGATCTGGCAAAGATTGCTCCTTAAGCCAAGCATGCCTTCTAAGCACAGACCCAGTGACAGCAGCCCTGCAAGATGCCTCTAGTGAATCAAAACCACAATGCAAAGTATGCTTTCCAACCTGTTCAGCAGAATGCATTAAATCCTGTAAATCCTTATTTTCAGCACAGTCAGGAATCAACATAATTTTCTGTTTAAGCAATCCAATGATATGCTGCTGATACTTTAACATATGAAACTGTCAGTTTAAGGCCCTAATGGCCAAAGTTGCAGAAGTTTATACTTTCTTGCCCCATCTATCCAGCACCCGCCCTGGAGTCTATCAGAGGGGGTAGGATTTTTGGCAGTAGTAGCCCTGATGCCCTTGCGTCCCTGTGAAATGGTCTCAGGATCCGCAGTAAGATTTTTAAAAAGTAAATTGTGAGAGTCAGGAACCCTGTAATATCTATCAGGTTTTCTGGGAGCAAGAGGTAGAGAGTCAGGGGCCAAACTAGATTCAGAAAAGGCATCATCAACAATGTCTAGCACAGGAGGGATAGCTAAAGGCCTGTGCTGGGGCAGGAGTTAGAAATCCCGAAGCCTCTTTTTAGAATCAGAGTAGTCCTGCCTTTCTCAGCGAAAGTGCTCCCTAAGAGTATGCAGGGTTTCACCAAAAGAGAAATCCTCTGGGAGGGAGGGATAGCAGAGGGAATAGAGTCATCTGCATCAGATTCCTCATAGGTAGATAAGGGTAAATCCTGGTCCTCGGAGGAAACTGACATTTCAGAATCCTGGTCAGAAGTATCATAAGCAAATTCAGTCCTAGGTCTCTTAGACCTAGGGTTGGCTTCCCCTGATTAAAGTAATGTCTTCAGCCATTCTTATCTGTTTTTTAGGCATAGAGGCCTGACCATGGGGTCTGGGCGTCGGTTTTCTAAGCATAGTTCGAGTTTTAGGCCTTGAAGAAGAAGATGGCGTCAGTTTAATATGCAAGTCAGTGGGGCCTCAATACACCCTCAGAAGCTGGTGCCTGCACAGCGGCTCCAGAACCATCCAAGGTAGAGACATCCGAAGGTTCAGCAGTTGAAGCATCTCGTGGCATACCGGACTCTGAATGGGTCTCAGTAGAGGCCTGCGAATCTAAAGTAGCGGGTATCAGGGGATGCAAAACTGCCTCACTGAGTACCGGCGAACTAGCAACTGGCTTAGGAGAAGCATTGTAGGCAGCTTTGGACCTAGGCGGCCTGTCTCTGTCTATCTTTGCGTTTTTTCAGAATGTTGGTAGTCGGATGGCTTATCGAAGACATATCTGGATAATTGAACCGAGTACCAAAATATTTAGAAGCGTAAATATACAGACAGATAGTTTGTTGCTTAAATAAGGCACAAAACTGATAGCGAGGTAGGTCGTGATCAGGGCCTAGGCAAGGAATACAGTAAGAATGAAAATCTTTGTGAGGTATTTTCTTTCCAAAAGAAATAGAATTATTGACTTTTACTGACATCGGTTTAGAGCAAGAAAAAGTTTCCCCAATGGGGAACTTAACTTTAGCTGAAGACTTCGGTTCTAAAACTCGAAAATGAAAATTTCAGGAGTCGGCCAACCGGCACTTGCGAACTGCTTCTGCTTCGTGCACCGCACGGCAAGAAAGACTGACGTAATGGCATCAGCTGCATGCTTTATACCCCTGAATACCTGACGTCACGGAAGATGAGACAGCAAATGACGCAGGACTCAAGACTTTGATAATCAGGCCGACTGAGGGCTACTGCAAGCAGATAACCCAAATGTGATGACTGCAACTGTGAAACACGAAGAACATCAAGATAATACTCTAGGTGCAGTGGGCAAACCAAAAGGCAAGGTGGTGAACTGATAATGATTCCCATTCTGCAAAACCCTGGGTTCCTACGATACCTTTTTAAGGGTATATGTAGGTATGGTGTCCTCTTAATCTTGGATCATTAGGAAGGCCCTCTAGAGGCATGAGACAAAGAAGTCCTTGCAAATTTAGCAATTTGAACTTTGACATCTTTAGAAATTTATTTAGAAAGAAAAGGTCCCAGGGACACACTTTTCTTGGTACTAGAAATAGTCCTGAATAGGCAATCATTCTCTTCAATGGTTTCAATCTTATCTGCACAATAGACAAGAAGCTGTCCTACAGCAAAACAAATTATCCAACCTAATACCCAACACCCTAGGTGTCCCCCAAGGATCTGTTCTGGGACCACTACTGTTTCCATTTTTATTAATGACCTCCACACTGTCATCCCAAAAGCTAACTGTATTCAATATGCGGAAGACTCCAGATTGATCTGCACTGGGAACTTCCCATACAGAGCTGCAGACAATTACTCAGAGTACTTTTAACATAGTTGAAAATTGGCTTGCCGACCACTGTCTGATTTTAAATCCCAACAAAACAAAGCTTCTACTTTTCTCCCCCACCCAAAGATCCCCGACGTTATCTCTCTCTCCATTAAGTCTAATAATGGTACCATAATCTCCCCAGATGCCCACACGAAACTCCTTGGGGTTACTGTAGACAACAATCTCAAATTTGATGTGCACGTTAACAAAACTATCAAAACCATTAATAAAAAACTGGCCTCACTATATAGGATAAAGCAATTTATAACTCCACTTGCTAGGACCGCCATTGCCCATTCCCATCTACTATCTACCCTCTTCTACGTTTCCCCTTTACTTGCCAACTTAAATAAAACTAAACTTAAACTCTCTAGCTGTTATAATAACATAGCTAGATTTGCCACTGGCCTTCCCTATAGAATACATCACTGCATAAACCTAAAATATCTCAGATGCCTAGAGCTACCCAGGCAGATTTAGTATAACCAACTTATTGTGGCTCGCAAAGTACTTAACCAACCTGAAAATACGCCTGCTTTGAAAAACATCTATCCCCACTCCAAACTCAGACCACGTCGCTCATTTAATAGACCAGTAGTACAAACTATCCAATCCAACAATTCAGCCGGAGACTCCCTGTTCGCCAACTCTGTTGGCAAAGCCTGGCACTCACTACCTGCTAACATTACCCTAGACACTACCCTATCTCAATTTAAGAAAACTCTCAAGCAGTATTTCAAGTCTCAATGGCTATGTCCTTGCTCCAAGCCTGACTAAATATTTAATCTAACTAGTGTACCATTACTATTTGTAAATTGAACTCAACTGTGTTTTGTCAAGCCAGATTAGAAGTTTGTGAGAATGTATAACATACTCCTCAACAGAGTCTGTAAATTGTGTTTAATTTGTACTATGTTAAGTTTGCTTGTGCAACTTCCTTTGGAGCTTTTCTCCCCGGGCATCCGCTGAAAATGGACATGTATCCAGTCAGACAATCCCGGTCAACAAATGTAAAATAAAATAAATAAAACTGTGATACCTCACTGCCTACAGTCAATTTTTCTAACTGATACAGGTAGTCTCAGTCCAAAACTAGTGTTACACTATCTTTTCTTACTTTCAGTATTAGAAACCCTTGATGTTCCTCTTTGCATCACAAGGCAGTAAAATTAACTGAATGTAGAATGATAAAGCCTAATAAATTAGTATTTCAGCCTTATCCAGCATCAGCCATCATTACCGATACTAGGGTTGTTTCTAGTACACATTTTAACATCTTATGCCTACCACTTTTCAAAAAGTTTTGCATACCTTTATCAAATGAGGTTTCAAGTTCCCATATCCTTATTTTGTGCATTACTTCGAAAACATCAATATACTTAGGAAATTCCTTAGCTTTCCAGTTCCTTGTTGTTGCATTCTTAGCTGCTAACAGGATCTGTCCAAACAGTTACTGTTTACTTCTGGAGATAGACCCATCCCAATACCAACTTAGCAGGCAGCTTGCTTTACTTAATAGTATCTGTTCATTTATAATTTCGGCTATTAATCCTTTCAATGTTGCACTGAAATCTTTCAATCTTGAATAAACCCCAACAATATGATTCGATGTACACTGCATCTCTAGCAGTTCCCACTAACATTAGGAAACATCTTGTTCAAATTACTGGGGATATATAAGTATTTGTGGAAGCACTGTCATATGAAAATTCTGAAGCACCCTGACTTGGTAAAGTACCTTGACACCTCACAAATTTCTTCACACAGTTTGCTAAAAATCTGGATTTCTAGATTTGTCCCAATTGTTTTCTCACCTACTCCACTTGCTTATTGTAATTCTCATATGATTTATACACCCTTCCCAGCATCTTCCTAGAATTAGCCTGACTGGTTCTAGGTTTTATCATCAAGTAGTCTAAATCGGTGGCTCCCACTTGTTCCTTCTGCTGTGGCTGCCGTTTCCACAATCTGCTATTAAACCTTGGTAAGGTACATAACCCCGATTTATTAAGGCAAATTTCCTGCGCTTCTTCCCAGGCTACTGTTGAATTAGCCTCTATAAATGGGCAGTCTCTTATCTCTGAGAATTGTTGGGATACATGTGAACCAGAGAATCCATTTTTTATTATACTTAGCACCCATTTGTTCTAACTACCTCACATTTGTTTATGACCGATGACAAGTGCCTTCTGAGTTTTGGAAAGGACAGAGGGCAGGGCTGGAAGAAGGAAGATGGGGGTTGGGATGATTGTATAGAAAGGGAAGGAGAGGCGGCAGCCAGGCTGAATCATAGTTGATCCCTGGAGTGGGGTCTGAGGGCTGCAAGGCTTTTCTCTGTGCTTTGCTTGTCAATGTTTTTTGTACTTACCTTTTTTACCTTTGTCAGTTCTGGTGGGCTCTTATCCAGGGATTTTGTCTTGGCTAGGAAATTTCTACTGTATCGAGGCACAAAGGTCTGAAAAATCTGCCTGATTGGTAGAATTATCCCTTTCTTCTATCTTATTTGCAGAAGCGAGAGATAAAGTTGAAGAGTGTGTAGTTACAACCCTTCAATTGGGAGGGCTGCAGGATGATACATTGAATGAAATGTTAAACCAAAGTGAACCGCAGAATGGTGAAGTATCGTGGAGAGATGTAATGGAGAAAATAAGGGAAGAGAAGACAGTGGAACTCACAGGCGATAAAGAGAAAAGAAAAAAAAAATTATGCCAAGACAGTGACCAGTACTATTAAGAGAGAACACAGATGAACCAGAGTTTAAATAGAAGAAAACTGGTGGTGAGATTGAAAAATAAATGTTAAATAGCACTGAACAAGTACGAGGTATGGGACAATGTTGTTTTACCTCTAAGAGTTACAATTCAAGAGGTAAGGGCATTTATTCTTAAAAACAGATTAATCTTTTTGTGACATTAATTTTGAGACTGTGCAAGGTATGGAGACCTTTATTAGTGAATTTGAAAAAAAAAATGAAAATCCATGGAATGAGTATCTTATAAAGATGGCATTTAGAAAGACAAAGAAAAAGATGCATACATAATTCCAAACTGAGATAGAGATTTTTAGACATATAAAAGGTATTTGTACAGAAATTTTGGACACTGTTAAAGTTTACAATGACAGGGTTTTATGGACTGGGGGATGGAACAGCAATGCCATTTTGAAAACAAAAAATGATAAGATTATACATATACCACGTATTATAAATGTTGAAGGGAACTGAGGTTTGGTAAAATACTGGAGGCAGGTAAGAACGTTTTATGTGGAAAAGGGGCATTTTTGAAGAATTGTGAAAAAAAGAAGGCATTACCTTTGTGGAAAGATGGGACATGGAGCAAAGAATTGTAAGTTGAAATGTTACAAATGTAAGCAAAAGGGACATTTAGCAATGGATTTCATAGAAAAAGAAAATGAAAATAAAACTGAAGAAAATAAAGAGGCAGGAAAAGAAAAGGGCAAGATAAAACAAAAATATAACAAGAATATGAATAATAGAACTGTATAAAAGTTGTGATATAGACATAACTGTATTAGAATACATAAGGGTTATAACAAAAGAAGAAATATTACAGACAGAAAATGTATGGAATGGTCACATAATATGGAAATTAGCAAGTGAACACTGTTCCGGAACTGCAATTTTATGCAGGAGAACAATTAAAATACTGGATAAAATTTTAGTAAGAATGGGTAGATTGACTGTTCTGGATACTAGATGGAAGGAAAAATATACAGAATTACAACAGTTTAGGCTTACATAATGATTAAGAAGGTTAAGAAAGAGAAAGTTTATTTCAGCAAATATTAGATTATGTTATAGTAAACATAGGCACAATAACGGGATTTAATTGTGATTAAGAAAAAGAAAAAGGAAAAAGATACACAAATCATGGAAGCCATAAAATTGGGAATGCTAATTTTATGGAAAGAAAAAGGATGGACATATGAAAGAAATATGTTTAAAACAGAGACTGATTATTTTACAATATCAGAAGAGAGAAAAATAGTAGTAGTGAGGACAGGATTTTAAGATCATCTAGCAATATGGATACAAATAGAAAAAAATAAAGAATACATTAAGATATGAAAAGGAATAAAAGAATAAATGAAAAAGAATGGAATGCAGAATGTAATGGAGAGGACGTGACCACACAATTATGGAAAGAATATTTAAAGATGATACCATCTTACAAAAATTGGAGCGAGTGGTGGATAGTATTTAAGAAAATTATAAAGAAAGTTATTTAAGTTGGGAGACAGATATAAGAAAAAAAGAGGAACAGGAATATGTAGAGATATACAAGATATAGTTTTTGAAAATTAAGAATACAACAAAACAGAATTCTATGAACAAGAAAAAGTAATATATGAAAAAATAAAACATCACAAGTTTATTAAACAAAGATATTTATTACAAGAAGAAAATAAGAGGCCTCATCATATTCAGGAGCAACAGTAAAAGAGAAGAGTAGTGTAATAAGGCAAATGAGGAATAAGAATGGGTAAATTAATAAAAATCAAACCCAAATTATGGACACAGTCGTGGAATATGTAGACGATATATAAAAAGAAGGGAAGCAGAGAAGTCCAAAAGGACTGGCAAGTTAATCCAATCACAGAGTTAATGAATAAAGAATTGAAAGAGGAGATAGACAGATTAGAAAAAATAATTAATCAAGTTAATATAGATTCATTAACAGGTTCAGATGAGATTAGTTAAAAAATTTATAAAAAATTAAAGGATTGGCAAAACGTTTAATTTTATAAAAAAATTGAATGAATAGGATGGAAGAGGGTTTTAAGTTTAAAGAAATGTGTGCTGGAATTTTACAATTCTTATGGAAAAAAATGGAATAAAAAAAATCTGGAGACCGATAATATTAAATACTGATAAGATAGTTACAAACATTGTACAGAAAAGGATGGAAAATAAAACAATGTATACTAGAAGAAAGTATAAATGGTATTAAAGGTAGAGGCGGTCAAGAACTTATGATGATTAAAAGGGAAGTAAGATGATGTTATGAAGGAAGGACAATAAGTAAAATTAATGGTAGGTGGTGATAAAGCTTTTGATATAATAGAACATGAATTATTGTGGAAACATATGAATTACAATATTAGAAAAAATTAAAAGAATATATATGGCTGCTTACAAAAACAAAATAGTGATAATACTAATAAATGGGTGGTTAAGTAAAGAAATAGAAATGAATAATGGGATTAGACAAGGATGTCCAATGAGTATTACTTTGTTTCAATTATGAATTTAAAAGTGAAATCAAGGATGAAATGAAAAAGGCAGAACACATAATGTAAATGTACAAATTCCAGTAATAATAACTTATGCAGATGATAGAGCTGTAACTAAAATATTTTGGATGGAAAAAGTAAATATTTAACAGAATTATTAAAAGGAAAAGAGATGGACCATAAAAAAGTCTGGCATTCATTAAATAAAAGAATGTGAAAAAATCTGATGAGTATAAAATAACTATGTGCATTATGGAACACAAAATGGTTGTCATATAAAAAGAAAACAAACTTGGTTAAGTCTGTGTTGAAAAGTAAAATGGCATATTTAGTTAAGTGTTTTCATGATTCCAAAAGTCCATCAAAAGGATTTTATGTAAATAATGTTCTCCTTTATATGGAGCTCTAGACTGAATCTGGTTAAAACAGTAGTATTACACAGGAATGAGGAAGGTGGTGTTTTAGGTTTAATCAACCCAATAGTATTTGGAGCTTCTCTGAATATATAAAAAATACTGGCATGGATAAAGGACAAAGAAAAATTGGTGGGAAAGATAATTGTAAATACAAGGACATGTGGGAAGAAGTTAGACTGATTAAAAAAGAAAAAAAAATTATATCATAATGATAAAATGCAAAATTATTTAGAAAAGATAAGAATATAGAAGACAATGTTGATGAGATAAAGGAAAGAACGAAAATATGGTACAAAAATATAATGGATCAATCAATTTGTATTACTTCATGGAAACATCAGCAAGAAGAAAAAATAAAAAGTATTAAAGAAATAAATGACGTAAGAATTGGTATAATGTCAGGATTTTTATGGAGGTAAGCATAAATAAACTTCCCGTTAAAAGTAATATGCCATACAAAACAGAAAGGACATAATTTGTTTATATTGTGGGGAAGAGGAAACAGCAGAACATGTATTTTTGACATGTAAAATAAAAAAAAAATATGGGAAAAAATGTGAGAATAAATTTTTTTGGAATTATAAAAGACAAATCTAAATATGGATATGATATCTTATGAATATTATTATGGTATTATAAAGAGAACAAATTAAGAATCAACAGAATATGTTATGTTACATGGGTTGTTTGAATGAAAGACTTAATGACATAATGTGCTTGTTTCAGCAATTATAACAAAATAAAATGGTGGTTTGGAAGAAGGAATGGGGGTCCAGTAAAGAAAACATTGTTGCTTTTTTCCTCCATTGTGAATGCTGATTAAAAACAGTGATGAAAAAAAAAAAAATATATATATATATATACATATATATATACATATATATAATATTGGTGTAAATAACTTGTAAACAGAAAACAAATAAAGGACCCCTACTTGTCATTGTTGAGAGTGAGACACATTTTGCAGAAGCAATTCCTGCTTCCACTCCAGGCTGAGGCAGCCCGGAGAAACACGAAGGCAGAGAGAGAAGATGGAGATTTGAGAGAAATGGAAGAGGAAGCAAATATCAAGACCACAGAATGTGTGCAGGAATCTGAGGAAATCCTTCAAAGAAATCTGCTTGATGGAGATGAGTCAGCAAATGATGAATGTATAATTATAGCTCTCCAGTTGGGAGGGCTACAGGATGATGTACTTAAAGAAACTGATGCAGAGTAAGCCAGAAAATGAGGAGATGTTTCCTGTGGGGATATTATGGAGAAAATAAAAAATGATGCAGAGACAATCCTGAAAAATAGTGGACATGCTAAGGATTCAAAGTAAAGAAGACAAAGAAATGGACAGGTATGAAGTGTGGGACAAATTAAAAACACATGAGGTAAGAACATTTATTCTTATTAAAGAGATAGTTTGTGACATTATATTGGAAACTTTTTTTTCCAATGGAAAATTTTCTTGGAGAATAAGAAAAAAGAAAGAATGACTAATATGTGGAATATTATGTGATAAAAGCATTTGACAGGGAAACAAAGAAAAAATTCATGTACAATTTCAAACAGAGGTAAAGAGAGACTTTGAAAGGACATCTGAAAACTTTATGTAAAGAAGTACTGAACACTGCAAAAGTTTATGACAAAAGGAGTTTACGGACTGGAGGTTGGGATTGTAATACTGTTTTAAAAATAGAGAGAGAAAAAAAGTATATATATGCAAAACATGATAAACGTGGAGGGACACAGGGATGTTCTAAAACACTGGGGACAACCCAAAACATATTTTTTGTGTGAGAAGGACATTCGATAAATAACTGTGACAAAACGTTATATTTGTGGGGAAATGGGACATGATGCAAAAATGTGATTTGAAATGATATAAATGTAACAAAACTGGACATTTATGGATGGACTGCAAAAATGAAAATAAAAGTAAGAAAAAAGAGAAAGAAAGACAAGAAAATGAACAAAGAGAAGACATTTCAGAAGTAGCAGAAAAAGAAGACAAATTAGATGAGAAAAAATAATAAAGAGGGCACAAGAAAATTCTGAAATAAATGAAGACAAAATTGATGTAGGAAAAGAAAAAATAATTATATTGCTAAAAGAGAAAAACAGAAAAAGAAAATTTAAAGGGATAAGTAAAAAAGAAAGGAAATGGATGAAAAATTACATATACAGCTAATGATTGGAGGTATAATAGTTAAGGTGGTTGTCTCACAGACAAGGTACAGTGCGTGATTCTCACCTTTGGCAGGGATACTGGCTAGGCTTAGAATGGCTAATTAAGAAAGCTAGCCTAGTAATTAGCTATGAATTTAAGGAAAGGGTAAAATGAAAATGTTAGAGTGCCTTCTGCAAATGTGAATAGTATTAAGAATACAGTAAGAAGAATATGGATTTTGGAGTGGTGTAACACGTCATGTAGATGTAAAAATATAAGACAAGATTTTTAACAAATGAAGAAAGATTACAAACAGAGAAACTAGGGGATAATCTGGAATTTGGGAATTGAGATATGTTCTGGAATACCCATATTCTGATAGAAATACAGTAAAGATATCAGATGTAACTATAGCAAAAATGGGAACATTAACCACTGTAGATGTAAAATGGAGATAAGAGGTATACAGAATTTCATTACATACTTATAACTGTAAAGCAAGGGAAAGCTTATTTCATCAGATTTTTAGATCATGCAGTGATAAACATGACTATTACAATAGCAGTACAGTTTGTGATTTAAGAGTCAAACACAAAAAGAAAGGAAATGATGCAAAACAAATGTTAGTTATAAGATGTGGTAAGATAAAACTTTGGGACAAAAATTCATGGGCTTGCAAATGGGGGTATACATAGAACTAAAACAGATTATTTTAAAGTATTAGAAGGTTTAATTACATGGGAAGGGGAGGTACATGAAACACGATTTTTGATCATCTTGCAATATGGCTAAGGATAAAGGAAAACAAGGAATATATAAAATAGGGAAAGAAATAAGATAAATGAGAAAGCATGAAATGAAGAAGGAAACAGATTAGTAATACAGTTATGGAAAGATCATATTACTATGAAATTTTATAAAAACTGGTCTGAATGGTGGATATTTAAAGAAAAATATAAACTTTTTTTTACAGTGGCAATATGATGTGAGAAAAGTAAAGAAAAAAAAACAAAAGAACATGTAAGGATGCATTGGAAAATTTAGAACATAATGACAGAAAATATTTTGACAAAGAAAAAGAATTATATGAAAGAAATCAAGAAAAAAATACAAGAACTGTTATACAAGCAAAGATATTTTACAAGGAAAAAGAGAAGTGTTGAGTTACTTGAGCAGATTAGTAAAGAAAATGGTAGTGTAATGAGAGAAATAAAAAATGTAAAAGGAAAACTAGAAAGAACTCAGGAAAAAATTATGAACAGTGTAGTACAATATGTACAAGAAATGTTTAAAGAAGGCAGTGGAAAAACATGGAAAGTAAAAAAAAAAAAGTTAACAGAAAAAGAGAGTAAAGAGTTAGAAAAGGAGATTTCTTAAAATGAACTAGATAAAGTATTAGGACAAGTAAATACAGATGTGCCTGCAGGGCCAGGTGGAATTAGGGTATGAAATGTATAAACATTCAAGGTATTCGCAAAAAAAAACAAACAAAAAAAAAGATTTTAACTGAATGGTTAAATTATGGTTTTATTTATAAAGAATTATGTTGTGGAATACTTAAATTCATATGGAAGACGGAAGACAGAACACAATTAAAAAACTGGAGACTGATAGTATGGAATTATAATGATCATAAGAGCTTCTTTAAAATAATACGAGAGAGACTTGAAACTAAAATGGAAAATATTAAGGAAGATATAAATGGGAAGGGCTGTCAAGAATTATTAATGATAGAGAAACTGTGGATGATATGAATAGAAAACAAATGAAAATCATGACAGGAGACCTTAATAAGGCATTTGATACAACTGGACATGAACTCTTATGGGTAATAATGAAAGAATATATGTTAGAAAAGTTAGGAAATTATGTATGTCAACGTACAGCAATAATAAACTAAAAATATGTGTAAATGGCTGGTTAAGCAAAGAGGTACATATGAAGAGTGGTGTAAGACACACATGTCCAATGACCTGTACACTCTTTGCATTAGTTATGAATTTGAAAGTATGTGAAATAAATCACAAAATGAAGGACATGGGGCACATAACACCTTAAGATTTAAGAATCCCATTTCTGTTAACATATGCAGATGACATAATAATTGCAAAAATAAAATTGGATAAAAAAGTAATAAGTTGTACAAATGAGTGTCTAAAAGTGATATGGGTGGCTTTAAATAAAGAAAAAAGTAAAGGTTTAGGTGATGTAGTAAAGACAGGGGGCATACATTTTACAATGAATGGCAATTTTGTGGTAGGTATAAAATTTGGGAATAAAGATACAAGCAGAATTCAATGAGGAAAAAACAGAAGAAATGCAACATACCTGTCTCTTCTAGAGAACATACAAATTATTCAGGAAAAAAATGCTTATTTGATGCATTCAGAGAGGAAGGTGGTTTAGTGTTAATTACATTTGTAGAAAATGTTAAAAGTGGATAAATGAAAAAGATGAGAGATCAGTAGTAAAAATGCATAAATATATTTAAGTATGATAAATTTTGGGGTATGGTAAAAATGAGATGATAAAAAAAGAGTGCATAAATAAAGAAATAAAATGTTACCGAGAAAATTTTGTGGAAAATAAAAATTTTTGGTATATAAAAAGATAGAAAAGTATGGTATAAGAATGTAATGATTAAGCATTACTATGCAAACCCATGGGAAAATTTAACAGATGAAAAAATTAGAGCGGTTAAAAAAGAAGCAAATGGTGTAATCAGAAAGTAGAATGACAGGATTTTTTGTGGCGACTGATAGATAAATTGCAAGTAAAAGGAAATATGCCATATACAAATAAAAGTGACAGAATATGTTTACATTGCCAAGAAGAAGAAACTAAGGAACATGTGTTTCTGAAATGTAAGAGAGTAAAGACGTTATGGGGAAATTATGTAAAGACGTTTTTTTTTTCAAAGATATAAAATAACTGGATAAAATAAACATGGATATGATTAAATATGGATATTACAAGAATAGAAGTAAAAAAGTATGTTAAAAAATAAATGCAAAGTTATGTTATTGGGTTATATGGAATGAAAGAATAAATGAAATTATGCTTAATGGTAAATGGATTTTAGCAACAACATTAAGTAAAATTAGATGCCAATTATGGAAAAGGGAGTGGGAGTCTAACATGGATGAAAATTCAGTATGATTGTAAAGGAAATTATGTATATAAGTAAATACATTTGTATATCTATAAATTTGTACATTTCTAAATATTTGTAAATAAATAAAGTACAGTTGTGTACCTACCATAAATGAAGATGTTCGAGTGTATTCACTGTTGCAGTCATTACACTTGGGTTATCCTGCTGGCAGGCTACCCGCAGTTGGCCAGAATTCCAAAGTCTAGGTCCGGCGTCAGTTGCTGTCACCTCTTCCCTGACATCAGTGCGCCAGGGGTATAAAAGATGCAGCTGACACCATTTTCTTCAGTTTTTCTTGCCCCAGATGTCAGGTGCCCCCAAATAGGAAGGCTGGAAAAAATTATGCCAAAAAGCATGCATGTACTAAAAAAAGAAGTTATGTCCTTACCATAACGTTCCATGTGGAGTGTTCATCTCGCCTTGGTTATTACACATGGGTTTGGAGCCGATCCTCGGCTCCGTGCCGGCCGACTGCAAGCTCTGCATCGAGAAGAAGCTCGAGGACATCTAATACCCACAATCCCCCTCTGCCTTTACCTCAGATCTAGTTTGCAAGCAAACCAGACATAAAGCACGCACACATGCCAACTATATACATAAAAGTACATATATACAAACATACCAAGAGTATGATAGTAACAGTAATACTGCAACAGCAGAAGGAGAATACTCCAGACCAGGCACCAAATCGACGCGTTCTTCCTAAGGGTGGGAAGGGTGGGAGTGTAATAACCAAAGCAGATGAACACTCCACATGGAACGTTATGGTAAGGACATAACTTCTTTATGTGAGAGTGTTCAATCTCGCCTTTGTTCTTACACATGGGTAGCGCCTAGCTCCATGATCCTGAGGAACTCAAGGGAGAACGTTCTTGAGCACAGTGGAACCAAAGGTTGCCCTATCCCTAGAAACCCTGTCCACTTTGTAATGAGAGATAAATGTATGTGGTTTAGCCCAAGTAGCAGCCGCACAAATAGTGTCTAAAGGTAAGCGAGCTGCGTGAGCCAAAGATGTAGACACTGATCTGGTAGAATGTCCTCTGGGTTTTGCAGATAAAGTTTGGTCAGAGGCTTCATAAACATATGTGATACAGTCAGTTAGCCATTTAGAAAGAGTTCGTTTGTAACTGCAAGACCCTTTCTGCTGTCAGCAAAAGCTACAAATAGTTGATCAGATTTCCTGTGATCTTTTGTTCTATCCAAATAAAATCTGAGTTGTCTATGGACGCCCAGTTTGTGCAACATATACTCCAATTTATTAGAGTGGTTTTAAAGAAGGTGGGTAATTCAATGGACTGATTAATATTACTAGAAGAACAAACTTTGGGAAGAAAGGATGGATTAGTGCGTAGGGATACTCTGTCAGAATGAAATATTAAATAAGGATGTTTGACCGAAAGGGCCTGAAGCTCAGACACTCGTCTAGCAGATGTAATGGCCACTAGAAATAATGTTTTCCATGACAAAAATTTCAACGTGCAACTTGAAGCTGGTTCAAAGGGTGGCAACATCAATTTAGAAAGCAACAAATTTAAATTCCACGGTGATGTTGGACTTCTGACTGGTGGTCTGATATGAAAGGAACCTTTTAAAAAGGCTTTACAAAGTCTGTGAGCCATAATAGGCGCATTCACATTCTTCTATATGATAGTTAGAAATGGCAGCTAACTGTACTCTTAAAGTAGCCGGGAAGCTCCTTCATGAAATAATTCAGTCAAGAATTCTAAAACCTTGTTTAACGGAGCTGTAACAGGGTCCAAATGATGTGATTCCGCCCAGAAGACAAAACGTTTCCACTTACTGGTGTAAGTCTTTGTAGTGGAAACTTTATGAGAAGCTACTAAAATATCTTGAACTGCCGATGTAAGGGGAACTGACCTGGCTAAAAGGGCGGAGCAGCCAAGCTGCTAGATGGAGAGATTCTAGAGACGGGTGAGGAACTCCTGACGAGTGAGTCAGTAGATCTGGCTCTGGGTCCAGCATCCAAGGTCCCCGAATGCGGTGATGCAATAGAAAGGGGAACCAAATTTGACGAGGCCAGAACGGGCAATGAGAATAATAGTCCTCTGAAGGTTGTTGGCTTTCTGTAGAAACTTTGCAATCAGGGGAAATGGAGGAAAAGCATATAGGAGACCCGGGGGCCAATCGTGCACCAGCGCGTCCCCTGGGGACTTCCCTGGAGGGGTAATAGGGCAAAGTAGCTCCTGCATTTGGCGTTCATTGGAGACGCAAACAGATCGCAGGTAGGCTGGCCCCATTTGCGAAAAATCCTTCTCGCAACTGACTGTTTGAGGGACCACCCGTGAGGCAATAGTATTGCCCTGCTCAGCCTGTCGGCTATGACGTTGGATGACCCCGGGATGTGCGTTGCGATCAGAAAGTGACCGTGGACTCTGCCCATTGCCAAATTCTCATGGCCTCTCTGCATAGTTGGTAAGACCTGGTTCCCCCTTGCTTGTTTATGTACCAGACTACGGACATGTTGTCTGTCTGAACTGCAATGGTCCCTGGAGGAAGAAGGGGAGCAAAGTGTTGCAACGCCAAAAACACTGCCCTCAACTCCAGAACATTGATGTGCAGATTGTACTCCAGATTGGTCCATTCGCCTTGGACTGTCTGTCCCTGAAAGATGCCCCCCCACCCTATCAGGGAAGCGTCCGTGGTTATCGTCGCTGACGGTGCGGGTAGCACAAATGGTCTTCCGTTGGATAGGTTGCAAGTCTGTAACCACCACATTAGGTGTGATTTACATGTTTTCGTTATCAATATTTCGTGAGTCAGTGGAAGTTGTTGGAATGACCATTGTGCAAATAGAAGCCATTGTAACACTCTCATGTGCAGTCTTCCCAATGGTATCGCTATGAGAGAAGCTGCCATGAGACCCAAAACTTTCAGAACAATTTTTGCTGGGGACTTTCTGGACGACAGAAGAAGGGAAATGTTGAATTGAAGTGCTACTATTCTTTCTGTCGGAAGTTTTAGAACTAACTGACGCGTATCTAATTCCGCTCCTATGAATAAGGTATGCTGTGATGGCTGTAGCAACGATTTTTCGAAATTTACTGAGATGCCAAGGTGTGTACAAAGTTGTAGGGTGTAATCCCTTGCTTGTATCAGTTGACGCCTGGTGGTGGCAGACAGGAGCCAGTCGTCCAGATACGGAAACACCTGGAATCCTAGGCACCTCAGATGAGACGCTACCACTGCCATGCATTTGGTAAAGACCCTGGGGGCTGTGGTCAGGCCAAAGGGCAGGGCTCGAAACTGATAGTGACTGGCTCCCAGCCGGAAGCGCAAATGATCCCTGGACGCCCTGGCCATTTTGATGTGGTAGTATGCGTCCTTCAGATCTATTGAGCACATCCAGTCGTCCTTCTGTAAGAATGGAAGGATCGATTGAAGCGTGACCATTCGGAACTTTTCCTTCTTGACAAAGGTATTGAGATGGCTTAGGTCCAGAATTGGCCTCCAGTCCCCTGTTTTCTTTGGAACTAAAAAGAACCTTGAGTAAGTTCCGAATCCTATTTGGTCCGCTGGGACTGGTTGGATGACTCTTTTTTCTAGCAGCTTTGAAATTTCTGTAGCTGCTGGGTCTCGCAGATGGGGTGGTACATCTGGGAGTTTTCTTTGGAATGGGGTGGATAGAAATGGGATTTTGTAACCTCTGGTAACAATGCTTTTTACCCAATTGTCTGAAGAAAGGTTTTGCCAGGCCTGAGGGTATAAAGCTAAGCGACCCCGACTGCCTCCAGAGCAGGACAGTCGGGCCTCCTCTCAGGAGTGCTGAAAAGGTTTGCCAGGGAGGTTATCCCTGTCACCTTGGTTTTGCAGACCCCCTCTGCCGCCAGGGCGGCGTCTTCCACCTCTGCCCCCCCCCTGCCTCTAGAGGGGGCATCACCCTGTGTGTTTGGGAAAGATCCTTGGGGTTTTCGAAACCACATTTTCCCACCACGTTGCCCTTTGGGGTACGGTCTGGAAGGGGTGGAAAAACGGACTCCGACAGCAGACAGAGTCTTTCCCTCCTGTTCACACTGGGTAAGGGTCTCCTTTAGTTTAGGGCCAAAAAGTGTGGCTCCATCAAATGGGGCGTTAGTAAAGGAAGACTTGAAGGCTTCCGCAAACGAACATAAGCGCATCCAGGATTGCCTACGAAGAGCAATCGCTGAAGCCGCTGCCCTACTCGATCCTTCGGCTGCATAGGATATTAGCCTCATGGACGAGTTCACAATGGACGTAAGGGTGTTGAGATGCGCTGTAACTTTCTCTGAGACAGCGGCATCTGTAGCACCCTGGAGGGTATCTCCCAACTCTTTGACTAGATCCCTCTGTAAACGTGTAAAATGAGTCAAATAGTTCAGGGAACGCATAGAGAAAGCCGCTGAACTGAAAATGCGCTTCCCGTATCTGTCCATGGTCCTAGAATCTTTGTTAGGCGGATGGACAGATGAGGAAGACTCCATCTCCTTTTTCGTGGCCGCTGCCACCACCATGGCGTCTACTGGAACTCCTTTGGTAAGGTAAGCTTTGTCCTGTGGTGCCGTGATGTACTTATTTGGCTTCCTAGGGACTGGTTCCACCGTGTCAGGAGTCTCCCACGCCCTTCGAGCAATTAATTCCATTAACTCATCAAAGGGCGGAGTGACCCAGGAGGAGGAAGGACGGGCACCAAATGCCTTCAGCAAAACTGACTCATCCTCAGAAGGGGGGAGGGCTTGCCAGTCACCTCTCTGTTTAAGGATCTCCAAGATGTTAGAAAAAGAGACATCCTCTGAAGGTGACTTAGGGGACCCTTCTGACTCATCTAAGTCAGTATCAGATGTCAAGGATTCTTGTGGAGAATCCAAGTGTCTCCTCTTACACAGTCTTTTCCTAGGAACTTCTTCGTGGGGAGCATCCGAAGAAGCCTCCGAGGAAGAGGGGGCACCCTCCAGGGGTGGCTGAGACACTGGTGCCCGACGCTTGGACGTGGCCGTTGGTGCAGAGGAGGATAACGGTCCTTTGCGGGGAGGAGAAGCTGTACCTGCTGATGTGGTTGTCTGGGTAGACAACACCTTCCTCATGAGGTCGAAGGCCACCGGTCCCGAGTCGAGGTATCTCCCGGTTCAAGAAATGGGAAGAATCCCGAAACAGGAGCCAAGGCACCGACCCGAGGACGGAACCGAATCGATCCGTGCGAGGCCCCGAGAGGGAGCGCCGGAACCGAAACATCGGTCCGACTCTCGGTCCCGGAACCAAGGACAGATCTTCGGCCCCGAGACTCCGGTACCGGATCGGATGGAGTCGAGGTAAACGGTGCCGACCGAGAAAAAGACGGTTCTGGCACCGAGGGCTCCACAATCATCAAGTCAGCTTCTTCCGGCTCCGAAGACTGAACAGGTCTCAGAGGAGGAACAGATGGAGATAGTGGCAGGCCTTCAAGTCTCGACATCAACTGAGAGGAGACCGAAATAAGCTTGGACAGGGCCGTATGCTCCATTAGTTTCTGCACCACACGGTCCACGTCGGTGTCGGAAAGGGCTCTAGAAGAACGAGTCGAAGGGATCGAAGACGGAGCCGACCTCAACAGAGTCGGTGGAGGGAGCTCCGTCACCGGTTCCAAGACTCGAGGCTCGAACTGCCAACAGTTGAACACTCGGCCCAAGTCTGTGGAACCGGTGATCTAACTAGACTCAAGAGCTCGGAGCCGATGACTTTGGCTCCGACGCCGACCTTCAAGACTTGGATGCCTGGTCTGAAGCATCCAGAGCCTCCTGGAAAGAGGGTTTCAGCAATCCTCTATCCATCAGTTTCCTGCGCCTATCTGTCATGACCCTCCCACTAAAAGAGTGACAAATAGAGCAGTCCTCTTGTAAGTGGAGAGGGCCAAGACAGTAGACACAGGAACTGTGGTTGTTTGTGACCGACATTTTTTGGCCACACTGACAACGTTTGAAGCCAGATTTTAATTTTTCTGACATAGCAACAATAAAGAAAGACAGTCCAGTAATTAAAAGTCACTTCCAATGAAAAACAGTCAAATCCGGTTATAAGTGTCAATTCCTGTAATAAAGCAGACTACAACAATACTTAGTCAAAGTTATTCAAGTAGGGGTGGTAGGCCCCGAAAAACTCTGTACCCTTTAGTTAAACTAAGTAACTAATCTAAGGAACCGAGATATCAAAGTCCACTCACACACCTACTCTAACTAATCATAGACTATATTTAAAGAAAATTTTTTGAAAAGTTTAAACAGAAAGATAAATTCTTATCTGTTACAGCCTCGAGCTAGTCCCCAGCGATGCGTATGCAGCAGCGGCAAACTAGATCTGAGGTAAAGGCAGAGGGGGATTGTGGGTATTAGATGTCCTCGAGCTTCTTCTCGATGCAGAGCTTGCAGTCGGCCGGCACGGAGCCGAGGATCGGCTCCGAACCCATGTGTAAGAACAAAGGCGAGATTGAACACTCTCACATTAAACATTTCCTTCATCTACAAGCAAATACACCACATAGGTTGTATAGAATTGAGAAGTACAGAAAAGTCCCAGCAAAGAAATGGGGGATGGAGGGTGGGTAACCTGGACTGCAACAGTGAATACACTCGAACATCTACATTTATGGTAGGTACACAACTGTACTATGTTCATCGTGTTTCACTGTTGCAGTCATTACACTTGGGTTGAATCCCAAAGCTGAGGTTGGGTGGCTGGGCCTAAACAGGATGAGGAGAGGCTACCAGGCCCTGCAGAACTGCAGTGGCAAAGCCTGCTCTGGAATTAGAGTAGAGAAGTAAGTGGTAGTGCTTGGTGAAAGTGTGCACTGAACTCCAGGTTGCAGCTTCTAAAATGTCTTTGGTTGGTACTCCTCTGAGGAAGGCTGCTGCTCTGGTAGAATATGGCCTAATGCCCTTAGGCACTGATTTGCCATGTTGTGAATAGCAGAAGCAAATGCAGTGTCCTATCCATTTTGAAATAGTCTGCTTTGAGATAGGCTTTCCTTGTGATCCTGCAGCATAAGCTACAAACAGTTGCTCAGTTTTTCTGAAAGCTTTTGTTTTGTCCAAGTAGAATCGTAGCTGTCTGTGCATGTCCAAAGCTTGCAGAAGTCTCTCCCCTTTATTCTGGGGATATGGATAGAATGTTGGCAAATGAATGGTTTGGTTAAGAGCCACACTGGATACCACCTTTGGCATAAATGTTGGGTTTGTCCTTAGAGAGACCCAGTCCTGATGAAAAATGATGAAAGGTTCCACTGCCATTAATGCCTGTAACTCTGAGACTCTTCTTGCTGAAGTTATTGCTAGGAGCAGAGCAGTTTTCCATGATAAGAATTTTATATCAGCTGTATTGGCTGGCTCAAAAGAAGGCTTTTCTAAAACAAAATTGAGGTCCCAAGTAGGTATTGGTGCTCTCCTTGGGGGGTCTTATGTTTTTTTTCCCCTCTGAGGTACTGTCTTAGAAGTGGATGAGAGAAAACAGGAGGTTCTGTATTGTAATGAGCTGAAATGGCAGTGGGATGCATCTTAATTGATGAGAAGGATAGGCCTTTGTCCAGCATCTCAGTTAGGTATTGTAAAATCTGAGGTGTATCTGGAACTAGTGGTTCGAGTCCTTGTGCCTAGTTCCGAGCACAGAATCTCTTCCATTTTTCTGCATAAGATTTCCTAGTGCTGGGCCTCCTGGCTTCTAAAATGACATCCATAACAGCTTTAGAGAGAGGTGTGGTCTGAGTGGCTATATTATCTGCCATGCAGCCAGATTTAAGGTTCTGAGTTGACTGTGCAGAATCCGATTGTTTTGTTGAGTCAGGAGATGAGGAATTAGAGGTAAAGTCCAGGCTGGGCCTTGAGACAAGCTCTTTACGATTGGGTACCAGTGCTGGTGTGGCCAGTCTGGGGCAATCAGGATCATTTTTGGTTTCTCTTGTCTGACTTTTAGGAGCATCTTGGGAAGAAGAGGCAGTGGAGGAAAGGCATAAACTGTCAGGGTTTTCCAGCTGAATGATAGAGCATCCATTTTCCATGCTTGTGAGTGATAAGTTCTTGTGCAGAATCTCTGTAGTTGGCAGTTGTGAGGGGAGGCAAAAAGATCTATGTCTGGGCGTCCCCATTTCCTTGTTATCATGCTGAAGACCTGTGGATTTAGTTTCCATTCGTGAGGATCCTTGAGATTTCTGCTTAGTTCTTCTGCCAGTGTATTTTTCGTTCCTGGCAGGAATTGTGCCTGCAGATGGACTTGATAGGTCAGTACTGTGTTCCACAAAGTCATGGCTTGCCTGCAGAGGGGGTAGGAATGTGTGCCCCCTTGCTTGTTTATGTACCACATAACTGTGGTATCCGTCTTTAGTAATAGTTGTTCTGGATGCAGTAGATCCTTGAAGGCTGTCAGGGCATTCTGTACAGCTAGCATCTCTTTTTGATTGATGTGAAGATGCATTTGCTCCTTGGGCCACGTGCCCTGAATACATTTTCCTGCCATGTGTGCCCCCCAGGCATAATCCGATGCATCTGTTGTTATTGTCTGCCTGGCTGTGGGTAAGGTGAAAGGCTGTCCCTTGTTGTGGTGACAGGCCAGTGACCACCATCGAAACTCCTGTTGTAGGCAGGGAATTAGAGTTATTATTGTTTCCAGGCTGTGGCAATGTTGAGTCCAAACACTTTTTAGATACCATTGTAGTTTCCTCATATGCAGTCTTGCATATGGAATTAGTAGAATGCAGGATGCCATGAAGCCCAGGGCCTGCAGAATTTTTCTTGCAGGGAGCTGGGTCTTTGTTGCCATCATTTGAAAGTATTGAGGTAGTTGCCTTTGCTTGTCTGGCGTGAGATAAGCCATCTGGGCAGTTGTATTTAAACTTGCACCCAGGAATATTATCTCGAGAGGGCACTAGTTTTGATTTATTTTCGTTTACTGTGTACCCTAGGCAAGTTAGTAATCTTTTTACATACACCAGATGCTTTAGTAGAATGTCCTTGCTGTCTGCTTGAATAAGGCAGTCGTCCAAGTACGGATATATTTGAATTACTTTTTGTCTGCAAAATGCAATTACTGGTGCCAGGCATTTTCTGAAAACTCTGGGCGCAGTAAATAAGCCAAAGGGCAGTGCAGAGAATTAGTAATGCATTGAGCCAGCTATGAATCTGAGGTATCTTCTGCAAGACTGTCTGATTGGGACATGCAGGTATGCCTCCTTGAGGTCCAAAGTAACTAGCCAAGCCTTCTTGCCCAGCATGGGTAGAAGTTGCTGCAGTGTTAACATTTTGAATTTTGGAACAACCAGGAAAGTTATTTAGGATTGACAGGTCCAGTATTGGTCGCCAGGCTTTCTCCTTTCTGGGTACCAGGAAAAGTCTCGAGTAAAATCCTTGTCCCTGTTCTTGCTGTGGTACTCTTTGAATAGCTCTCATGTCCATGACAGCAAAAATTTGTTTTTGTGCCTCTGCCCATTGGTTTTGTGGCAGGTCCGGCATACCTTTTGATTTTGGAAGGGTGTGAAAGTGGAACCTGTAACCCTGAGAAACAATATTCAGTACCCATTTGTCCTGGGTGATTATGTGCCAATTTTGTGAGAAAACTGCTAGCTTTCCCTCTAAGGGTGCTGCCAAAAGGTAAGTGATTGGCATTTGTAGAGGGAAGTCATTGAGACTGTTTCCTATAAGGTTGTGATTTGTCTTCTCCTCCCTTTGGGGGCTGAAGCACCTCATTGTTTAGGTCTGTAGGAGCCTTGGGGCTGAGATCTAACTCTTGGGCGTCTGTATCTGCCTCTTTGTGGCCTGTCTGACACCGGAAAGGACCAATTTTTTGAAGACCAGTTTCTGCTAAACCTGGGTGGTTGAACCTGTAAGAAATCCTTTACTGTCTGCATTGATTTTGCTTTATCCTCCATTTTCTTTAACACCTCTTCTGCCTTAACACCAAACAAAGTATCATGCTGTAGTGGTGCATCCAATAATTTTACTTTAACATGTTCAGGTAAACTTTGTTCTTTCAACCAAGCATGCCTTCGAATGACAGAGCCTGTAACTGCGGCTCTACAAGAAGCCTCTAATGAATCAAAACCACATTGCAGAGCATGCTTTCCCACTTGTTCAGCTGCATGCAATAAATCCTGCATTTCCTTATTGTCAGGACTTTCTGAGTTTGTAAGCATTTTCTGTTTTAACAAAGACATGAGGTACTGTTGATATTTAAGCATGTGAAACTGGCAGTTTAAAGCCCTTACAGCTAAAGTAGCAGAAGTGTACACTTTTTTCCCCCGTCTATCCAGAGCTCTAGAATCCCTATCAGAGGGGGCAGGGTTTTTTGCAGTGGAAGCCTTAACCCCTTTGGGACCCTGAGAAATTGTTTCTGGGTCAGCAGCAGGGCTTTTATAAAGAAATTTATGAGAGTCTGGGACCCTGTAGTACCTGTCTGGCTTGACTGGTGCAGGGGGTAAAGAATCAGGAGACAGACTGGATTCAGAGAAAACATCATCAACAATATCAAGCACAGGGGGGATAGCCAGGGGCCTGTGCTGAGGCAATAAAAAAGTCTCTGAGCCTTTTCTTGGATTCTGAATAATCCTGGCTCTCCCAATGGAAATGGTGTGCAAGGTTTCCCCAAAAGAATAATCCTCAGGCAGAGAGGCTGAAGGTATAGATTCTTCTGCATCAGAGTCCTCATAGGGAATATCCCTGATCTGAAGAGGAATCAGAGGAAATAGAAACCTGGTCAGAGGAGTCATAGTCAGTGTCTTGCCTAGGCCTTTTATCAGGAGGGGGATGGGAACCCCTGATCAAAGTAATTAGGTCCTCAGCCATTTTAAGCATCTGTTTCTTTGGCATGGATGACTGTCCAGGAGAATGCTGTACTTGTTTCCTTGTCTTGAATGGCGTTTTTGACTTTGCCTTGGCTGCTGTAGTGGACTTAATAGTAAGCTGTGAAGGTCTGAAAACACCCTCAGAAGCCGATGCCTGCTCGGCAGCTCCGGACCCATCTGAGGGAATAGTTTCCGCAGGCCCAATACCTTGAGTTTCCAGAGGCCTAGCTGTCTCCACGTGGGAGTCGGATACGGCCTGTGGCTCTGAGGTAGCGGGTGCCAGGGGCTGCGAAAGCACCTCACTGAGAACCGGCAACTGCCCTAGAAGAGGCTTCGTCGTCGGTTTTGGACCTCGGATGCCTGTCCTTTTCCTTGTCTTTGCGTTTTTTATGAATTCCAGTTGTCGGTTGTTCCGACGGAATTATATAGTTAAACCTTTGGCCAAAGTAATGTAAAGCAAAATTAAACCAACGCTTAATAGTGCGCTTGTTGAATCTAGCACAAAACTGACAACTAGTAACGTCGTGGTCAGGGCCTAGGCAAGGAATACAGTAAGAGTGAAAGTCCTTATGAGGTATTTGCTTCCCATAAGAAATACAATTGTTAACTTTTAGTGACATCGGTCTGGAGCAAGAAAAAGTTTCCCCAATGAGGTACTTAGCTTTATTGAAGACTTCGGTTCTGAAATTCGATTTCAAAAATCTCAGGAGTCGGCCGACCGGCACTTGCGAACTGCTTTTGCTTTGGGCAACCCGCGGCAAGAAAGACTGAAGAAAATGTCGTCGGCTGCATCTTTTATACCCCTGGCGCACTGATGTCAGGGAAGAGGCGACAGCAACCGATGCCGGACCTAGACTTTGGAATTCTGGCCGACTGCGGGTAGCCTGCCAGCAGGATAACCCAAGTGTAATGACTGCAACAGTGAAACATGATGAACATCAGTTCTTTCTGCATATACACACAGCACAGATGTAGTAAGTGTTTATCCAAGAAACAGTGCAGCTCAGTATTAAAGTAGGACATGGGGGGGGGGGGGGGGGTAAATTCAGTAAAAAATTTGGTAATGATGTGGTGATAACTGTTCCCAACTGAATAAGTTGGAAACAATGTTTATTTTAAGGTTAACATAATGTTTCCAGTAGGATTAAATAATGAAGTGGACTGGTCTTGTTTTATTGAATAGTATGCCAATTTATCATGCTAATACTAGCATTCTTTAATGTGATTAATTGTTTCAATGGTAATGATCCTTGTTCTTGTTCGATTCAATCAACTGACTGAAGATAGAAAAAAGAGGGAAACGTGTATAAATAAAGTGATTCAGGTAAACAGTAGATCTCTGTCTCCCTGTGAAGGCACTTAATATGCCAAACCTTTAGGGAGAATAACAAATTTACTTGAAACTTCCTTTTTGGTGCAGATTTGCTAATGTATTAAGGTCTAAGGAGGTACGCTCATGAGTGAATTTTAATACTTCGTCCCACAGTAGCTAGGGCTTGGCATGTTTGTAGCCCTTAAATTCAGTAGGGTTTGCTGCAAGACATTTTGGGAATTTAAAGGAGAAGGCTGCAAGTTTATGGTTATACTTCACTGGGGAAAGACGCATCACAGGAGTAGTGGAAGAGGCAATCAAATTCGTAAGAATCAAGTTAAGAAAACTGTACCATCTAGTACATTTATCTGCCAGATGTTGAAATGAAGTTTTAAGTTTAGGAATTTTGGGGCATATCTTACACTGCAGGTGTGGGTTTATTGAAGGGTAATTAAAATAATTAAGGGAGTTTATGCTACGAGGGAGGCCATTTAGATTCCTATCTTACATGATCATCAGGGGACAAATATGTTATGTAACAAGTTATCTAGATGGACCTGAAGTTCAATGAGTTCAGTTTATGAGTCCGTAGGGAACTGCCTGGGGGTAAATATGTTCACTGACAAATACAGAGACCACCACCACAGTTGTCATTGTGCCTGAAAACATGAAAAGCACAAAACCCTGGTACACAGGGAGTGCTCATTACATATAAATTAAGTTTCAGTAAAAACACAAACATGGGATGTTTCCTGAATGCAGGACAGCCTCAAGTTCTGGCAATTAGTTGTTTAGATTTCTGACATTAACGACAGCCACCATAATGCAATCCAATTTTGGGACTTGTAAGTTAGTTACATTGGAATGTCTGTAAAACAAACTCTAAAAATAGCACTGAGAAGCAGCACAGGGTTTAGCCACTAAGCCATAGCCTTAAAATGTGAGGTGCAGGCCATCTTTAGTGAAGCAAGCTGGACTCTAATCACATGCTGACATATACTGGATCCCCCTGAATGACATCAGATATTTAACCAATTACTAAAAACAATTATATTTTCTTTCTATATAGGCATCATTAGAGGTGAATAAATGATTCTACTCAGGGCTAGCGTCTTACCTGCATTTATTTGTACCATGCCTTAAAGTTCTGACATGCCTTTCTTTATATCCATCAAGGTTCTCCGTCTCAGGTCATTCCCTCCCATATGCACCACTACTACATCATAACTGAATTTGTCAAGAGTTAGGGTTCCTTAGGACCCTTGCAGCATCAGAGATCATAGCCCTCGAAAGACAACATGCTAACCCACTCCAACACTAAAATATTTTTATTACTACTATGGTTCAAATTTATAGAGTTGGAGTGTTTTTGATCAGGGTGACTCTTCATAGGAGGTATACATGAGATAGATGAGTTACATGAGTTTTGCTGTGAGAATCTTATTTCTGTAAGGCTTTGGAAGTGATTGTTTTACAGTGTCAGCATAAGATATTGTGGTGTGGGAAACTACAACTGGAATTATTAATGCCGAGTACAATTTTACTAAATGTGAGCATAACGCAGTTTGTACACTCTCTTAGGAGATCTAATGACAAAAGGCAGGCAACAGGAAAACGATTAGGCTAACCTTCAATCTTATCAAGTGCTTAGGTGTTCAGTGGAATAAAGAAAATGCAGTCTAAATGAAGGAACTTCCATATTTGGTGCTCTACTGCTCACTAGTAGAAGCATATAAAATGACACCGGGAGGAGCCAACAAAGTCACATTTCTATTTATGACATGCAACTCAACAGCCACTAAGTATGAAATGGCAACACAGATTGGCTTAGTGGGCATGCACTCTGGCTCTAAGGCGTGCAATGTGAGGGCATAAGGGGAGAGTCTTTGCAAAATGGTACTTGTGTGTTTACTCACAACAGACATTAAATAAGGAGAGAGAAGGAATTATAGGTGTTGTATTAGGCTAATGACCACTAGGGCATTTTTAAGCCTGAATATGCATCTCAAATCACCGACAAGGTCTGGTACCCTTGAAAAGTGTAAGCAGGGGTTTGGGAGATGAAACATTTAGAAGCAGGGCATAGGAGCTGAACCATTTATGGACTGCCTGTGTCCATTACACACACAGGTACCAAACCAGGGAAGAACTTCCTGTTCCTCATCCAATTGTCCAAGTTACATGTGAATTGGGTTAGGAAGAACTCTGCTTCACATGGATATGGAGCCTGTTCCAGACAAGGGGTAGTCTCTGGGATATTTACCTGTCTGTCTAGCAAGTCCTACTTAAATCATAGACAAGATTCAAGTCTTTAGAATGAGTAATTCTGGTTCTGTTTGTTTTGTGCATATGCAAGATCTTCATCAGGGTGGGTCTGACATTGTGTTGTATGCCAGGCATAGAACTCCCCTCAACAGCCAGTAGGAGACAGAATACAGGGGGACAGGCTCTGAAGCAGTCTGTAGAGGACATGTTATTATGCCCTGTATTCTTTTAGAGAGGAACCTCTGTGGATGTTCCAATTGTTGGATGCACCTGGTTAGGTACATCCCCAAAGGGTCACTTTACTCAATGACAGGTCTGATGCATGCTGAATAAACTGGAACAATGACATCCTTGGACCTAGATGCCATACCTTTGTTTATAAGTTACACAATACAGAATGATTTCCCCACTACTGTAGACCCGTGATAGTTAAAGGCTAGATTACTGTCTACATGTGTCCCCAAATCCTGACTACTGGGTCGACTCTTAGAGGTGTATTGTTAATATAGTTACCAAGGTTGGATGACTTCCTGAAGGATACTATTATGCATTTCTCAATATTTAATTTTCGTCCGTGGCTCTGAAACAAGCTGAGTCAGCCCTTCCTGGAGAACATTAGTGTCAGTGGGGAATCCTGTGACTGCTCCTAATTTGAAACCATCTGCACATTTGGCCAGCCAGAGGCCCTTGACATTGGCCTTAACTTCAGAAAACTAGATGGCAAAAAGGAGCAGTTCCAGGACCAATAATTGAGGGACACCGCTTGTGACTGGTCTCTTTGTAGACATGAGCTCCCAATTCTTACTTTCTAGGTCATATCTGTGATACAGCTGGCTATCCTCTGGGTGACACACAATTTTATACCTAACCTCTTAAATTTAACAACAATGCCTGAGAAGGGTACTGTGTCAAATGCCTTGGCCAGGTCAAGGTAGGCAGTGTAAACTTTCTGCTCTCATCCATTGCTTTGGTCACCTTGTCAAAGTCGTCCACCAGGAAGTAGGCAAGACCTACCCTTGACAAAACTAAATTGGGTTGGGTTCAGTGTCTGGAGGATTCCTATGTCATTACTGATCATTTCCATGATAATTTTTTTCCATGTCTTTGCATAACAGACTAGTGAGACTTATGGGTCTGTAGTTTCCAGGATCTATAAATAGCCCAACTTTGTGCAGAGAGAAGTCTGTTGCTATTCTCCATTCATGAGGCACAAAGCCTGTTTGGAGGCTACAGTTAAAAAGCGATTCCAGACGGCATGGTAGGTCATGTTTTTATACTATTTAGAAGGCATCTTGGGATATTGTCTAAGCCCATCGATACAGTGTTCTTTGACTTTTGAGAGCATTAAGGACCTGTGTTCTAGTAATAGTTGGGGAAGTTATATTTGATGGCATTTCCCGAGGACAGGCTGAGAGAGGTAAAGCTACAGCTGAATTTGCCTGCCAGCAGGCTTGCCATATCTTCTGGCTCAGTACAGATGGCTCCATTAACAAGGAGCTCTGCACACAACTGTGTACTGTCTTAAAGGCTGAAGAGATAGCAAAAGAATGCCTTTGTTTGTCTTTGATCTAGCAGACCATATTTGGCAATGGTAGACTTTATTTACCCTCTGAGTCATTTGTTTCATTTTGCTCGATGAGAGTGCATTTATCCTGCTGGGTGTCGCACCACCTAATTTTTGCCATGATTTTCTTCATTCTGTTATACAACCTAATGATGATGTGATTCCACTAGGGTGGCTAGTTTTTTGAGTTATTTCTGGACTTCTTCATTGTGGATACATCTGCCTCTATGCAGCTATTAACATGCTTGTATAGGGTTTCTGTGAACAGTTCTGTGTAGGCAGGCATGTTCTCAGAATTTATGGGAGCTTGAAATGTTGCCAAGTTATCACTTAAAAGTAGGAAGTTATCCTTAGAGTAGTTCCTGAACATTCCAGTGGTAGCTGGGGGTCTGGGTTTTATTTTTACCTCAAAGAAGAACATTATGTGGTCTGACCTTACAAAGAGAACATTACACCAGTGGGTGTGCAGCACTCTCCCATATTAGTGGGAATCAGATCCAGTATGGTTGTCCACCTGATGAACATACTGACAATCTGGTCCAAGGAGTGTGTTTACAAAAGCCAGGAATTCCTGTGTCTGCACATCTGGTGTTGTATACAAATTCCAGTTAATAGTGAGGTAATTAAAGTTGCCCATTAATATTGTATTGAGTAGGATGGTGCATGTTTCCAGTAGCTTAAGTGTGTGTTATGGGTTTCCTAGGTCATAGAGGGGAACCTGCAGCTAGCAAATAAGTTGTATGGGATTTTGTCTACGGTGATTTGAATATGGAGAAGCTCAAGTGCATTGTCCTGTTTGACCAGCCTTGAGGTATATTTACTTTTGATGTAAAGCAAGACACTCCATCTTTAGTACCCGGCTGTGTAGCAGCTGGTTTAAATGTGTGGAAGGAATTATAGTCTTGAACTGCAAGTGCGTTCTATGCAGCTTTAAACCAAGTCTCAGTGACTGCAAAAACATAAACATTCTTGTTTAGACTCCTAACATTGAACAGTAACACCTTTAGATTTTCTTGGTTTTGATTTGCTATGTCGGAAGTGCTTTCAGTTTGGCATTGCCTAAAAAAAGCACTATGGAGAGGGAAAAATGTTAGCTAATATTTAAAAGCCTAGAGGGAGAGGTGCAGACCATCCCTGGCAAAGCAGCATAGTCTACTGACCATCTCCCTTCATGTTGAAAAATATTGCACCCTCTTAGAATGACACCAAAAACTAAGCAAATTATTAGTCAGTCATCTTCTGTTCATATTGTGGCATCATCCTTGGAGAAGGTAAAATTGCTGCTCATACCAGCCTGGTCCACATTCTGAGAGCTCCATGATGTCTTGCTTCATAGAGTCTAGGGAGTTGCATCTCAGGACATTTACACCCATATGGACTATGACTCAGTCATACTAGTACTTGTGGCAAAATGACCCAGTGCATGTGTAATGTAACAGATTCTGTCCCCGGATACATACGCGACAGTGACTAATGTAACAGATTCTGTCCCCCGATACATAAGCGACAGTGACTTTCTTCTTACTCAGCCTTGTGAGAGGGACATCAGTGTGTTTCACAATGAAGTCTCCAATGACCAGAATGTTGGATTGTGTGGTGGCTTGCCTCATGGCCTTAGAAGTAGAGACTCCAGAAGATGTGGCTGCATGTGTTGCTGTAGGTGTTGTGAAAGAGTGCATTCATGACTGATGAGGGCATCTGTTTAGTGTACTTCATCTAGGAAGTCTTTGAGGCTTAGGAAGGTTACATTTATGTGTCTCAGCATAAGTGGGTCAATGTGTTTGCTTTGTATTGTGTGATGGGTGCAGTGTGTGTACTGCTGAGAACGCGACTGGCATTAGGAGTGTTTTATGTGACAGCTTTGTTTAAGTGGCACTGTGTAAATATGTCTTTCACATAACTTATTAGCTTGTCTGAGAATTAGCTAGTTGTCAGTAAACATGAGGCAAGTTCTGCATTGACTCTGGATGCCCATATCCATCAAGATGATAACGGTGATAGTGGGAATTTCCATATCCATGGCACCAGGCCCTTTTTTACTGATTAGACGGCTGCAGTAAGAATATACAGTAATGTCAGGAGTATGTGGTTTGCAACTCTGGGGGCAGTGTTTGTCACTGCAAACTAGTTGCCCTGCATGAAACTAAGTGTGATGCCCCCTCTCTGTGCCCGTAATCAAGTAGTCTGAATCTTCGCCACTGAGACTGGCGAGGGAGATTCACATGAACAAAAATGGATACATCAAGCGCAATTTCCCTTAAAAGCACACAGAGAACACACACAGTCCGTGGTCTCTCTGTCTGTCTCTATGCATTAAGGCTTTCTGGACTGGCCAAAGAGTCACCAAATAGATACAAGTTCTCTCAAAGGTTAAAATATTCTCTAAAGGACCAGCCACAATGAAAAGTTTAAATATATTTAATAATATTTAATAACAAAAACATGAAAATATGGAATATCTACTTACAATAAACACCAGAGTTTCAGTTACAGGAAATTCCCTGGTCACTTACTCTTTTGTCAGGTTTCAAAAACAGAAGTGCTCCGACACTTCAGTCTCATCTAGTATTACATAATTTTTGCTCTGGATTACAGAATGACATCACATAGATCTGGTCGCCTGACTTCTGGTTCCTATACTAGCCCCTTTCCTAGCAAATGACCCAGAATCTTACACGTGTCAATTATACACACAGAGCATTGCTAAGACCTACTGCAGTTTCTGGAAGTCATAAAACAATATACACTTCCACTCTTCCTAAAGGAGCTAATAAACCATTCTCTGGCACACAGATTTAGTCTCTGGCTGCAATCAGAACTATAAGATACAATCTTTATGGCCTAAATTAAGTAATTTAATTTCATACTGTTTTTCAAAGTTAGCTGCAGCTGAGCTTAACCTCTTCCCTTCCAGCACTCTGTTAAAATATTAATTTCAATAGTTATAATGCAGTCTGTCATGCAAGTATATTTCTTTTTCTGTCCAGCAGGACACACTGTTGGTACATTTTTAACACAAGCATCTGTACAAATCAGTCTGATATACCAATGATATAATTCTTTACAAAACTCCAGCTATCTATACTGACATATGTTACACATCAACTGCCCTATTTCTCTCCTGGTATTGCTGGCAATACCTCACATTGTCACACTAATTACTAGTGAAATTTCAAGGGTGCTTTAATAGGAAAAATGTTAGGTCAGTATGACTGTGTCTATACAGGGCACTGACAAACAGCTGAGGGTAGACTACTACAGTAGATCTTGATCTATGGACAAAGCATTTAGGAAGATATTCTGAAGTTAAGTTAGAAAACAGCTAATCAAGCAGTACTTACTGTAAAGAAAGAATTAGCATGACGAGTAGTGGGGATTCACCTAATTGGCTACTACCTAGCTACTACTACTGTTGGTCTCACCACAGCTTCACCCTGCTGGGATATAAAGCCCCTTTGTTTCTTGTCTTACCAGAAGCAAAACAGTAGCACCAATCCCAAGATGAAAATCAGGCCACATGCTCTTTGGTGATCAACAGTCTTGTTCAAGATGATTCAGGGGTCCGTAGGCTTGTTGTTGCCTTTTTTTTGTAGATTCCTTTACAGCAACCAGGAAGGTCCCACATAGACACTCACTGCCCAATCAGAGACAGTAAGGAATCAATGCACTCTGTTCCTTCTTTCACAGGGAGCAAAATATAAACACAAATTCCAACTTGGCACATATGAAGCAGTTATCAAACTTTCTGGTGACCAGCATCTACAGGAAATAATGCTTCTCTCACCAGAAGCAAAACAGAAACACTAATCCCAAGATGACTACTGCAAGGCAGAATGTTGGGTCTTCAATAACTGGTTGTCTTGGACCAGATACTGTAGATTTTAAAGGCAAGATGGAACACATGGGATAAAATCCAAAGAGTTGCAGTGTGCATTAAGCAATCAGATGTGTAAGACGGAGTAACTCAAACTTTAGGAATCCAAGGGGAGAGCCACTAATTTTAAAAGAGCAAGATGGATTAGATGTAGGTGGGCTATCAGTGTACTAGCTCTATAGAATACTGTGGAACAGCCAATAAATTTAAATAGCTGAGAGAGAACTTCACAAAAATGATAATTTGGTGCCTACTGACAAAAGAAAGAAGGAAATACATGGTCAAATTAACAAAGGGAAAGACAGCTAGAGAAAGAGTTGAGTTTAAAAACACATCAGCAACAGGGTGGGAGGGTGCAGAAAAAATTAATTTCTGTGTGACTCAAAAGAGAGAGCATTTCCAGAAAAGCCCTGAAATGTTTTATTTTACAAGAGAGACAGCTTTTCCAGAAAAGCCCTGAAATGTTTTATTTTAACCCTTAAATACAAGGTTTGGTTTCTAGCTCCTCCATCAGTTCACGGATAATTAACCTTAATTAACCTGTTCTAATTTCTGTGCGAGTCACAAGAGTCACAGCTCTGGTCTGTTTTCTAGTTTAAATAAGTAACTGAAAGCAGAAATACAATTAAAACATAGTTTAATGAAAATATACAAAACAGAAGGCAATGACTCAAAATAAATTACAAGAAAAACAAACTAAACTTTCCCTCAAAGCAGTCTATGGCAGAGTCTGAGTAAGCTTCTCCAGTAAAGTCAATTATGTTGTAAAATTATCATAAGGGGCAGACAACACAGGCACACTGGGTTTAGGCACACATGGTGGGACATTCCTAGCTGCATAACTCTGACTGGCCAGAAACTGCCTTAAAGCAAGCACAAGTCCTGAACTAGCCTAAGACACTCACCCCATAAATAGAAACTAGGGTTAGATACCAACAATTAGACTACTTAAATGGTAAAATGCAGTGCAATTACCTACTGGAATTGCTAATACATGCTTAGCTAAAGCAGATACAGACTGCTAAAATGAACGTAAAAACAGACGGCTAAAATGAACTTAAAAACAGATCAAGAAATGAAAAATATTCACTTACTTTTGTTGCTGTATGTAAGGGAACTATCACAAATCAACAGCAGTTTAAAGGAACAGAGCAATAACCTTGACCCTAAAAAACTGGTTAGGCTTCCTAGGAGTAGATGGAATGGAGTCCAAGCTCTACTGAAGCATTAACTAACAGAATTTTTAGGAAAACTAGCACAGGAGGGCCAACTAGCTGCCTAGGTTTAGGAAAACTCATATATGCCCTATATTTCTGCTGGACTTTGATGCACTCTTTCCATCATATGAAGAGTACTTCCCAAGTGAATGTCCTCTGGAGGGGAGACAGAAGACTGTGTGTCCTTACTGTCAAGGTTCTTTGCTTATGGGAACTTCCCTACATATGCCAGTTCATCACCTTCCGAGTCAGATTCCTCTGGTGGGGCTCCACCATTCTCTTCTTTGAAGGAGCGTTTTCAAACAGCTGTGCATCCAGATCAGGCCTCTCGTATCTAATAAAAGACATAAAACTTCTGGCCAAATGAACCAAGGAATCTGAAGATGAATCCCAGGGGGTGAAGGGCGTTTGCACTGAAGCACTTACACAGCCTAGGCTGAGCCTAGCTGGGCTGCATCTGCTTAGCTCTTGGTGCCCTGTAACTCCTGAGATCATAATAATTTTTGAGACACAGGGCCTCAGGCAGTAACTGAAGGTAGTCAAGAGAGTTCACATGAACAAAGATCTTGGAGACCCCACCTTCTCCAGCTATAATTATGATAGGCCATTTGATGCCAAACAGATTTTGGCCATCGAAGGAGACTTGAAAAGTGGACATGCAGGAGGCCTTGGTCAACAGACTGCAGTTTAGGGCTGTGAGCACATCTCACTCCATACCAGAGTCTTTGGTCATGTTCTCAGTTGTTTTTTTTTATTTTACAATTTGATAATCATTTAAGTAAGCCAGTCTTATTGACCCTTTTCAGTCATGACCTGGGAATAATATAGAGGAAACATTTTTAAAGTAATTAAAAGAATATCTCAAACAGTATCACAGCATGTAACGAAACTTTAATATAAACTACTGAAACAAATGCACATGCTTATGTTGCAATTGTCTTATCAACGTATTTACATAACGTTAGTTCATTTACAGAAATTCGGTAGCAGTATATTTATATATAGGGTTAGAAATTATGTTTATAGAATATAGAGACTTGCAACAAAAAGAAACCTGTGTTGCAATAATTAGCCAGCGTCAAGAATGCAGATGCACTTAAAATTCTTTTGCAGAGATTGCTTAAGTTGTTTTTCAATGGAGAATAGCATTTCAGAATTTATGTCTATGGGTATAGAATTCAATGTGGCAGGTCCAATTCTAGAAGAGCCTTTTCCTTCAGTGATACTTCTGAATTTAGATCGGAAAAGTGTGATTGTGACTTACTGGCTTTTTTAACGGCCAAGCTTGGTTTGATTTGAAGCTCTCCTTTTGTGGGAAGTGTGCATCTGTGTGTGTGTGTGTGGGGGGGGGGGGGGGGCAGCAGACTTGTGTCAGTAATTTAAAACTCAGTGTTCTTAATAAGAAAGTATCTCTTGGTAATAAGAAGCCAGCGACCATACCAGAAGCAATGGTGACAATTTACATCTGTCAGAATCGCTACTCCAAGTACTTTATTTTCGGCTATCTAGACTTTTCAAAGTTTATGAGCAGAGTAGAGAGCGTTTAGTAGAAGGTTCTATTTGGGGGAATCCAGACATTTTTAGCGGTAATGTTGCCTGTGTTCATATTTAACTTTAGGAGTGGGACTAGACTTAACGCCAATGCATTTTTGTTGTACATTTGGTACTATGACCCTTTTACAGTCTGTTAAAGTTAAAAGAACAAAGATGATATATTTTTTTTTAATCTTTTGCTGTGGAGAATAGCATTTACTGTTGTTAATTAGCAGTTTGTTTTTAAAATGAACCAGTTATGTAGGTCTGTGAATTTAAGATTGTGTAGCCTTTTTATTTACTTATTTATTTATTTACTGACATTTGATTACCAGGAAAGTCTGACTTGGTAGGTGCCCATTTTCAGTGGAGGCCTGGGGAGAAAAGTATTTTAAGGACAATAATTTTACAATTTTAAAAAATAATGCAAAAATCTACAGTTTAAATAATGATACCATATTAGACATAATGTGAAAACACAAGTGACAATAACTGAATAGAGACATGTTTGCCAGTTTATAGAGAAATTAAAGATTAAGGTAGTATAATACAAACAGGAAATGCAATACAAAGTGAGAGAAAAACACGGTTATGGCATATTTAGAAAGAGAATCGGGGAGAGAAATTGATTGAAGTATGGAAGTGTGTAAAGAAGGGCGAGTAAGGAGGTGCACAGTATGACTAGACACTTGTTCATATTTAGGGATACAGTTTACCCTGGGGTTGAGCAAGAACAGACATATTTGGGCTAGGAAGCATACCTCTCAACCTCTTACAGCAAGAAATCTGGACAAAGCCATAAAAGTGGCCCAAAAATAGGGACAATTTTTAAATATTATTCTTACAAACTTGGACAGCTGATAGAACAGGTTTTGCATTAGCATAAATTTTCTGAAGGGTATGAAGTCTGAAACTCAAATGTCTGTCATTATTTTCTAACTTTACTTTTTAATGATTTGCCACTAAGTTGCCAGAAAACCACAATTTTATGAAAAACGGACCAAAAATGTGAGGCAAAAACCTGTACAGTTGAGAGGCATCCTAGGAAGTAAGACTAAAGGGAGGTGAATGACCTGATGAAAAAAGGTAAGGAGTTCCAGGCCTTAGAAACATAGTAAGAGTACAGTCCATGCCCAGCAGATCTGACAGGTTTATGGACAGAGTGGAGTCTTTGGTCATTGGATCGTAATGACCAACTGGGAACATAGTCATGTAGAATGTATTTAGCACTGTACAAGCAGATGGATGCTGGATAATTTTACAGGTGGTAAGAAGCTGTGTATGCGTTAGTTGATAGAGCAGTTCTAACCAATTTAGGCTTTTTAGTGCTATACAGTGGTGGGTTCTGAAAGGGTATTTGCTACAAATTTAGCCACTTTATTATACCATTGGTTCAAGTTTAGATTTTTGTGATGCCTAGAGGTTAGTAAGGATGGGAGCACCGTAAAGTGGTGAGGGGAGGAGATAAGTAGTAACAAGTGTAGTTTTAGTTGGCATTGGTGAGAAAGACGTTTTTGACTCTATAAACATGCTTAGTTTTTGTTGATTTTTTTTATGTAATATTGTAAATGAAAGTCTAATTTAAGATTATCACCAGCTATCAGCCTTAATTTGCTATGAGAATTGACTTCAATGGTTGTATTATTACGAAAGAGGATTTTAAATTTAGTTTGTTCATGCCAGAGGGATTTGGGGAAAAAAGTAGTAGTAGATTTTTTTTTGGGGGGGTGAGCATGAGTTATGAATTACAGTGCCATGTTTCAGTAGCTGTTAAAGCTTCCTGGGATCTTCTGGAGATGTGTTAGATGTGTGTATGAGTCCGAGCCATCTGCGTACTGTATTAGGGAGACCTGCTGTGTGCAGGTTGTTAGTGAGAATGTTATAGAGGAGGGGACCATTGATAGAGCCTTGTAGTATACCAGTAGTGACTGGGAGGTAGAGAGAGAGGGTAGGGTGTCATTTTACTGACTGGCACCTATTGGACAGGTAGCTTCTGAACCACAGAAGGATGGGCTGAGATAAAACTAGTGATAACATCTGAAGCAGAAACTTGCTGTAATAAACTGTGTTGAAGGCTTTAGACAAGTCCAGAAATAAGAGGAGACTAGTTTGCCATTATATCTAGCTTTATTTAAAGTATCTACAATGGCAAAAATTGCAGTGTTGGTACTATTGGAAGAAAAATATTGCTGTGTAAGAACTTACCATAACCTTAGATTTCCTTCTCTTCTATATACTGCTGTACTCATGACATCAGGGAGTTTTGCCTCTGGTGAACTCTCGTACGTCTGGCCATTATACAAAAGTTAAATGCTACTGCTAGGGTAAGCGTGACGTCCTGCACCTCTCTCTCAGACGTCAGGTATAAAGATGTCAGCACGCACCTTCTTCAGAACTGGATGCCACCAGAATCAGTGACTAGGGAGTGGGTACTCCAGGAGTCAGTAATCAGGCAAGTGTGAGGGTAAGGCTGGGTGGGAAACTATACAGCAGCATATAGAAGAGGAGAACATCTAAGGTTATGCCAAGTTCTTACACAACAATAATATGTCCTTCTATTCATATGCTGCTATATTCATGACATCAAGGAGAGTGCAAAAGCTCTTGTCCTAAGAAAGGAGAGGCGGACCAGAAGCACTTTCCACAAACTCGTGAAGGATGGCTCTGGCAAATCCTACCCTGGCTCTAGAGACCATATCCAGTTTGTAGTGTCTAGTGAATGTGTGAATGGCGGACCATGTAGCTGCTTCAAGGATAGCAGCTGTGTCCAATCCTTTAAGGAATCCCTCAGAGAAGGACACTGCCCTGGTGGAGTGTGCCCTTACTGGGGTTATTCACTACCATGGTTAGTGTAACAAAAGGAAATGGTTTTAGATATCCAAGAGGATACGGTTTGCTTGGAGACAGATTGACCCAGAGCTCTTGGATGGTTAAGAGATGAAGAGCCTGTCAGATCTGCAGAGGGATTTGGTTTTGGCCAAGTAATACTTGAGCTGTCTGTGAACGTCTAGGGAATGAAGTATCCTCTCTGCCTTGCTCTGCGGAGAGGGGGAGAAAGGCTGGCAGATTGACAGTCTGATTCAAGGACAGCTCATTGACCACTTTAGGCATGAAGGTAGGGTTAGTACGCAAACATACCCTGTCCTTGTGGAAGACAGTGAAGGGGGGTTCTGCCATAAGGGCCTGGAGTTCCAAGACTCTTCTGACTGAGGTGATGGTCACCAAGAGTATAGTCTTCCAAGTGCAGTGTTGGAGGATGCAGTCTTTGGCTGGTTCAAAAGGAGGTAGTGTCAATTTTTCTAGGACAAAGTTTAGATCTCAAGGAGGAGGAGGAATGGGCTTCCTTGGGGGCCTGAGATGTACTGTCACTCTCAGAAAGAGTTTAACTTCTAACCTGGATGCTAGAGGTGGTACCAAGGGCAGGCATGCTGAGATGGCAGATAGGTGAATTTTAATGGAGGAATAGGATAGTCCAGTCTTCATAAGGTCACACAGGTAAGACAAGACCCACTGGGGACTCTCTGCAGTCAGTGGTTGTAAGTTGTTTCTCTTACACCATACGGAAAATATCTTCTATTTTGACAGGTAAGATTTTCTGGTGGTTGATTTTCTAGCCTCCTGCAGAACCTGGATCACATGCTCTGTGTACAGCTGTCTGAAGGAAATCAATGCCCTATCACCCACAATGTGAGATTCAGGGTGGACAGTTGGGGAATGTAACAGTGTTCCCTTGTCCTGTGTGAGCAGGTCCATTCGCTTGGGGTAACTTGCGGTGATTGCCCTTGGCCAGGTGAAACAGAAGAAGAACCAATGCTGCCTTGGTCAATAGGGAGTCACCAGCAAGATTTGAGATTGTTCCTTCTAAATTTTCAGCAGGACTCTGTGTGAGAGGGAAGGGGGGGAATGCATAGGCATACATCCCTTTCCAGGAGATTGAGAGGGGTTCCATCTTCCAAGCCTTTGGCTGAGGTGCCCTGGAGCAGAAGGTTGTGAGCTGTCTGTTCATGGGGGAGAATTTGGAATACCCCATCGACGGACTTGGTCCAGAAACACATCCCTGTTCAGCATCCATTTGTGAGACAGAGCCATGGTCCTGCTTAATGAATCTGCCATCAGATTGTCTGCAGAAGGTATATATACTGCTATTTCTCCAGGGCGATTTCTCAAGCCTGCAGTGCTAGTCTGCACAGAAGGTAGGACTTTGTCCCCCCCTTTGGTGATATACCACAGCACAGTGGTATTGTCTGTGTACCACCTCAGGGTGCCTGGTAGAAGATGACCCTTGGAAATTTCCAAGGCCAATATCAAGGCTCTCGTTTCCTTGATACTGATGTGCTCTTTCTGTTGAGTGGGGGGTCCATGTGTTCCTCACTCTCCATTTTCTTCAGCCTGTGTCTGATGCATCTGAGATCCTGGTTTGGGGGGGGGGTATGGGCTGTACAGGCAGGCCAGGATTTGACTGAATCTGAGAGATCCACCATTTCAGTTCCGTAGTCAGGCATGACAGCATGGGCATCATGAATTCTAGAGGACATAAGTGCTGTTTCAAACTGTTCTCAGATACCACTGGAACTTCCTCATGTGTAGACATGCCAGGGGGACCATGGGGATAGTTAAGGCCATGAATTCTAGGATTCTGAGGAATTCCATGGCTGAAATAGCTTTGAGAGAAAAGATTTCCTCAAAGAAAGATGTGAGCATTACAATCTTTTCTGGTGATAGGCAAGCCATCATTTCTCTTGTCAGAATCCGACATCCTTGGAACACCTGATCTTGAGAGGGTATTAGGGAGGATTTTTTGAGATTTGTGGTAAATCCCAGACCTGTTAGGAGGGAGATGGTGAAGTGCTGGTGTTGTAAGGCCATGGAGCTTGATGGAGCCTGGATAAGGATGTCATCCAGGTAGGGGAAAAGTTGTATTCCCTTTGTTCTGGCAAATGCTATGACTGGGGCCAGACATTTTGTAAATACTCCTGGGGCCGCAGGGAGACCAAATGGCATAGCATAGAACTGAAAGTGTGCCGAACACACTGAGAAGCGGAGGTACCTTCTGAAAAGTGGGTGGATTGGAATGTGTAAATAGGCATCCTTTTTATTCAAGGACAGTAGGAAAGGTTGAGGAAAGATCAGGGGGTAGAAGAGTAGGGAGAGAAAGCATCCTGAAGGAGGGAACTCGGAGGAAGGTGTTGAAGTGGGATAGGTCCAGAACAGACCTCCAGGGACCTTCCTTTCTGGGGATCAAGAAAATTCTTGAATAAAATCCCCTTCCTGTTGCAATAGATGGGACCTCCTGAATGGTTCCTTGAGCAAGAAGTTCTTGCAAGGCTGGTGGGAAGAGAGGGATTTGGTCTTGGGGTGGGTGAGAGGCCTTTGGGAGTGGGTCTGGCCTCCCAGGTCATGAAGTATCCCTGCTTTATAACAGAAAGGACCCAGGAGTCCTGGGTAACCTGCTTCCAGGCAGGAATGGAGAGGGAGAGGCACATGGAAAGAGAGGTGTCTGGGTGAGTAGCCTGGTAGCTACAGACTACCAAGTTTTCCAGGAAAAGACTGCTTAGAAGAGGGGGTAGAGGAGACAGGCCTAGTTGGGGGCTGTTTCCTGTATTCCTTTCTAGGCTTAGCTTGCATTTTCTTACCCAAGGATCTCACAAAGGAAGATTTTGCAGGGTAATTTCTTTGAAAGCATGGAACTGGGGAGACAAGGATATGTCTCAGTTCATTCTCTTTGGTTTGGAGGGCCTTAAAGAGCTCTGCAGCTGCTGAACCAAACAGGTGTTTGATGTCTAGAGGCACATCCAAGAGCTTGGATTTGATGTCATCAGGGAGGGGTTGCAATCTTAGCCAAGGGTACCTCTTGATGACAGATCCGGAGGCAGCAGCCCTTGCTGAGGCTTCTACAGTGTCATAGCTGCATTTGGAGTGCTTAGTTACTTGAGTGCAAGAGTTCAAGAGAGAGGAAATCTTGGCCTTAGCATGGGAGTCAGGGAGCTCTCCCAATTGTTTGGCCACATCTGTCATGACAGCCAAGGAATACTTAGCCATGTGCATCTGGTAGTGGATAGCTCTTACTGCTAGGGTGGTAGAAGTATAAACCTTCTTCCCCAGACATTCCATCATTCTGCTCTCTTTATCAGAGGGCAGTAGAGATGTGGAGGGAAGCATCTTGGAGGTTTTGTCCATGGTTATTGAAATAACTGCAGGATCTGCAGCTGGGGCTTTGTAGAGGAAAGAGGAAGGTTGCTTCCTTAGCCACCTTATAGAATCCGTCTGGACGCTTTGGTGCTGGGGGCTGTGAATCAGGGTTTTTAGATGCAGCTATGAATGCATCCAGAAAGGAAGGATGTACAGGGGGCACAGTAGAAGGGCTAGGAGACTCCAATTGGAGTCATTCATAGTATCTTTTTTGGAGGTCTCAGTGACTTGACTGTCCCACTTGAAGTTTTGCATTTTTGTGCTTGCCTCACCAAAGGTGAGATCCTCACCTGAGGAGTCAGTCTGTGCCGTTGGACTCCTCTTCTGGGGAGACATATCCGAGAGGAGAAGCAATTTGGGAAGAGTAGGTAAGGGATTCATTATCAGATGAGTCCTCTTCTGCTGAGGGGACATCGGGGGCAGGCCCTTTGGGGGTAGAGACCACAGGGGCCTGGGAAGGAGTCGGGCCTTGACGTAAGGTCAGGAAGGAGTTAAGAAGACCTGCCAATCTGGAGGCTGTTCAACAGCCGGAGAAGACAGAGGCTAAGTGTTAGAAAATTATGTATTAATATGAAACAATTGATAGCATCATCCTTAGTTTTAGGATTACCAAACTATAACAAGCAGTTTATTCAAACTGTAGATTGTAAGCAAGGTTATATGACATTACTGTTGACATAGCAACATGGGGACAAAACGCCCCATAGCTTATTATTCATCAGTTGCAGCTGCAATGGCAGTGCAGGCTTCGGCCTCAGTAGTATTATTCCACCCTCTCACATTGAGAGTGCCTCAAGCAGTCGCAATTATTTTACTGCAAGAAAAAGTAGCATATCTTTCTCCAGCTAGGCATCTTTCCTGTATGACCATTCTGTTGGGCCAACCTCATATGACAATTGAATGATGCACAACTTTGAATCAGTCAACTTTGCTTCCAACCCCTGTAGATGGCAAACCGCACTGCTGCCTGCAGGAGATTGAGCAAAAGACACTACCTAGACAAGACCTTACGGATGTTCCCTTGGATGATGCCGAGGTGACATGCTATGTGGATGGCTCGTGCAGGAGGGGTCCTACAGGACAGAACCTAGTGGGGTATGCAGTCGTTTCTGATACTGAAACTTTAGAAGCAAAATCTTTGCAACACAACTTATCTGCACAAGCAGCAGAATTGATTGCCCTAACGAGGGCATGTACCTTAGCAAAAGGTAAGAAAGTGAACATTTATACTGACAGCCAGTATGCTTTTTCTACTGTACATGTTTTTGCGCAACAGTGGAAAAATAGAGGAATGATAACATCTACTGGTAAACCGATTAATCATGCGCAACTTATTTTAGACTTGTTAGATTCAATTCAATTACCTAAGAAAGTAGCTATTTGCAAATGCGTAGCTCATACAAAACAACAGGATAGAATTTCAAAAGGTAATGCACGGGCTGATACAGCTGCAAAGCAGGCAGCTTCAGCCACAGAAACTTTTCTTTTGAGCGAGGAATTACTACCCTCAGAGACTTTAGATTTAGAAATGTTAAAAACAATGCAGACACTTACTACAAAACTTGAGAAACAAAAGTAGATAAAACGAGGGGCAATCCTCGAAAAGGGACTGTACATCTCCAAGGAAAAGAAACTGATTTTGCCATCTAATTTGTTTAGATATGCAGCGTTGTTGAGCCATGGGCAGAGCCATGTCTCAACAGGGGGGATGGTACAGTTAGTGAATCGAGTGTTTACAACCTATGGGTTTACAAACTATACAAAAAATTTTGTGCAGTATGCCATGTTTGTAACAGGCATCATGCACAAGGGGCATTGAAGCCTAAGCGAGGGAATTTTCCAATACCACCATATCCGTTCCATACCATTTGTATGGACTTCATAGAATTAAAACCAAGTGAAAAATACGATCCAAAGCAGCGAAAAGCCAGAGGTAGTCTCCAAAAAACGTTTATTCAAACACAGAACAAAAAGTTTCGTCCAAATCCTTTTCTCTCAAGCGCTTTCGCTCAGTGTAATACTGAGCTTTATCATAGAATTGAATAAATGTGAGAATAAGAAATACTGCTTAGTTATTATAGACATGTTTTCCAAATGGGTAGAAGTGTTTCCAACTAAAAACCCAGATGCAGCTACGGTTGCAAAGGTCCTTGTTAAAGAAATTATACCCAGATTTGGGATACCGGAAAAGATTTATAGTGATAACGGGACACATTTCGTGAACCAAACATAGACTGGCATCCGAACTTTAATACTTATCAGACAATTACACGTGTATAAGCAGAGACTTTCAATGTTTCGAACTGCTGGGTCTGTACGGCCATACCAACAGCATATGGGGGTTTGTTAATGACTGCTATCCCCCTAGGGGTCAATGAGACCTGGGAAATCTGGTTTTTGACACAGTTGCTATTAAAGCACAAGGTAAGGTAGCACTGTATTTGCCTGTGACACAAAAAGGAATTGTATGTTTTTATAAAAACGACTCCATCCAAGTTGGGTGGAGTAAATGTAATGTTACTATACAGTACAAATGTTATAGAAAACCAAATGATTTGAGTGGATCTTGTAGTACAGATTATGACTCATTTTTGAAATCTATGCACAAAACTCTTGATCAGGTACAGCACAATCCTGTAATTTTCAAACAGTTATCAGTGATAGATAAGAAAATGTTTCATGCAGGGCAGTCATTTCGTAACAAAGTAATGACAAAGGTAGAGGACTGTTATTTTGTATGTGAGGAAAAAGGCATATAAATGGTTACCTGAGAATTGGTCTGGCAGTTGTTTTTTGGGATACCTGGTTCCGGCCATCCGACACACTGCAGCCTTGCCTCAAGGGAGTATTCGAAATACTCAAGACGTAACCAAAAAGACTGTTAAGAAACCGGAGAATCCAGTGGGACGAATCGAAGCAGGGTGGAAAACCCATCGTAATGTGGGAACCAAACTTGTGCACATGGACTTGAGCGATGATGTTTTATCCTGGGCAGGTATATCACCCATGTATGGCGGAGTCAAATCAATATGGGAACTGCGAAAACTGTCTAAACTTCTCAAAATAATGAGCAATGCAACTTTTTCTGCCCTTGAACTGATAACTGATGAACTGAATGCCATGAGAACTGTAGTGCTTCAAAACCGAATGACTCTTGACTTCACCCTAGCGGCGAGAGGTGGGACTTGCGCTTTAATCAAAGAAGAATGCTGTGCGTTTATTCCTGACCACCAGCATGAGATAAACGATCATCTCGAGGTGATTCAGCAAGTGTCGGCCATGACCAAACCAGGCCCAAACCCTCTGACAGTTTTTTCAGAATGCCTTTGGTGGGTGGGGTTCCATCTTTATGAACATACTGATTGCTATTGGGGTAGGTTTACTCCAAATAGGAGCTTGTATTTGTTGCGGAATCCCCTGCATGAAGAAATTAATTAAGGAATTCATAGATATATCCGTATCTGAAACTATGTATCAAAGTACTGAATTTGAAGAGCTGCTAGAATGTGAGACGCTTTCATAAAAGTTTAAATTAAATGACTTTCTTAACTGCAAATCCTAAATGGAAGAGTTAGGAAAAGAAGCAAACTGTTTATCCTTTTTTTGAAAATAGAATAAAAAGTATTAACAGGAGGGAGATGTTAGAAAAATATGTATTAATATGTGTTTGCTTAATGACAAATTAATAATCAAAGTGTTTTTAATATGCTTTTCATTCTATTTCTTATGCACTGTGATTTATATAAATTGAGTTTCATGAGGCCAAAAATAATCCTTATTGAAACTGCAGCATGCTTACTGAAACTTGCAAGTTGCCCTCTGACCTAGTAACTGCTAGCACAGCAATATTCTTGTTTATGCCTTGTGGAAATGTACTTGAGAAGCAGGTGTTAATCTGCTAGGTCAGAAGCATATGAATCGACAATATACCATTGAATAAATGTAATGATTCCAGACACACAGCCTTGTTCAGAGGATGGGAACCTCTGCAGCTGCAGTAGTTTAGAGAGAAGTTAGACAAAGGCTTTTTAGAGAAATGAACTACTAGCATTGTGTTCGATTTAGCTATAGTATCTTGAATGTAACATAACAAGTATCTAACTGAAAGTAACCAAGGCCATGTTGTTTTCTGCAGGATGTTTCACATAAAAATTGTTTAAATCAGCAGAAAATCATGGGAAAGATGGTCAGCAGATGATGACCAAAAGGTGGTAATTCGTTACGTCAGCATGGTAGGACAGGATTAATTTGATAACCTATAAAAATGAATGCATTTCCTGTTTCTGGTTAGACAAACTCTGTATTAGCACGTTTTTGTCTCCTTGCTGCAAGATTAAAGTGCCTTAACCTGAACCTACCGTGTTTTGATCATTTTTAAAGTATATTTTTCCTTTGACACTGAGAAATATGTTTTTTTTTCTGTTTTCTCTTCTTATGGGTTTCTGGTGGAGAAGCTTCGGATATCCAGTGGAGGCAGGAGGGCCTGACGCCGCTGGCACTCCACAAAGTCAGAATCTATGTTCTCTCATACGATGATTTGAGAGACCTCACGCGGACCCTTGGAAATAATGAGCCTAGGTTCCTTCTCAGCAACCAAATCGGATGCTTGATTTTCCCTCCAGGACGTCACCTCAGGCAAAGAACCGATTTCCTTCGGGCCTTCTGTCGAAAGAAGCTCAGAGGACTCTGTCTCGGATTCCAGGCCTTCACTAACCTCAAGAGGTACAGCTGAAGTGGAGGGTGCAGCAGTCGGTTCAGGCCTACTCTTTTACGCCTTCTTGACTGGGGGCTTGTCTGAGAGTTCAGATGTCAGATTCATCCTGGAAGTTAAACGTTTACATCTCTGATTCTCAAAATATAAGTTTAATGCTGCTAGCTGGCTTCTACGGGTTTTGGGAACAAAGGCCTGACAAATATTACAGGTAGTATAGTCGTGATCTCGGCCTAAGCAGAACAGGCAGAGCTCATGCGAATCCTTATGTGGAATTTGCCTTCCACACTTACCTTTCCTACCTGACATGTAACCCAAAGCAGTAGCAAGCAAAATAACAGAAATTCCCTATGGGGTATTTATCTGAAGCTGGGTGTTGGAAAACACTTCTTCCGAAATAGCGACGACCAGAGCTGGCAATCACACTGGTGGCAGAAAAGTTCTGAAGAAGGTGCATGCTGACATCCGCTTTATACTGGATGTCCTTTTATGACTGACGTCCAAGAGAGCCGCAGGACGTCACGCACACCCTAGCGGTAGTATTTAACTTCTGTATAATGGCAGGATGTATGAGAGTTCACTGGAGGCAAACTCCTGGATGCCATGAATATAGCAGCATAGGAACAGAAGAACACAGAAACAGTGTTGTGTGGGAAGGTAGGAGGTCTTTCTGCAGGAGATAGTTTAGCATTTGTTTTTGTATGCATTTTTCAAAATACTTTGGAGAGGGGGGATAAGACTTCTCTAGGTCTAAAATTAGTAATGGTTGAATTTCCACCTTTGTGTAGTGTGTGTGCTTGGAATGTCATCAGCTGAAGTAGAGCATGGTTTGCATTTAAGAGTAGTTTTTTATACGATGTGGGCACAGGTTTGAAAGTGGATGCTGTGATACGTGGCTATTGGGATGCTATACCATCTATGAAATAAGACTTGAAATCTATTGCAGTTTCGAGTGGTGAGTTACTGAGAAAGAGGTTAGGGTTGAATTTTTGGCAAGGATGTAAGACATCTTCAATGGCTGACCAGAATTTTTTAGGGTAGTGATTACTATTTTTCTAAAAGTTGTTACTGTATAGTTGTGTCTTCATTTACAGCATCTTCTAAGGGGAGGATTTTTAGGATGCACCAGTTAACAGATGATAGGATAGTAATGAATATTTCTGAGTTAAAACTTGGAAAGGTTGCGTGAGGGTTGTAATGAATATTTCTGAGTTAAACTTGGAAAGGTTGCGTGTTGTTTTATAAACATGCTGTTTAAGTGAATGTATGAGCTGTCTAGTTGTAGAGATTGGGAGATGGTCGCTGGGAGAGACAAACATTCTACTGTGGAGGCGAATTTGCTAGGGTCTAGTATCCAGTCTAATAAGGAATTTGACGTCTTGCTATAATCTGTGGGCCTATTAATTATGTGAAACTGTATAAATTCATGCTAGAATCAGGGGAATTAAAAGATGTGTCCAACTAGCTGATATGGACATCATCTAGTAATATATTTTCTTGTGGAATTGTTACGGATATCTAATATACAATATCTTCTAGTGTAGTAGTACTGTCATCAGGAGGGATTTAAAAGACAGTAATACATATTTGTTTACATTTATTTTCAGGAATGTAATAAGTTCTGCTGAACTGAATTTTGGTACTGGTTTGTTGTAGGGGAGACATGTGATAGCTGTTGGGAATATTAAAGCAATGCCACCACCCTTCCTATTTATATGGTCATTACTGGTGATGATATAGCCAGGGGGGTGTAAAATCGGAGTTGTTTATGCTGGGTTTAAGCCAATTTTCACTTATAGTGAGAATACTGGGCTTGTACTGGGTAATCTAGTAGGCATGCAGTTCAGTCGTTTTATTTCTTATGCTTCTAATATTTATGGCGGCAAAAGTAAAATTGCTGGGGTTCAGGGTCAATCATTGTGCGGTTAGAGCAGTGTGTAGAATAGAATTCTCTTGATGTTTACTGTGACAGGTGGCACCAGGATTAGGGTGAATATCTCCTCCTAGAAGGATTTTAGCATACTGGGGTATTAATGATTCTTGTTTTTGGAGAGTGTTTTTCCACTTAATTTTATTTTGATTTGACTTGAAATGGAGTTTATTGGCTTGGTGCAATGGAAGACTAAGTAACTGACATATATAATGTAACCTACTGGTCAAGAGAAGGGACAGTGGCCAACTTAGTAATTGTTCCTTAGAATATAAGGACTATTCCTTTAAGGGGAATATCAAAGCCACCTTCCAGCTCAGGACAGGCACATACTTGCCTAGTTAAAGTGAATACACAGCAAGGCTCTTCATGTTAAACTTGCTTCCATTGCACACTGACAGCTCTCAGTAAAAAAAAAAAAAAACTCTCAGAAGTATGGCCTTGTGGCAGAGCTCCAGTAATACTGGGGTCAGGATTGAATGTAGTGTCCTCAAGCTATTACACAATGACAAATTTCTCAGTGAAAAACATTCGGGAGTTGGGCCTTGTGTAGATTTGAAATTATCTATCAAAGTAACTGATTTCTGAACCCAGTTACAGCATTTTTACCTTAATTTAGTTTCTGTAGTGTAAGGCTATAGTTCACAGTCTCAGAAGATACAAATCATATTATCAAAAACACTAGCAGTAACAACACCATTGTTTCTACTGTAAATGGAATCAGTAGCTGATAATAAAGCGGTCTGAATACTGAAAGAGTTCCTGAAACTATATATTTGTTCACAGCATAGTCCATAACGATTTACATGTTTAAACAGTTGCTGATATATTAACTTTTTGAAAATTTCAGTAAAGGGTAGAGATAAGAGATAGGTCTGCAGTCTGTGACATTCCCCCCAAGGAGTAGTCCTTGTACTCGAATACTTTCTAAGTTGGCCACTGTCCCTTCTCTTGATTCAATTAGATGGGACTTGGAGTTTAGGTAAAGGAATAATGACTGCCTGTGTTAATAATAGAGAAACTATACCCGTTTTGAGGTAAAGATTAAAGATATGCAAGGGGTTTTACAATTCTTTCTGCTGACAGCTTTAGGAAAGTAGTGTGCAGTAGGCTGAATTTGGCAGCTGTAGAGTGACATTTACACAACAGGGATTAACTTTTTTCAGTTAAGGCAGTGAAATGAAAAATAGAAACATATGTGATTAATGGATAGACTCAGTGGAGGTGGTGTAACTGTGGGGTGGAGAGGGTTTTAAAAAGTACAGTTGTGTACACTTATCATAAATGTAGATATCTGAGCGTATTCACTGTTGCAGTCATCACACTTGGGTTATCCTGCTAGGGGGTAGCCCTCAGTCGCCCGAATACCAGAGGCTTAGTATTTCTGAGTCAGTTGCTGTCGCTTCATGACTTACGTCAGGTTGTCAGTGGTATAAAAACAGGCATCCAGTGCCATTACATCAGTTTTTCTTGCCCCAAATGTCAGAAACCCCCAAATAGGGAGCTAAGTTATGGTGGAAAACATCACCAGTAAAAAGTAAACACCAATAGCCCTGTAAGGAGTGAGGAAAAGAGAGAGAGAGAGAGAGAGAGAGAGAGAAGGGTGCTGGAGGGTGGGAAACCAGGACTGCAACAGTGAATACAGTCGAACATCTGCATTTATGGTTAAGTGTACACAACTGTACTATGTTCTTCGTGTTTCACTGTTGCAGTCATCACACTTGAGTTGATTCCAAATCTGAAGAATGGGTGGAGACAGTCAAGAAGAGTTGGGGCTGGCTAGTATGCCCTGCAGGACTGCGGTTGCAAATCCCGCCCTGGATTTGGAAAAGATAGGCAGGTGGTAATGCTTGGTGAAGGTATGAACAGAGCTCCAAGTTGCAGCTTCCAGAATGCCCCTGGTACCGACTCCTCTGAGAAAGGCTGTAGAGGTTGAAGTTGCCCTAGTGGAATGTGTTCTGACCCCAGAGGGGGTGGTTTCCCATGGTATTTGCAACAGACATGGATACAGTGAGCTATCCATTTGGAGATGGTTTGTTTTGATATGGCCTTGCCCTCAGCCCCTGTTGCAAAGCTGACTAGTAACTGGTCAGATTAACTAAAGGGCTTAGTCCTATCAAGGTAGAATCTGAGCTGTCTGTGCACATCTAAAGAGTGCAGGATCCTTCCCCCCTTATTTTTAGGATTAGGGAAAAAGGTGGGCAAATGGATAGATTGGTTGAGAGCAAGGCTAGACACCACTTCACGCATGAAAGTAGGGTTAAGTCCTGAGGGAGACCCTGTCAGCATGAAAAATGATGAAGGGTTCCAAAGCCATAAGTGCTTGTAGCTCACACACTCTTCTAGCTGAAGTGATATCCAGAAGCAAGGCTGTTTTCCAAGAGAGGAATTTTAACTCTGCTGATGCTGCAGGCTCAAACGGGGGAAGCGTGAGCTTTTCCAACACAAAGTTAAGGTCCCAAGCAGGGGTAGGGGCTCTTCTTGGTGGCCTTAAGTTGTTGGCCCCTCTCAGGAAAGTACAGTTGTGTACACTTACCATAAAAGTAGATGTTTGAGTGTATTCACTGTTGCAGTCATCACATTTGGGGTTATCTGCTTGCAGTAGCCCTCAGTCGGCCTGATTATCAAAGTCTTGGGTCCTACGTCGGTTGCTGTCTCATCTTCCATGACGTCAGGTAGTCAGGGGTACAAAGCATGCAACTGATGCCATTACATCAGTTTTTCTTACCCCAGATGTCAGGTGCCTCCCTAATGGGAAGCAATTAAATATAAATATGCAAGGTTATACCTCCAACAAAAAAGCAAATGCACCAAAAATTTTTTAAGCATAGTAAAGGGGAATAGAGGTATAGCCAAAAGAAGGGGGTTGGAGGGAGGGTAACCAGGACTGCAACGGTGAATACACTCGAACATCTACATTTATGGTAAGTGTACACAACTGTACTATGTTCTTTGTGTTTCACTGCTGCAGTCATCGCATTTGGGTAGATTCCCAAAGCTAAGGATGGGAGGAGGAATTTAGATAGCATTAGGACCAGCTATAAGTCCCTGCAAGACTGCAGTGGCAAAACCAGCTCTGGATTTAAAGAAATAGGCAAATGGTAATGCTTGGTGAAAGTATGTACAGAACTCCAGGTAGCAGCTTCTAGGATGTCCCTGGTAGGGACACCTCTGAGAAAGGCTGTACAGGTAGATGCAGCCCTGGTTGAGTGTGGTCTTATCCCGTGTGAGATAGGTTTTCCACGGTGCTTATAGCAGAAATGAATGCAATGGCATTTAGAAATGGTTTGCTTTGAAATGGCCTTCCCCTCTGCCCCTGCAGCAAATGCCACCAGCAGTTGTTCAGATTTCCTTTGAGGTTTAGTCCTGTCCAAGTAAAATCTAAGTTGTCTGTGCACATCTAAGGAGTGCAGTATCCGTTCCCCTTTGTTCTGTGGATTAGGTTGGCAAATGAATGGACTGATTAAGAGCCACACTGAATACCACCTTGGGCATGAAGGAGGGGTTGGTCCTGAGGGACACCCTGTCCGCATGAAAGATGATGAAAGGCTCCACTGCCATAAGGGCCTGTAATTCAGATACCCTTCTTGATGAAGTGATTGCTAAAAGGAAGGCTGTTTTCCAAGAAAGGAATTTTAACTCAGCCATTCTTATCATTTGTTTTTTAGGCATAGAGGCCTGACCATGTGGTCTGGGCGTCGGTTTTCTAGGCATGGTATGCGTATTAAGCCTTGAAGAAGATGGCGTTGGTTTAATATGCAAGTCAGTAGGTCTGAATATACCATCAGAAGCCAGTGCCTGCACAGCGGCTCTCGACCCATCCAAGGTAGAGACATCTGCAGGTTCTACAGTTGAAGCATTTCGTGGCATACTGGACTCCGAAACGGTCACAGTAGAGGCCTGCGAATCTGAAGTAGCAGGTATCGGGGGCTGTGAAAGCGCCTCACTGAGTACCGGTGAACTGGTGACTAGCTTAGGAGAAGCATCGTCGGCAGCTTTGGACCTAGGCGGCCTGTCTCTGTCTTTATCTTTGCGTTTTTTGTAATATCGGTAGTCAGGTTGCTTACCGAAGACATATCTGGATAATCGAACCGAGTACCGAAGTATTTAGAAGCATAAATATACCGACGATGAATAGATCGTTGTTTAAATAAGACACAAAACAGACAGTGAGGTACGTCGTGGTCAGGGCCTAGGCAAGGAATACAGTATGAATGAAAATCTTTACGAGGTATTTGCTTTCCACAAGAAATACAATTACTGACTTTTACTCACATTGGTTTAGAGCAAGAAAAAGTTTCCCCAATGGGGTGCTTAGCTTTAGTTGAAGACGTCTGTTCTGAAATTCGAAAACGAAAATTTCAGGAGTCGGCCGACTGGCACTTACGAACTGCTTCTGCTTCGGGCACCGCATGGCAAGAAAGACTGATGTAATGGCGTTGGCTGCATGCTTTATACCCCTGACTTCCTGACTTCATGGAAGATGAGACAGCAACCAGTGCAGGACCCAAGACTTTGATAATCAGGTCGACTGAGGGCTACTGCAAGCAGATAACCCCAAATGTGATGACTGCAACAGTGAAACACGAAGAACATCTGCTTGATGAGAGGGTGTGAGAAGAGAGGTGGCTCAGTGCTGTAATGAGCAGAGATGACAGAGACATGGATCTTAATGAAAGAGAAGGATTGGCCCCTGTGGAGTAGGTGTGCTAGGTAATCCAGGATGAGAGGTAAGGAGGGCTGTGCTGGATCCGCTCCTTTAGTCTGGATCCAGGAACAATACCTTATTTCCACTTGTCAGCATAGGATTTTCTTGTACTAGGTTGTCTGGCTTCACGTAAGACATCCCGTACCTGCTTACTTAGGCTGGCCACTGGAGGAGAAGTTATAGAATAAGCCAGGCTGCAAGGTTCAGGGTCTGCTGAGTCAGGAGAGTTGGGATCTGGGGGAGGTGCCACAGTGACAGACTGCACAGTAGTGGGTACCAGTGTTGATGTGGCCAGTCTGGGGCAATCAGGACTGCCTTTGGTCTTTCCTCCCTTACCTTGAGTAATACTCTTGTAAGAAGAGGTGGAGGGGAAAATGCATAGATTGAGAGGTTTGCCCACTGGAAGGACAGGGCATCCACTTTCCAGCTTTGCTGTGAGGTTCCCTGGTGCAGAATTTGCTGAGCTGGTGGTTGTAGGGGGAGGCAAATAGGTCCACTTACAGGTACCCCATTTCTGGGTCACAAGGCTGAAGGTGTGGTTTAATTGCCACTAGTCTGGGGCTAGGAGATTTCTGCTTAAGTTGTCTGCCAGAGAGTTTTGGTTGCCTGGCAGGAATTGAGCTTGCAGGTGAATATGCATGGCTGAGGCAGTGTTCGAGAAGGTCATGGCTAGCCTGCAAAGTGGGTAGGAGTGCATTCCCCCTTACTTGTTGATGTACCACATCACTGTGGTGTTGTTGGTTTTGATTACTAGAGGCCCCGGAGAGAGTGGGGATCTGAAAGCTGTCAGAGCGTGCTGAACAGCTAGCATCTCTTTTTGGTTGATGTGAAGATGAATTTGATTTGTGCTCCAGTGGCCCTGAATGTACCTGCTGTACAGATGTGCACCCCAGGCATAGTCTGATGTGGTTAGGGTCTGGGCGGCGTGGGGTTGTGTAAAGGGAAGCCCCTTGTGGTTGCATGCTGCTGCCCACCAAAGGAACTCTTTCCCCAGACAAGGTATCATAGGTAAGATAGTTTCCAGGTCCTGAGAATGTTGGCACCAAAGACTTTTTACGTACCACTGAAGTTTCCTCATATGCAGTCTGGCATATGGAATTAGTAGACTGCAGGAGGCCATGAACCCTAGAACTTGCAGGATTTTCCTTGCAGATAACTGGGTTCTGGTGGCCATTTGAGAGAAGTAGCCTGTCAAATAGGCTTGTTTTTCTAGAGTAAGGAATGCCATGTGTAATGCTGTGTCCAAGCTTGGTCCCAGGAATACAATTTTTTGACTGGGGACTAATATGGATTTATTTTCATTGCTAGTATACCCCAGGGAGGTTAGAAGGGCCTTTACAAATGTCAGGTGCTGCAACAAGCTCATCCTGACTGTCTGCCTGAATCAGGCAATCATCCAAGTAGGGGTAAATCTGAATATTTCTCCATCTGCAATAGGCAAGGGCTGGAGCCAGGCATTTTGTGAAAACTCTGGGAGCAGTGGATTAGCCAAAGGCAAGTGCAGAGAACTGATAATGCATAGATCCTGTCCTGAAACGTAGACATTTCCTGCATGATTCCCTAATTGGGATGTGCAGATTAGCCACCCTAGACCTAAAGGAGGCCTATCAGGCATCTTTGGACAGCAAAGGGAGAAGCTGCTATAGAGTGAGCATTCTGAATGTTGGCACCACCAGGAAGGTGTTTAGAATGGATAGAGCTAGGACTGGGTGCCATGTGCCCTCTTTTCTGGGTACCAGGAAAAGTCTGGAATAAAAATCTTGGCCTATCTGTTCTGCAGGAACAGGCTGAATTGCCCTTATAGAGAGCAGGGCCTGAACTTGGTCCTGTGCCTCTGCCCACTGGTTTGGAGGAAGGTCTTTTGGGGTTGGCAGAGTGTGGAAATAAAATTTGTACCCCTGGGATACTATGTTGAGGACCAATCGATCGCTGGTGATAGAGTTCCAGTTTTTTGCATGGTGGGCAAGTTTTCCTCCTAGGGGCACGAGCAATTGGGCAGAGGTGAGGGGAGGAGTTGAGAAGTCATTGTGTATTCTTTCCAGAAGGGGGGGATCAGCACTCACTGTTTTAGAAGTGGCGGTACTCCATTTCTTAGATCTCTGCATACCCTGAGACTGTAGTCTGGGGGGTCTGTTTCCCCATGGTCTAGTTTGAGGTGGCCTTGAGGGGGCTGGAAAGGACCAATGTTTTGAGTGGCAATGCCTACTGAATCCTGGAGGCTGCACTTGCAAATAATCTTTGACTGTCTGCATAGACTTAGCTTTTTCTTCCATCTTTTTTAAAACCTCTTCTGCTTTGGTGCCAAACAAATTGTCCTTGTTCAGAGGTGCGTCCAATAATTTTGATTTGACATGGTCTGGCAAGGTCTGCTCCTTAAACCAGGTGTTAGAAAAATGTGTATTTGAATATATGAGAAATGCTAGTTTAAAAACAAAGTAGTATATAATGCATTTTATTCTATTAATCATATAACGGAAAGGATTAATTCATGTATAAATGTAAGTAGTTTTGAAACTGCAGTGTGGCTTGAAGCAAACTGACCTCTGACCCTGGCAGATGCTAGCTTAGCAAGTTTGATGTTTATGCTTTTCACAAGTGATTATCTGCTGGGTCAGGAAATTAAATATGTGAAAATGAAATCTTCTGCTCTTTCCTGCTGGGATGATTTGGCTTTGTATATGTGTTACTGAGATAGCATGCAGCTGATGGGAAAGTGTTACAGTGAACAAAGATGTGTATTAGAACATTGAATCCACTATTGTATTCGAACTGATGTGAAACCTTGAAGAAGTAACTTTACAGTAAGACATTACGTCTGACCAGGTGGACAGCAAGGCCGTATTGTTACCAGAGGAAAACTTTTTTAAAATATACAGCATCAGCAGTTTTTATGAATAGAGGACTGTAAGCTAAAGTGATGTAGATGCCCTATGACATACCACGTCAGTAAGGTGGGCACAGCTTGATTGTAAAGACTATATAAAATTGTGTGCTTCCTGTTTCATGTTAGACAAAATTCTGTACTTGTACGTTTTTTGCCTCCTGGTGTACACTAGTAAACTTTTTAACCTGAACCTCCTGTGTATTGAATTCTTAATTTTATTTAACAGTTTGGTCCTTCTTAGCCGGAAATCCCTCGGACAGCTGCAGATCAGAGTCTACCGGTGGTCGAATACTGTGCAGGAGAAGTTACCGAAACGGTTCTTCTTGGGTGAAAAGACCTCTGACTGAATTGTCGTTTAAAGAGGCTGGCCACTTTCTGATCTGTGGCCAAAGAGCGGATCCTGGACGACTCAATACTGGAGGCTCAGGTAGGAAGATTTTGCCTTTTTTCTGTTTTAGATCAGGGACTAGGTTACAGTATATTGTTGTCAAGATTTGTTATGCAGATCAGGGACAAAAGGAAGTACTGTATATTTGGTCATAGATCAGGGTAACAGAATAAGGTAGGCAGTTATTCTAGACAAACTGTGAGAAGGAACTGAACTTCTGATATCACGTGATAAGAAAGGTTACGTAACATTTTCTTTTACCATGGGAAATCAGTGCACTAAAACATCGCGAGATCCGCCCCTAACTGAAGATGCAAAATACATGCAATTACAACGTTCCGATAACGTTAGGTATATTATACGAAATGGGTTAACAAATATGAATTTGATGGTAAACTAGATAAAACTTCACTAGTTAAACTCCTTAAGCAACTTAAATCCGATGCAGGAGGTCAGGCAAAAAAGCAACGCCAATTAGGCATTCCTCAGGCACACAGGTGGATTGAGGAAGCAAATCGTAGAGAACAGAAGATTAAAAATTCGAAAACATTATTTTTAGACAAAGAAGATAATAACTTAGTAATAGCAACAGCTCCTCCTCCTCCCTTGCCCCCTCCTTTACCCTTTTCAGGATATGAAGCGAGTGGACAGGCTGGTCCGCCTCCACGTTATCCTGAAGTCTCAGCAAGACCATAACCGTTTGTTAGAGATCCTAATGAAACTAGGTCCCGGACACGTAAAATACATAGGGACGCAGAATCATATCAAATAGAGAGAAACCTACAGGATGAGAGTGAGGAAGAAATATGCCCACTTATAGAGGTTCCAAATCCTCAGGCAGGACCCAACACTCTTAGTATATAGACCATGGACACCGGAGGATATCAGGAAAGCCACTGAGGGAATTCCCCATCCGAAAGTTAATTTTACGACATTTTTAGAAGATTTATAAGGCATGAGGTTGAGTTACCACTTGAATGGGGAAGAAGTGGAAAAAGTAGTAAGACAAATTATAGGTCCAGATTGGCACATGATTTGTGGCACCTGGAATCCTCGTAATGCAGAGCTCAAACCACTCCCACATAGTGACGCAGAATTAGACAAGAGTGAAAGGTCTTACAGACCGAATCTCTGAGAAATGGAAACCTAGAGCAGACTGGACTTGCATTAATCAATGCATACAACAGGAAAATGAGACAATAGATGAGTACTATGCTAAATTATTGGAATGTTTTAATAATCATAGCGGTATGTCAGTTCCTGAAAACCAAACAAATGATTCCCCGTATGAACAACAATTGAAAAATGCATTTTTGAAAGGTTGCATTGCACCTATTAGTAGCTTCATTATGAAGCATATGATGGACCATCGAACAGGTAGGCTACAAGCCTTACTTGAATACGCTAGACATGCTGAAAGACATTTCAATAGCAAAAAGAAAAAGAAGGCACAAGTCTTCACTGCTGAAGACGGAGCTGAAGTATTTGTGTTACAATCAGGTAAAAAGGGCAAGAAGAATGCCCAGGGAAACAAACAGTCCGACAAACGATCAGAAGATTTTGGAGAGAGGAAAAAGAGAGGTGAATGCTTCAAGTGCGGAAAAAAGGGACATCTAGCAAGGGATTGTAAGCAGAACAAAAAGGTAATTTCAGAAGATAAGGGAGATGAGGACTGACTATATGATAGTGAAGATACATCATGCGAAAGTCAGAAATCATCAGAAAAAGTTAATAAACAGAAAACAAATGTAAATGTGATAGAAGGAATAGCGGAAGTGCAAGTAGATATGGAGGATGAAGAAAGTGAAATTTTGGACTTAGCACTATTGAGCTTAGACCTCTACTTAGCAGATACGAAACCGGAAGTTACACTTCTGGTGGAGGGAAGGGAAGTCAAATTCCTGTGCGACTCAGGAGCGTCACGGACCCTGATACACCCCTCCAAGTTACCAGAACATTCCGAATCACCTGATTATATACTGGTAAAAGCTGCAAACTGACAACTATACAGGGAACCACTTTCCCATGATATAGCAATAACTGACCCTGTTTCGGGTATGACCCAGAGAAGTAAAATTGTTGTTTCTGCAAAGTGTCCGGTGAACCTATTGGGCAGGGACCTTATGCAGATATTTGGCATAGCAGTAGTTCCAACTGTACAAGGTATGGAGGCGCAGAGACAAATGGATACCTTTGTAGTGCGATCGGAGGGTGAAACTTTTTACTGGTACAGCCAGGACCTAGTCACGAATGGTCCAGGGGCAGTAACCGAGGAACTGATGAACGTAGCCATCAGTAAAGCCCCCTCCCTTGACACTGATCGACAGCATTTGTTACACTGTACTCTATACTACTGTACTACACCAGGACCTGATAGAGAGTATGAGCAAGAACTGTTCAGAAATCGTGCAACTAGATTAGTATTGCGTACTTTGTACTGGGATACTGAGGGGAACAGTGTAGTTAGCTGTTCATTACCTCAAGAATTCCTTGCACTGTACAGATCAAATCGATTGCCACGTCAGCTTGACAAAGAATAAAAATGTAAGATGGGCAGACTTAGGAGAAAAGGTGACAAGATGGGAGAAACAGACTGATTTAGAACTGTCAGAACAAGGGATACAGAAACAAAAACTGAATTGGTTGACACACACACATCCAGCTGTTCACTTGCAATCTAGCGAGGACAGCTGATTAGCATTTCTATTAGAAGAAGAAAAGGCTTTATGTGAAATTCCAACGACTCTTTGGTCAACAGGCAAGTCAGATGTAGGACCTATTCGAACAGCAGGACCAGTTACAATTACCCCGAAGTCGGCATTTAGACCACAGAAAAGACAATACCCTTTGAGAAAGGATGCAGAAACAGGAATCAAGCCTATAATAGCAGCATTACTCAAAGAAGGAGTACTGGTAGAATCTCCTGATTCACCATGTAATACACCCCTATTTCCTGCTAAGAAAGCAAACGGGGAATGGCAGATGGTTCAAAATTTACAAGCTGTGAATAACGCAGTAATACGTAGAGCACCTACGGTGCCAGACCCACATACTTTGTTAAACGATTTAAAACCACAACAGAAGTATTTCTCTGTGGTAGATATCAGCAATGCTTTCTTCTCGATACCTATACATCCTGATAGTCAATATTGGTTTGCATTTACGTTTCAGGGGAAAAGGTATACATATACTCGACTACCACAGGGATATTGTGAGAGCCTAACAATATTTGCACAAGAAATGGCTAGCAACCTGGCAGGGTTTACCCCACCGAGAGGTAGTCAGATTCTACTTTATGTGGATGACATCTTGCTAGCAGCCCCCACCCAGCAACAATGCAGGGAGGATACTGTAGAGTTATTGAAATTTTTAGCAACACAAGGACACAAAGTAAACAAGAGTAAGTTACAACTTTGGAAAAAACAAGTTAGATACCTAGGATATGTAATATCCAATGAGGGTAGAATATTAGACGAGGAAAGAAAAACAGCAATTTTGCAAGCACCCAAACCAGTAACCAAGAAGGAAATGATGTCTTTCTTGGGTACAACTAATTTTTGTCGGAGCTGGATACCAAATTATGCTTTGGAATCTGCTCCACTGACTGACTTGATATATAAGACACCAATGGCAGCACAAGATATTTTACAATGGACACATGAAGCAGAAACGGCTTTCTGCAGGTTGAAACAGTTGATCGCCTCTTCATTAGTTTTAGGACTCCCAAATTATCACAAACGGTTCTTTCAGACCATAGATTGCAAGCAAGGATATATGACATCAGTGCTGACGCAACAACATGGGGACAAGCAATGCCCCATAGCCTATTATTCATCGCAGTTAGACCCAGTGGCGCGATCTTTGCCTCACTGTGTACAGGCAGTAGTTGCAGCTGCAATGGCAGTACAGGCTTCAGCCTCAGTGGTGTTATTCCACCCTCTCACACTGAGAGTGCCTCATGCAGTCGCAATAATTTTACTGCAAGAAAAAGTAGCATACCTCTCTCCTGCTAGACATCTTTCATGTATGACTATACTGCTGAGCCAACCTCATATGACAATTGAACAATGTATGACATCATATCCATCAACATTACTTCCAACTCCTGCGGATGGCACACCACACAGCTGCCTGCAGGAAATTGAACAGTTAGACTTGCCTAGACAAGATCTCACAGATATGCCCTTGGATAATGCCGAGGTGACATATTACGTGGACGGCTCATGCAGAAGGGGCCCTACAGGAAAGAATCTAGTAGGGTATGCAATAGTTACAGACACTGAAATTCTAGAAGCCCAATCCTTACCACATAACTTATCTGCACAAGCAGCAGAATTGATAGCTTTGACGCGGGCATGTACTTTAGCAAAAGACAAGTGTGTAAACATATATACTGATAGTCAGTATGCTTTTTCTACAGTACATGTATTTGTGCAACAATGGAAAAACAGGAATGATAACATCTAGTAGAAAACCTATTAATCATGTGCAATTTATTTTGGAATTATTAGAATCTATTCAGTTACCTACCAAAGTAGCTATTTGTAAATGTGTAGCTCATACAAAACAACAGGATAAGATTTCGAAAGGCAATGCACGAGCTGATGCAGCTGCAAAGCAAGCAGCCTCAGACTCAGAAACTTTACTTTTGAATGAGGAATTACAACCCTCTGAGATTTTAGATTTAGACATGTTAAAAACAATGCAGACACTTACTATAAAAGCAGAAAAGCAAAAATGGGAAAAACGAGGTGCAATTCTTGAAAATGGACTGTACATTTCCAAAGAGAGAAAACCGATATTGCCGTCTAATTTATTTAGATGTGCAGCTTTGTTGAGCCATGGGCAGTACCATGTCTCAACAGGGGGGATGGTACAGTTAGTAAACCGAATATTCCAAACATATGGATTCACAAACTATACAAAAAAAATTTGTGCAGCTTGTCATACTTGTAACAAGCACCATGCACAAGGGGCATTTAAAACCAAGCAAGGAAGTTTTCCTATACCACCATATCCGTTCCATACTATTTGTATGGATTTCATAGAATTGAGTAAGTGTGAAGGGAAGAAATACTGTTTAGTTATTGTAGATATGTTTTCTAAATGGGTAGAAGCTTTTCCAACCAAAAATCCGGATGCAGCAACAATGGCGAAAGCCCTGATAAAAGAAGTAATCCCTAGATTTGGCATTCCGGAAAGGATTTATAGTGACAACGGCACACATTTTGTGAACCAGACAATCCAGCAACTTGGGAGATTTTATGGTATCTCCTTAAAGAACCATTGCGCCTACCACCCACAGTCAGCAGGACTGGTGGAAAGGTACAATGGTACCCTTAAGAATAAACTTAGGAAGTTAGTTGAGGAAACCCAAAAGAATTGGATACACTGTCTGCCTTTAGCACTGCTGAGTATGAGAACGGTTCCAAATGTGAAGGGTTTGACTCCCTTTGAAATGATTTTTGGGAGAGCATATTATGTGCCTCAGTGGAAAGCTCTCATGCCTGCAGAGCAAGAGGCTGACAGTTCATTAGCTAGTTATATGAGGAAACTGTTAACAAATAAATCTGTTTTGCAGTTGAACTCTTTTTCAGATAAGGAACAGACCAGACCGGTAGAAGCAGTTTTGGCCCCCGGGACGTGGGTTTGGCTGAAAGTGACGAAAAGGAAGAATTGGGCGAGTCCAAAGTGGGAAGGACCGTACCAGGTACTGTTGGGCAATGCCTACTGCAGTCAGAGTGGCTGAGAGGACGTCCTGGGTTCATTTGACACACTGCAAACCGGTAAAGAACTTTCAACTTGATAAACTGATACACAACAGGGCCAAGATGGCCAAAAACAAAGCAAATAGAAATTTAGATCAACCCCAGAGATGTTGCATAATCATTTTGTTGAGTATACATTTATTGACTGTAATTGTGACAATTTTCCTCTTGTTGTGGTTTATCCTACACACAACCACACAAGTGAAAGTGGGAAGGCGTGATTTAAACGTCTATAGACTGGCATCCAAATTTTAACACATACCTAGCCATGAAGCGTGTATATGCAGAGACTATGAACATTTCAAATTGCTGGGTTTGTACAGCTATACCAACAGCATATGGAGGACTGATAATGTCCGCTATCCCTTTGGGGATAAATGAGACTTGGAAGAATTTACTCTTTGATACAGGAACTGTGAGATCACAAGACAAAATAGCTTTATTTTTACCTGTCACACAAAAAGGAATTGTATGTTTTTACAAAAATGATACTCTCCAGGTGGGCTGGAGCAATTGTAATATAACCATATCTTACCAGTGTTATATTAAGAATAGTAATGGCAATATTCTTTGCAATACTAATTATGACTCATATTTGAACTCACTGAAAACAACCATGAATGATATTCGCAAGAATCCTGTTTTGTTTAAACAATTGTCAGTTATAGATCAGAAAATGTTTCATGCAGGGTTAATGCGTATTAGTACTAAAGTAGAAAACTGTTATTTTATTTGTGGGGAAAAAGGCATATAAATGGTTACCTGAGAATTGGTCCGTCAGTTGTTTTTTGGGCTATCTGGTTCCGGCAATAAGACATACTGCAGAATTACCTTTGGGTAAGATACGAAACGTGAGAGAAGCAGCCCGAAAACCTGAAGGTCCAGTTGAAAAACCTGTAAATCCAGTTGGAAGGATCGAAGCTAGCTGGAAAGACCATAATACCATGAAAGACAAAAGTAAATTGACTCATATGGACTTGAGTGACAGTGTTATATCTTGGGCAGGAATATTCCCAGCATATGGAGCAGTCAAATCGATCTGGGAGCTGAGGAAGTTGTCGAAACTTCTCGAAGTAATGAGTAATGCAACTTTTTCTGCCCTAGAACTGGTGACTGATGAACTGAATGCAATGAGGACTGTTGTGCTACAAAATCGAATGGCTCTTGACTTCACCCTAGCGGCGAGAGGTGGTACGTGCGCGCTTATCAAAGAAGAATGCTGTGCGTACATACCAGACAATAGGCATGAAATTAACAACCACCTAGAGGTAATTCAGCAAGTATCAGCCATGACTGAACCAGGCCCAAACCCACTGACGGACTTTTTCCAGAATCTATTTGGGGGGGTGGGGTTCCATCCTAATGAATATTCTGATTGCCATTTGTGTGGGTATACTCCTAATAGGAGCATGTGTTTGCTGTGGAATTCCCTGCATGAAAAGACTAATCAAAGATTTTATTGATGTATCTGTTACTGAGACCTAGTATCAAGATATTGAGATTGAAAAATTTATCTCAGATGACATTTTTTCTGAAGTATAGATCGAATGACTCACCTAACTGAAAATCCTTAGTGGAAGAGGTTGGGAGATGAAATGACATTATACATACTTCAAATAGAATAAAAAGTATTAATAGGAGGGAAATGTTAGAAAAATGTGTATTTGAATATATGAGAAATGCTAGTTTAAAAACAAAGTAGTATATAATGCATTTTATTCTATTAATCATATAATGGAAAGGATTAATTCATGTATAAATGTAAGTAGTTTTGAAACTGCAGTGTGGCTTGAAGCAAACTGACCTCTGACCCTGGCAGTTGCTAGCTTAGCAAGTTTGATGTTTACGCTTTTCACAAGTGATTATCTGCTGGGTCAGGAAATTAAATATGTGAAATAATGAAATATTCTGCTCTTTCCTGCTGGGATGATTTGGCCTTGTATATGTGTTACTGAGATAGCATGCAGCTGGTGGGAAAGTGTTACAGTGAACAAAGATGTGTATTAGAAGACTGAATCCACTATTGTATTCGAACTGATGTGAAACCTTGAAGAAGTAATTTTACAGAAAGACATTATGTCTGACCAGGTGGATAGCAAGGCCGTATTGTTACCAGAGGAAAACTTTTTTAAAATATACAGCATCAGCAGTTTTTATGAATAGAGGACTGTAAACTAAAGTGATGTAGATGCCCTGTGACATACCACGTCAGTAAGGTGGGCACAGCTTGAATGTAAAGACTATATAAAATTGTGTGCTTCCTGTTTCATGTTAGACAAAATTCTGTACTTGTACGTTTTTTGCCTCCTGGTGTACACTAGTAAACTTTTTAACCTGAACCTCCTGTGTATTGAATTCTTAATTTTATTTAACACCAGGCATGCCTTCTAAGTACAGAACATGTGACTACTGCCCTGCAAGATGCTTCTAGGGCATCAAACCCACACTGCAGGGTATGCTTGCTGACTTGGCTTGCAGAATACATAAGCTCCTGTAATTCTTTATTTTCTGCACAGTCAGGGAAGGTAGATAATTTTTGCTTAATAAGTTCCATAGTATGTTGCTGGTATTTCAGCATGTGGAACTGACAATTTAATGCTCTAATGGCAAGAGTTGTAGAGGTGTATACTTTTTTACCCCATCTGTCTAAAGCTTGGGAATCCCTGTCCGAGGGGGTGGGATTCTTAGCTGTAGTTGCTTTTATTCCTTTAGATCCTTGGGAGACTACCTCTGGGTCAGCAGTAGGATTTTGGAAAGAAATTTGTGTGAGTCAGGGACTCTGTAGTACCGGTAAGGTTTCCTGGGAGCAGGGGGTAAAGTTAGACTGGATTCCATAAAGACATCATCCACAACATCCAGAAGAGGAGGGATAGCTAAGGGTCTGTGCTGTGGTAAATCTAAAAATTCCCTGAGTCTCTTTTTGGACTGAGGATAATCCTGGCATTCTCAATGGAAATGCTCTCTCAAAGTATGTAGGGTTTCACCAAAAGAAAAATCCTCTGGAGGGGAGGCAGAAGGAATGGATTCCTCTGCATCTGAATACTCATAGGCAGATAAGGGTATGTCTTCATAATCAGAAACCTCAGAGTCGTCAATCTCTTGGTCAGATAAAGCTGCTGGGGGGACAAATCTTTTTCATTTAGCAGGGGATGGCTGGCTTCCCCTAATCAGCATGACATGGTCTTCTGCCATTTTAAGCATCTGTGACTGTGGTAAGGAAGCAGGCGCTTGAGTTAGGGTCATCGATTTTTTAGGCATAGCTCATACTCTTGGCCTTAGAAACTTGGTAGTTTTAGAAAGAACTGAAGACAGAAAAGTCGTTGGCTTGTGTTGATTATTGGTAGTGCGAAGAACTTCCTCAGAAGCCGGTGCCTGCACAGCGGCTCCGGACCCATCCAAGACAGAGACATCCGCAGGTTCTGTAGTCAAAAATAAGAGTCTCGCGGCATACTGGACTCGAATGGGTCTCAGTAGCAGCCTGTGAATCCATCAAAGCAGGCATCAGGGGTTGCAAAAGCACTTCACTGAGTACCGGCGAACTGGCGACTAGCTTAATGGAAGCGTCATCGGCAGTTTTGGACCTGTGCATTCTGTCTCTGCCTTTATCCTTACGTTTTTCCGTAAGATCGGTAGTCAGATGGCTTACCGAAGCCATTTCGGAATACGGAGATCGAGTACAAAAGTATTTAGCTACAATAAGGGCCTAACAACAAATAGTTTGTGCGTTGAACAAAGCACAAAACCGGCTGCGAGGTACGTCACGGTCTGGGCCTAAACAAGTGACGCAGTAAGAATGGAAATCTCAGTGTGGTATTTGCTTTCCACAGACGAGACAATTGTTAACTTTTTCTGACATCGGTTAGAGCAAGAAAAACGGATCCCCAACAGGGTACTTAGCTTTAGAAGACTTCAACTTCAATTTCGGAAACGAAAATCTCAGGTAGCAGCCGACCAGCACTCGTGCGAACTGCTTCTGCTTCAGGCTCCTTGGCAAGAAAGACTGATGTAATGGCGTCAGCTGCCTGTTTTTATACCACTGACGACCTGACACCAGTGACAACAACTGATGCATTAATACTAAGCCTCTTGTACGGGCCGACTGAGGGCTACCCCTGGCAGGATAACCCAAGTGTGATGACTGCAACAGTGAAACACGAAGAACATCAGTAATTTCATTTATGGTTGAGAGAAGGAAGTTCTTGTACTCACTGATGAAGGAATTTGGGTACTGTGTTTAATGTTACATGTCAGTAATATTGTCCACATGTTTTTTTTTCTTTCCAGAAAGATTTTGATTTGGATATCAAGTTATTGCTGCTTTTACCTTACATTTACTTATTTAACATTTGTTTACCGGGGAAGTCTGACTGGGCAAAACTGACCATTTTCAGCGGAGGCCCGGGAAGAAAAGCTCCACATAATCACATAATAACATAACAGACAGTATTTTAAACAATTGTGAAATGATCAGAGAAATTACAGCAATAAATCACATAACATATTACAGTTCAAGTTAGTAATAAGCTAAAAGGATCACTTAGTAACACATTTTGACAATTACACTTCGTATCAAGAAATCATTCAGTGGAGTAGTGTCTCAGAGATGCAACAGCTTAACATACAATGGAGCAGTGCCTCAGATATACCTGTTTGGTATTGTAAATTATGCTTAATGTTGTTATACTTACAATCACATGGGATCAGTAAGCAAATGGAGATATACTGAAAGTGGAGAGTAGGGAGAGGGTGAGCAGGGGAGAAATGGGTTCAGCCTGCTGAGGAGTAGGAGCATAACCAGTTGTCATTTATAGATTCATAGGTAGGTACTAGGCTATTGGCCCTAGGGCCTATACAAGCTTAGTCAAAAAGGTACCTTGGCTTTCGCCACCCAAGAAAATAATTTTCCTGTGCCCCTGTCAAGCAGAACCACAGAAGTGATCCCCGGGGTGAATTTCCTATTACCCATCCAATCATCAAGATTTTTCTTGAAGAGTGCTAATGAGGAGCTCTGTTTGACATAGATAGGTAGTCTGTTCCAGAGTATGGGAAGTCTCTGGGACAGGAATCTGTCCCTCTAGCATGTTCTGTTTATTGTGGTGACAAGGTTTATGTCCCTAGAGCGTGTAGCTCGGAGGGATTGGGATTTCTTTAAGTGGAGCATGTCCAACAGCTCTGGGTTTGACATAGCTTTGTATGTTAGGCAGAGATCACCTCTGGAGTTTTTTTGAGACGGTCTGCGTAAGGCATCTGTTTGAGGCCAGTAATACTCTTTGTGAGGTACTTTTGCAGCCTTTCCAGTTGTTGTAGATGTCTTGTGAGGTACATACCAAAAGGGGCGTTGTACTCTATAATGGGTCTAATGAGCAATGAGTACAGGGGAACAATGACCTATTTTTTTCTGGATGAGAAACCTTTTGTGATGAGGTGTGACATGTAGAAGGATTTCCTGATCACTGTGGCAATGTAATTATCAAATGAGAGACTACTGTCCACCTGTGTCCCAAGGTCTCTTACCACACTTTCGGTGTTAAGTAGACTACCGTCTATGTGGTAGCTCATGGGTACAGAGTTTTTACCAAAGGGGATGACAATGCATTTTTTGGCATTGAGCTTGAGACCATGGTTTTGACACCAGGCATCTGTCTCAGTGAGGCCCTTTTGTAGGATGTCCACATCGTTATGAGTTTCGATCATGGCTCCTAGTTTGTAGTCATCTACGAATTTAGTTAGCCAAAGACCTTCTGTGTTACCTGTACTTCAGAGAAGTAGACACCGAAGAGAGGACCCAGGACTGAACCCTGTGGTACTCCACTTGTCTGAAGTCTGATTTGGAGTCTGCTACTTTCACAGTGTGGGTTCTGTCAGTAAGCCAGTTGGCAACCCATCTTGTGACACAGGGATTTACACCTAGTTTAGCGAGTTTATCTATAATTCCACAGTGGGGGACGGTGTCGAACACCTTGGCGAGATCTAGATAGGCTGTGTGAACCACCTTACTGTCATCTATGGCTTTGGTGACTACTTCAAAGAAGTCTATCAGGTTTAGGAGACCTGATCTGCCTTTTACAAACCAGAACTATGTGGGGTCCAGAGTTTGGAGATCTCCAATGTCCTTGTTTATGAGTTCCATGATGATACGTTCCATGGTCTTGCAGACCAGGCTAATGGGGCAGTAGTTCCCGGGGTCTGTTGTGCCCCCCCCCTTTGTGGAGTGGGATAACCATTGCGGTGTACCAAGCATTCAATGGGCACAAAGCTTGAGGTGAGGCTATGATTGAACATGGTACTTAGGTGGGGTGCCAGACCCAGTTCATTCTGTAGTTCGTGTAGAAGGCAGCCTGGGATGTTCTCAGGTCCCATGGATGCTGTGTTCTTGGCTTTGGAGAGTGAGGTTTTTACCTGTGCAGCCGTGATTACAGGAACTTTGCATTCTTCTGGTATAAAGATGGGCCCTTTAGGGGGTGAGAGGGGGGTAAAGTTAGCACTGAACCCGCCAGGATGTTGGCAATATCAGTTGGTTCTGTATATTTACTGTCATTGTGCTGTAACTCAGAGCAGATCTGAGTGTTGCCATTGAGATACTTGACATAGCTATAGAATGCTTTGTGGATGTCTTTTGAATCAGTGGCAATTTTGTTTTCATAACTAGCTTTGGAGGATTTTATGAGGGATCTCAGCTTCTTACTGAGGCTGACCAGGGAGTTCCTCCAATCATGGGATTTTACTCTTTTTTGCAACAGTTTCTTTCTTCTGTTGTAGAGTTTGTTTATGGCAGAAGACCACCAGATTGGCTTCCTTTTTTTTGGAGGATAGCATCTTGGTTCTGTTAGGGATAGCACGATCCATGCACTCGTGTAAGTGCTTATAAAGTGCATTTGTGTAGGATTCAGCAGTCGTACCTCTATTGCCCATCTGCATGGGTGTCGTGAAGTTTGCCACTTCTGTCTTAAGAAGCATGAAGTTGGCTTTGGAGAAATATTTTACGGTTGTTTTCCTAATGGGGGGTGGGAGCGGGATGTGGATGTCTAGGGTGATTAGCTCGTGGTCGGAGCTGACCTCTGGTGTGGAACACGGTCACCCATGTTGGTGATGACCAGGTCTAGGATATTGCTGCCCCTGGTGAGGGTGTGGATAAGTTGATCCAAGGCATTGGAACTGATGATTTCCAGAAAACGTTGAGCAAAAGAGTTGGTACACAAGTAGTTTTCCCAGTTAATGGTAGGGTAGTTGAAATCACCCATCATTAGAGTGTTGGGTTCTACCTTAATATTTTCCAGTGTATCAAGAAAAGAGGAGTGGGAATCCTGGGGCATGGTGGGGGGGTCTGTAGCAAGCTACAATCTGGATTGCAGTTTTGCTCAGAATTAGTTGAACTTAGATAATTTCAGCTGCATTATGCTGAGCAACTAGCTTGGAGGTGTGGATATCCTTAATGAATATGGACACGCCTCCACCTTTAGTGTTTCCGTCCGGGTTTGGTGGCTGAAAGGTGTGGTATGAATTATAGCCTGGTAATGCAGGGGTGCTCTCTGGAGCTTTAAACCAGGTCTCTGTCACTGCACAGATGTCAATGTTCTCCATTTTAAGGAGTGCCTCGAGTGAGTGCATTTTGAGGTTTAGACTTCTAGCAGTGAGTAGCATTACCCTCAGATTTTGCTTGCTTGTACCTGTTACGGTGGTGAATTTGAACCTTTCCTAAAAAAAGGCACTATAGGGGTGGGCAAGAGCCTTTGCCAGTATCCTGAATCCCTAGGGCGACAGGTGCAGGCCATCTCTGGCAAAGCAGTGTGGTCTGTCGATCATGTCATCCCAGGCAGACAGATACTGCATTCCCTTAGAATGACACCAGAAGTTTAGCCAATTGTTAAAGTCAATCATTTTGTCCTTGTACTGTGGTATCATTCTGGGTGATGGCAGGATGCTACTCAGGGCTAGGGTCATACCTGCCTGGGCTACAAGATCGGAGAGCTCCTCCATGTCTCTTTTCATGTAGTCCAGGGAGGTATGTCTCAGGTCATTCACACCAACATGGACAATGACAGAGTCATATTTGTACTTGTGGAGTGACCTGAGTGCATGCGTTATGTGGCGGATCCTGGCACCTGACAGGCAGCGGACAGTAACTATAGAGTCACCTATGACTAGAGTGTTGGGTACGTTATGCCTTATGGGCTGTAGTTGAGTGGCACACTGAGTATGTGGGCTATTTGTCATTTGGGTTGTGTTGGGGGGGGGGTGGAGGTTGCTTGCATTCTGCTTTGGAGGTCTCTGTTGTTTGGGCAGATTTTTACTGAGAGCCTCCGCGAATGTAGGTGTGTGTTTTGTGCTTGTGTGTGTGTGTTTTGGTGGTGTAGGTTTTGAGGGACTATGTGACGAGTGTGGTGTGGTGCGGTGCAAGTGTTTACCTTCTCCTCTTGACTATCTAGTCCAGTCTTCGGTGAAGAGAGCTTTGCTTCCAGCTTGGCTATATAAGTGCATCTCTCACAGGTTGCAGTGTTGGGTGGTAGGAGGAGAGGGTTGTCTGTGTACATGAGGCAATTGCTGCATTGTCCCAAGATGCCCAGATTCATCAGGTAGACAGGAGAAAACACTGGGAGCTGACCTTTAGACATGCCTGAATAGGTGCTTATTTATTAAGTACTAAAAACTGTTTTCCTCTAGACAAGTGAGGAAAGCCGAGTGCTGTAGTAATTTGTAACTTATTTAGTGGTTACAATGAGTTCTGAACAAGTGCTGAGCTCAAAGAAACAGATTTGAGTGCTAAAACTAAAAAGCTGGCTAGTTGCAAGGGAAAATTTGAACAACAGACTTTATGGCGCCAGGAATAGTTTAACCCTAGTTAAGTGTGTGTGTGTGGGGGGGGGGGGGGGCTCAGGAGCTCACAAACAGTCCTGGAAACAGAAAATCCGTATCTGGACAAGACTTGCCACAGGAAAGGGGGGAAGCAAGCTTAGAATTTTTTTTTCAGTAAAAGTGGAAATGGAGAAAGTTGGAACAGAAGTTAGTTCAACGTTAAGAATCTGAGTGGGTTGGCCTTCACAAATGTTCTCTATTAGATTGAATGAACTAATGACACTAGACTGGGAGGAGTGTCACAGATCAAATATACAGTATGGGCGGGCAACTGCAAAGCCACCAAGTATAAGAATACCACAACACTAGGGAGGATGGGTGGGAAAAATTACAGTTCCTAGCTGTAGCCACTAAATGAAAGTTTTAAACAGATCAAGGAGCAAGCAGACTCTAGAGAATGCTTTTAACTGTAAACAGACAATTAAAGTAATGCACACCATTACAGTTCCTAGCTGTAGGAACACAGAAACCTCAAAAAAATCAAAAATGCACAGAAAAGCTCCGATAGTGCGCTCACAAACAGAAAATACAACTCTCAGTATGAAAAAGCAGTTTACAGTTAAGTAATTCAGTAAACATGCAATTATTTTATTTTATTTATTTTACATTTATTAACCGGGCTAGTCTAGCTGGATGTATTTCCATTTTCATAGGTTCATAGATTAGTACTAGGCTAATTGCCCTGGTGGGCCATTTTAAGCCTAGCCAGTTACCCCATGTGAGAATCGAACCCTGCACCTTGTGTCTGCAAGGTTAACACCTTAACCATTATGCCAATCTCCCACCCCCTAAAAGGTTGCTCCTCCCCAGGGATACACACACACACACACACACACACACACACACTTGGCAAGTGCAGGATTCAAACCCCTACCTAACTACCTTATGATACTACAGCAGTACGCATTTACACGATGTGCTATACACATTACTAATAAACTGCCTCTGCAAGGCTCAAACCCAGGACCCTATACACTACAGTAGAGGCCCGAGGAGAAAAGCTCCAATATTAGCACACAGAATATACAAACAATATATACACAGTATAAAGGATAAAAGATATGAATGTAATAAAAAAGATTATGCTAAACAGTGTCAGACAGTATAAGACATCGATAAACAGTATAATACATAGGTAAAATAACAGTACAATAGGTAGTTTTAGGAATACTATTTACAGTTCAGTCCTAATAGGGATATGCAGCAGAGTTTAGGAAGAAGATTAAGAAAGAGAGGTGAGAAGTAAAGAATCAAAGGATTAATCAGGACTGCTGCAGGGGCATAACCAATGGATCTTCAGGTGGTTTTTGAGGTTTTGTTTAAAAAGAGGCAGAGAGGGAAGTAAGGTAAGTTCTATAGGTAGAAGGTTCTAGTATTTACCTACAGTGTTAGAGAACAAGGAATCCCCTGCTTTGTTGTTGGACTTCCTTATGGTGGCTAGAAGTTTGCTAGAGGAGCGTAGTGAGTTTAGGTTTTTGTAGGGGATGATGAGGTTAGTGAGTATAGGAGTGGTGTTGGGTTGGTAAAATAGCTTGTAGGCAATGGTGAGTTGCGTAAATAACAGAAGATTTTGCAGTTCTAGCTAGCCTAGTTGCAGTAGATTCAGACAGTGGTGGGTTCTAAAGGAATTGCCAGTAGCAAATCGGGCAATACTGTTGTAGGAATTAGTTTGCTAAGGTTATTTTTTTAGGTTGGTGTAAATGGGTGAGGCATAAAGAAGAGTTGAAATTAAGTGAGAGTGAGCAATTTTGCTTCTGGCTGATGGTGTTAAGAAGGGTTTAATTCTGTATAAGGAGCCAAGTTTTTTGTTTACAGGTTTTATAATGTTGTTTGTATGGCTGTCAAAGTTAAGGTTATTATCAATAGTAATTCCTAGCAGTTTAGTAGTGGAGTCTGGGGATATGAGGGTACCATTGTTGGAACTGATTAAGAAGTCTACTGGGGAGGACTTACTGGTAGGTACAAAGAGTAGGAGCTTAGTTTTTTTGGCATTTAGAAGGAGGCAACGCTTTAAGAACCAAGTCTCAATTATGTTGAATACCTTCTGAGTTGAAGAATGTAGTTCTGAGGGGGAGTTAGCTGAACATATGATTGTTGAATCGTCTGCATATTGTATACAGGTAGCTTAAGGAATTGCTACATGCAGGTCATTAATGAATAGTGAAAAAAGGAGAGGTCCTAGAATAGAGCCCTGAAGGACTCCAAGGGTGACTGGCAGGAGGGATGATAGGTTCTGATCCCAGAGAACTGCCTGTTGCCTATTGCTGAAGTAGGACTTGAACCATTGGATAGCCAAAGTATCAAGGGAAAGGGACTCTAGAATATTAATAAGAAGGGTGTGGTTAACCATGTCAAAAGCTTTTGAGAGATCGATAAAGAGTGCAGATGAGAGGGTATCATTGTTGCGATTTCTATTAATGGAATCTGTAAAGGATAAGAGGGCGGTAGTGGTGCTATGAAATGGCCTAAAGCCATGTTGACAGTTAGCCAGAATGTCATGTTGAGTTAAGTGGTTTAAAAGCTGATGGTGAATACATTTCTCCATAATTTTTGCTAGGGGAGATAAAAGGGCTATAGGCTGATAGCTAGAATAATCTTTGGAGTTACCACCTTTATGTAGGGGTATAATATGGGAGATTTTCCAGATTTCTGGGATGGACCCCTCTTTAATGGTTCTAATAAGGATGGATCTTGGGTATGCAATAACTTTGGCTGCTTTTTGCAGGTATACAGATGGTAGCTGGTCAGCAGGAGTGCAATGCTTAAGCTTTTGGATGAATTTGAAGATGAGAGGGATGGGTTGCAATTTAAATGTTGGAGGAGAGCCAGGGCTGGTGGTATGAGGTTTTGAGTTATCTGGGGTTAGTTGACTGGCAAGTGACTGTATCGTCTCAGTGAAGAAAATATTGAAAGCATTAGCAATTTGGAGGGAGGTATTATGATCGGACCCTAGCAGGGTTGGTGTACGACAGTGGCCTGGGAGTAAGAGTCTATTGATTCCTGACCAGAATTTCTGTGGATTGTTTTGGTGGATTTCCTGTAAATTACAATAGTAGTTCTTTTTGTCAGTAAGTATGGCCTTTTTTGTAGTATTTCTAAGCTGCCTAAAGTTTTGTTGGTCAGAGAGAGTTTTGGTAGCTCTCCATTTAGCCCATGATTTGTTTCTAAGCAACATTTTTTGTCTGGTTTCCTTAGAAAGCCAGGGGGCTGGTTTGGTTTTCATTCTGATGGAATGTTTAGGAGCATGCTTATCTAGGATAGTTAAGAATTTGGAGTTGAAGTATTTAGCAGCCTCATCAAGTGGAAGGGATTTTAAAGCATTCCAGTCACAGGCACTTAGTTCATTTTGAAATAGTACTTGGTTAAAGTGTTTGTTGGTCCGTGATACCCTAAAGTGGGGGGGTTGGTAATATCATTTTTTTGCCTTATAATGTAAGTCAGTGCATGATCACTTACATCATCAGACAGAGTTCCTGTCTTATAAGCTTGTTTACGATTATTAGTAAGAATCCAATCTAAGGTGGGTTCTTTTTTATTTGGTTTGTTGATTCTGGTTGTAGAGGTAATAGTTTGACTAAATCCATGAAGATTAATATGGGAAGTGGGATTTTCAGCATTGACAGTTTTCCAGTCGGTGTTGAAGTCACCTAGTATTATTGTTTCTTGTGGGTAAGTAGAGGATATCCAGCTAAGGATATCCTCAATAGTATTGGTATTGTTACCAGGAGGAAGATAGATACAGATGATATATAGTGATTTCATGGGGTTGATTTGAAATTTGGAGATAAGGATTTCAGCATTGTTTTCCTGAGGTGGGTTATAAGGTAATGAGGTGATCTGAAGTCCATCTTTATAGAAGATTGCTACTCCCCCACCTTTACATTTAATACAGTCTTGTTTCAATATATTATATCCTAGGGGGATGATTTTGTTGTCTTTAGTATGAGGTTTTAACCAAGTTTCTGTGAGGCAGAAGATGTCAAAGGAGTAAATATCTAGCAGGGCGTTGAGGTGGGCTATTTTGTTATTAATAATTTGGATATTAAGATGTCCTATTAGGAAAGAATTGGGGGGTTTTGGGTGGATAACAAGGGGTGTTGTATTGGGGCTGGTAGTTTTGACTAAGCAGACATTGTGTGGGCCTGGATTAGGGTGGATGTCACCATCTTTCAAGGTGAGATTTTTTAGTCTTAGAGTAGGGTTGTAGGTATTATTAGAGTAATGAAACAATATCGAGCAATGAAAAATACAGTTAAAACTGCATAAAACAGTACATAAATGCAGTGAAACAATAAAAAAGCTTTATAACAGTGCAAAATGTAGTAGATCAATTGTATAGCACAATTATAAGTGTTTCAGAAGTGCAGTTCAGTGAAATAAGTGTAAGAAATAACTTATCCTGCTCTTGGAATCTTAAGGAATTTCCACTTAGTTTTAGTAATGCAATACAATCCACAGCCTGAGCAATAGGTGGGACTTCAGCAGTTTTTGATGTGCATTAGGTTTGCTGTGTTTAGTATGTTCTGAGGGTGGTGTTCCATGATTTAGTTACATAGTTAGACTACAATGAGTCTCCAAAACTGTTGTTGGATTTTGTAACTTCAAGTAACAATTTTTTTGAGGATCACAGAGTCCTGCTATTGACATGGGTTTGTACTAGGTCCTGTAGGGATGGACATTTGTCGGGTAGGTAAACTATGGAATTGGCTATGGTAAGTTGGTTTAGGGTTATTAGGTTGGGCAGCTCTAGCCATTTGAGCTGTTTCAGAGCAAGACAACGATGGGTTCTGTGGGGCAGGTTAGCAGAAAATCTGGCTACCTTATGGCAGCATGATTCAAGTTTGCTTAAGTCTTATTTTCTGAAGTTAGTAAATACAGGGAAGGCGTATAGTAAAGTGGATGATAGGTGGGTCCTGGCAACAGCTTGTCTGGAAGAGTTTGTTAAGAAAGGTTTTATTCTGTAAAGGGAGCCTAATTTAATGTGGGCCTTTTTGATAGCATGAGATACGTTTGTCAAATTTTAACTTTTCATCTAGAATGATATCTAGTAGCTTGGTTTCTGAGGTGGGTTTAATTAGAGTGTGATTGGACTGGATAAGGTGATTGCAAAATCATGGTTGGTGTAGTTTGTTTTGTGGCATTAGTTAGGAAACAGCATTAGCTTGGCTTTGTTGGGATTACGGATGAACTGGTATTTTTCTAAGAAAGACTCAATGGCAGTAAAATATTTTTAAGTACTGTCTTGTAGTTATTTTAGGGTAGGTGCGGTGCAGATGACAGTGGAGTCATCTGCATATTGTATGATGGAAGCAAGGTTAGTAGCTTTGTGCAGTTTATTGGTCAGAAGTGTGAAGAGCAGAGGCCCAAGAATTGAGCCTTGTGGAACACCTACTGTAATGGAAAGTGGGGAGGAGAGGTCATCGTGTCATTTGACTGATTAATAGCGGTCAAATAGGTAATTTTCGAACCAAATGAGTGTGTTTCTAGATATGTCAAGTGATGCAATCTCATGTAGGAGATGTTCATGGGACACTGTGTCAAATGCCTTTGACATATCGAGAAATATTGAGGCAACAATTTGGCCACTGTTTTTAGTTAGTTGACAGTACTTGTAAATTTGAGCAGTGCCGTGGTGGTACTATGGCCTGGATGAAGTCAGTGTTGTGCGTGGGAAAGGAGGTTATTAGACAGTAGGTGTTGCATCAGTTGAGAGTGGATGCACTTTTCTAAGATTCTAGAAAGAGGGGACAGTATAGATATTGGCCTAGAGTTAGACAGTTCTAGTAAGGAGCCTCATTTGTGGAGTGGGATTACGTAGGAGGTTTTCCAGATGTTAGGTACATACTGTTCGGTGATGGATCTATTGATCAGTATTGAAACTGGGTAGCAGATTACATCGGCTGCTAATCTGAGATATTCGTTTGACAGCTTGGCAGCAGCAAGGGTTGTGGGTTTCAGTTGGCTTAGCAATTTCTTTATTGTAATTGTTTGGACGGGTTTAAGAGAGAGAGAGGTAGGAGAATCGGTAACAGTACAGAGGGTGATTTGTTGCAGGCTATTTTTGCTTTTTTATGAGTGAGAGGATGGAGTTTATGAAAATTGAGTTAAAGTGGGATGCTATGCTTTCTTCTGTGTTTTTTCATATTAGGGGATGGTGTAGATGGATAAGCTGACTGATGGAGGCCCAGAATTTGCGTGGGTTGTTTTGATGCTTGGACTGAATGTATAGTACAGTTTTTTTTTTATCATCTCTGATTTGATTTTTGCAGACATTTCTTAGGTGGCGTTAGGTGTCTAAGGAAGGTTTTGGTTTGTTGGTTATATGTTGATACCACAGTTTGCCTCTGTTTTAGTAAACTTATTTATTTATTTTTTTTTTAAGACAGCCATGGGCAGTTGTTAGTTTTTGTTCTTGTGTGTCTTATCGGGGCAAGTACGTTTAGAACATCAAAGAAATATATTACTGAAATAATCAACTGCTGCATCCAGTGGGAGGTATCTTAACGGGGAACAGTTATAGCTTAGTATTTGTTTAAAGGTGTCTATGGAGAAATTTTTTGTATCACGCATTTGTTTTTACATTTGTGGCTTTGTGGGTGAGCTACAGTATCTTAGAAAGAAGGTTAGTTTGTGGCCAATTAGGCAGTCATGTAGACAGCCTGAAAGTTGGATTACAGAAGGTTTGTTAGTCAGGGTCCAGATGAGAATGGATAGTTTGTTGCTGGTTTTGTCAATTCTAGTGGGTGAATGAATCAATTGGGTGAAACTATGTAGGTTGATAGGATCTGAGAGGTTTATCTGATGAGTAGGTTTGCCAATCAGCATTGAAATCACCAACTAGTACAGTTTCTTGGTTAAATGCGGCTGAGGCCCATGAGAGAAGGTTTTCTATTGTGGAGGGGTTATTTGGTGGTATGTATATAGCTAGTAATAAAATATGTTTGCTGTTATTGATTTTTAGACGTGATGCTAAGAGTTCAGTATTATCAATATCTGGGATGTTTACCTGCAGTTTTTCAAAATTAAGAGTGCCTTTATATAGAATTACTAGTCCTCTACCTCATTTTGTTATCCTGTCGTGTCTGTGGATATTGTAGCCAGGGGGAATGATTTCATTATTGTTGATGTGGGGTTTAAGCCAGGTTTCAGTTAGTATAGCAATGTCAGGAGTGTACAGTGATAGGGTGGCATTCAGTTCATGTAGTTTAAGAGACTTCTGAGGTTTATACTTATGAGGGGGATGTCGGAGCTCTTTTTGGATATGTTGGATAGTAGAGGTGAAGTTTGATTTATTGTTGGTTTGGGGAAGTTGTTTGTGATGGCTGTGTTTTTTTGGGTGAGAGTAGGGCCAGGGTTGGGGTGTATGTCTCCATATAAATGAAGATTAGATTTTTTATTTGTACTTAAGGGAAATCTTTGGGAGGTATAGGTGGTTGTATTAGTGGTATTAATGAGGGATCAGCATGGTGGCGGTATCTATATAGGAATAGTTCAATACTTATGGAGTTGTACATGTGGGGTACTATGTCAAAGTGAGATAGGTCAGACAGAGGTGGGTTTGTTAAAGAGTAGGTGGGGGATTTTAAGTAGGTTATGGGAGGGTTGTTAGATGATGTTAGGAAGAGAGTAGTAATGGGATGAATAGTATGTGTATGAGAAACGTCTGAATATTAGGTTTTAGGACGGGGTTAGTGGAGGAGGGAGTGGTGGTATGACTAGTGAGGTGATGAGAAAAAGATGTAATTGAGGCTTTGAGAAGCTGGGGAAGGAATAGATAGGGGTTGGGATGATAATATACAATTATGAGGTGGGAGGAGCTGATTAGTTAGTGACTTGTGATGTGGAGGACAGTGATAGGTTGAGGATGTGTGTGGGGGTGTAGTTTGGTTAGGATAAATGAAAGTGATGTGGGGGTGGGTGTGAATGGGGGTAGGGGAGCGGAGTGAGCCAGTTCCCAGTGTGCATGCAGTGCACAGAAAACTATCAGCTGCCTTAAACTGGTTTGGAGGAATGCAGAACTGATGAGGAGGTATAGAACACAACAATGGCACATTCTGCACAGAATTAAGCTACTGAGTTAGAGGCACACTACGCTTCTTTATCAGGTCTATAGTAACACTAATTTTTCTTTTCAGTTTAAATGTGTTACTTCACTCTCTAAGGAGTGGAGCAAGCATAACAAAAACAGTATGGGCACTGAGAGGTGTTCGTAAAAAAGAACCTTAGGTTTGTGAAAAATAAACTTAGGTACGGGCACTCCACCCTATGAGACAAGCAGCTACACCAAAGGGATTTTAAAAATGGCTCCTGTAGCTTAAGAAAGCTAGGTTAGGCTGCACTTGGTCTTTTGGGGGAAGGGGAGGACAAAAAAGACTGGAAAAGTGGTGGATAGCCAATAGTATGATGAGAAGGGCTGGCCCTGATTTCACAGATATACAAGTGTTTTGCATACCTTTCTTATGAAAGAAAAGTACAGTTTTGTACCTACCATAAATGTAGATGTTCGAGGATTCCATTGCTGCAGTCCTTACTATTGGGTATAGTCCGCGTCCAGTCGGCCCGAATACCAGAGTATAAGGCTGACGTTGGTCATGTCGCCTTAGACTGACGTCAGTACGTCAGGGTACTAATGCGCATGACCGACGTCATATCCTCAGTCTTTTCTTGCCCCAGATGTCAGAAGACCCTAAAAAGACAAGGCCCAAAATACCTGCACCAAAACATGTACAATATATACAAGAATATATACAAAAATATAAGCATGTAAACTCACCTACATAACCACCCCTAAACACAGAGGGGAAGGAGGGAGGGTAAATTGGACTGCAGCAATGGAATCCTCGAACATCTACATTTATGGTAGGTACAAAACTGTACTATGTTCTTCGTTTTCCATTGCTGCAGTCCTTACTATTGGGTAGAATCCCAAAGCAGAGGTAAGGGAGGCTGGCAAATCATAAAGAAGGAGGAGCTGACAACATGCCTTGCAAAACAGCTGTGGCAAAACCAGCCCTAGACTTAGAGTAGATAGGAAGATGATAATGCTTAGAGAAAGTATGCACTGAACTCCAAGTAGCTGCTTCCAAAATATCCTTAGTTGCCACCCCCCTTAGAAATGCTGTTGAAGTGGCAGTAGCCCTAGTGGAATGAGGCCTAATCCCAGCTGGAATCTCCTTGCCATGATGGGAATAACAAAATGCAATGCAAAAGCCAATCCACCTAGAAATAGTTTGTTTTGACACAGGCTTGCCCTGTGAACTCAAAGCAAAAGAAACAAACAACTGCTGAGACTGCCTAAAATCCTTAGTCCTGCTTAAATAATAACGCAATTGCCTGTGTACATCTAAAGTGTGCAAAATCTTTTCCCCTTTATTTTGAGGGTCTGCATAAAAGTAGGCAAATGAATAGTTTGGTTTAAAGCCACACTAGAAACCACCTTAGGCATAAAGGAAGGATTAGTGCGTAATGATACCCTATCCTTATGGAAAATCAAAAAGGGCTCAACTGCCATAAGGGCCTGCAACTCAGACACCCTCCTTGCAGAAGTAATAGCCAACAGAAAAGCAGTCTTCCATGACAAGTATTTCAATTCAGCAGTAGCTGCAGGCTCAAAAGGTTGTAGAGTAAGTTTTTCCAACACAAAATTGAGATCCCAAGCAGGAGTAGGAGCTCTACGTGGGGCTCTTATATTCTTTGCCCCTCTAAGAAACTGCTTGAACAAAGGATGTGAAAACAAAGGTGGGTCACAATCATAGTGAGCTGAAATTGCTGCAGCATGAATCTTAATAGAAGAGAAGGACAACCCTTTGTCCAATAACTCGGTAAGATATTGAAGAGCCACACTCAAATTAGGCTCAGAAATCTCCAAATTCTTTGCTGTACTCCAAAACAAAAATCTCTTCCATTTTTCTGTACACTCTCCTTGTACTAGGTCTTCTAGCTTCCATAATCACATTTAAAACTTGTTGAGGAAGTTGAGACCTGCTGTGTTTCAACACAGAATATGCCAGGCTGTTAGATGAAGAGAGTGAAGCTTGACATTGAGCAGATGACCGTCCTTCTGAGATAACAGATGAGGAATCAGAGGTAAAGGCCATGGAGGCTTCTTTACCAGACTCCGTAGTAGTGGGTACCAGTGTTGCCGAGGCCAATCTGGAGCTATCAAAATCATCCTTGGCCTGTCTTGTCTGACCTTTAATAGCACCTTTGGAAGAAGAGGCAGAGGTGGAAAGGCATACACATGAAGGTTTTTCCAACTGAAAGACAGAGCATCCACTTTCCAAGCTGTGTGATGAAACCCCTTTGTGCAATACTTTGGCAGCTGGTGGTTTAGTGGAGAAGCGAACAGATCTATGTCTGGAGTTCCCCATGACACTGTCAATTTCTGAAATACATGAAGATCCAGTTTCCACTCGTGGGGATCCATGATTTGTCTGCTTAACACATCTGCTAAGGAGTTCTGTGCTCCTGGCAGAAACCTTGCCTGAAGAGTTAGTTGCAAGCTTAGCGCAGTCTCCCATAAAATCATTGCTTGCCTGCATAGAGGATAAGAATGTGTTCGCCCTTGCTTGTTGATGTACCACATGACAGTTGTGTTGTCTGTTAGAATCAACACCTGCCCTGGAAGAAGTAACTCCTTGAAAGCCAGTAATGCGAACTGGACTGCTAACATCTCCTTCATGTTGATATGTAGATGCAGTAGTCTGGCAGGCCACTTGTCTTGTATCCACTGTCCATTTAGATGAGCTCCCCAAGCAATGTCCGAGGCATCTGTCGTTAAAATCTGACTCGCCTCTGGCCGGGTCACAGAGAGTCCCTTGTTTAGGTGACATTCCTGAGCCCACCACAAAATTCTCTTTGAAGGCAAGGTATTATTTGAATGACAGTGTCCAAATCCTGGCAGTGCTGTGTCCATACATTTTTGAGATACCATTGTAACTTCCTCATATGCAGTTTGGCATTGGGAAGCACCAGAATACAAGATGCCATGAACCCTAATGCTTGAAGGACTGTCCCTGCAGTCAGCACGGACTGAAGAGATAGTTGATGGAAGTAAAGTGATAGACTCTTTTGTTTGTCCGGGGTTAAAAAGGCCATCTGGGCTGCTGTATTCAGTCTCACACCCAGAAAGCACATGTCTTGAGAGGGTACTAGACTGGACTTTATTTCGTTCACAGAATACCCTAGGCATCTTAGCACTGCTATAACATATTCCAGATGCTGTAGAAGGTCTTCCTTTTCTTGAGCCAGAATCAGGCAGTCGTCTAAGTAAGGATAGATTTGAATTCCTTGTAGCCTGAAGTAAGCTATCACTGGAGCCAGAACCTTTGTGAATACTCTGGGCGCAGTAGATAAGCCAAAGGGCAATGCAGAGAACTGATAATGAGAATCTCCAGCTCGAAACCGCAGATACTTCCTGCAACTTAGCCTGATAGGCACATGAAGGTAAGCTTCCTTGAGATCTAAAGTTACCATCCAGTGATCTTTGCCCAGCAGAGGTAAAAGCTGTTGTAACGTCAACATCTTGAACTTGGGAATGTCCAGGTAAGTGTTGAGGAGCGATAAATCCAAAATTGGTCTCCACGTGTTCCCCTTCTTTGGTACTAGGAACATGCGAGAATAAAATCCTAGGCCCCTTTCTGATACAGGGACTGGCTGAATGGCCCCCATTTGGAGTAACTGAGAAACCTGCTCGTGAGCCTCTTTTCTTTGTGGAGGAGGAACGTCTGGCATGCCTTTGAAAGGGGGCATTGTATGGAAATAAAACCTGTAACCGTGGTGAATGATGTCCAACACCCATCTGTCTTGAGTAATTAAATCCCAATTTTCTTTGAAAAGAGACAGTCGTCCTCCCAAAGGAGCTGCCAGACGAGAATCTACTGGCAGCTGAAAAGGCAGGTCATTGGGTCTGTTTACGAAAGGACTGACCCCTGCCCTCACCAGAAGTCTGAGCAGGTGAACTCCCTGTTCTAGGCCTAAAAGAACCTTGAGCCCTGCCCCTACCACGTCTAGACCTACCCCTAGACTGGGAGTCATAAGCAGGATATGTCCACCCCTTAGCAGGCCAATTTCTACTAAACTTGGTGGCTGTACCTGCAAAAATCTTTAACAGTTTGCATAGACTTAGCTTTGTCCTCCATTTTCTTTAAAACTGCTTCCACAGGCGAACCAAACAACACATCAGACTGTAAAGGAGCATCCAAAATCCTTGTCTTAACATGCTCAGCCAAATTCTGATCCCTCAACCAGGCATGCCTGCGAAGAACAGAACTAGTGGCAGCCACCCTCGAGGAGGCCTGCACAGCATCAAAACCACATTGCAAAGAATGCTTGCCCACTTGTTCAGACACATAAACCAAATCCAGCAACTCTTTACACTCAATACCTTCCGCCAAAGCATCCACCTTAGATTTCAATTGTGAAAGGAGATAATTTTGATATTTCAGCATGTGAAACTGACAATTCAACGCTCTCATGGCTAGAGTGGAAGAAGTATACACTTTCTTACCCCACCTATCCAAAGCCCTCGCCTCTTTGTCAGTGGGAACAGGATTTTTAACCACAGAGGCTTTAACACCTTTAGGCCCCTGAGAAACAGTTTCTGGGTCCGCCCTAGGACTCTTAAACAAATACTTATGAGCTTCGGGCACCCTATAGTACCTATCAAGTTTAACAGGAGCAGGAGGCAAAGAATCAGGGTTCAGGGAAGCCTCTGCAAAAACATCTTCCACCACATTCAACACAGGAGGTATAGCTAAGGGCCTATGCTGGGGTAAAAACAAGAATTCCCTAAGCCTCTTCCTGGAATCAGAGTAATCCTGGCCTTCCCATTTAAAGTGCTCCCTCATGGAATGCAGAGTCTCTGAAAATGAAAAATCCTCAGGAGGAGAAGCCAAAGGAGTGGCATCATCCACATCAGAATCAGAATAAGGAGGATACTCCTGCAAATCTTCCGCAGAAGACTCAGAAGCCTCTGAACCCTGTTCAAAACTGGCAAACTCTGGTTCCACCCTAGGCCTCTTATCAGGAGGGCCCATAGAACCTCTAATCATAGTAATCAAATCTTCTGCCATTTTAAGCATATGTTTCTTAGGTACAGAACCCGAAAAGCTAGGAGAAGCCCCCACTGAAGCTGAACTAGGCCTACCTCTAAAAGAAGTTTTAGCAACAGAAGGAGAGGCTCTAACTACTTTGGGAAGAGAGGGAAGAATAGTTACCTGAGAAGCCCCCTCAGCCTGGCCTGCCTCCTGAGAGGGTACATCCTGTAACAGTAAAGTTTCTGCCGGAGACTCCATAGAAACTCCTGGCAAAACCTCCGGCTCCACTGAGCCTCCTAAAGAACCGACGTCCGGGACTGCCGGTTCATCAACCCTAGGCTTCGCTGTTTTGTCCTTGCGCTTCTTGGACGAAGCGGGCGTCGGAGCATCCGACGGCATTTTATAATTGCAACGCTTCCCAAACACTAACCTGGCACAGTCTAACCTCCTCTTAATAGTGCGTTTGTTAAACCTAGCACAAGAGCGGCAACCAACAACGTCGTGCTCAGGCCCTAAACAAGGTATACACAATGTATGGTAATCCTTATGAGGTATCTGTTTCCCACAAGAAATACAGTTATTCACTTTTTCTGACATCCGGTTAAATACTGAGGCAAGAAAAAACCAAAATGTTCCCCAACGGGGTACTTAGCCAACTCTGATTCGGTCTGAAACTCCGGTTTCGGAATATCTCAGAACGCCAACCTGCACTCGCAAAACTGCTTCTGCATCGGACCATGCGGCAAAAAAGACTGAGGATATGACGTCGGTCATGCGCATTAGTACCCTGACGTACTGACGTCAGTCTAAGGCGACATGACCGACGTCAGCCTTATACTCTGGTATTCGGGCCGACTGGACGCGGACTATACCCAATAGTAAGGACTGCAGCAATGGAAAACGAAGAACATCCACTTTTACCAGGATTATGTGGTATTTAGAAACACCAGAACTTAAAGGAGAAATGGTTTAGTAATAGTAGAAAAACAACAGGGCTTTCAAATAGTTAAACAGCATGCAAAGGGTAACTGCTGTTAGGAAGTACAGGATTGGGGGGGGGGTCAAGCTAATCTCTGTGGTGGAGTGCTTTAGTTTAAATAAATAAATAAACAAGGGCTAGCAATTAACAATTTTGTTCAGAGGATAAAAAGCACAGTTGTGTACACTTAACCATAAATGTAGAAGTTAGAGTGATTTCATTGTTGCAGTCATCACATTTGGGCTATCCCTCAGCCGGCCTGAATACCAGAGACTTAGTATTTCTGCGTCGGTTGCTGTCGCTTGAAGACTGGATGTCAGGTCATCAGGGTATAAAGGAAGGCAGCCGATGCCATTACATCAGTTTTTCTTGCCCTAACAGGTCAGGAGCCCCCAAAGTAGGAGACCAGGCTCTGGTGGCAGGATTCCACCAGTGAAAAAAAAAAAACAATATGTCCCTTCTAAGGAAAGGAGAACAAGGAAGAAAGGTAACAAAAAGAAAAAGGGAAGGAGGGAGGGAAACCAGGACTGCAATAGTGAAGGCACTCGAACATCTACATTTATGGTAAGTGTACACAACTGCACTATGTTCTTTGTGTTTCACTGTTGCAGTCATCACTTTTGGGTAGATTCCCAAAGTTGAGGAAATGTGTGGAGGCAGTCAAGGAAGCTAAGGGCTGGCTAGCATGCCCTGCAAGACTACAGAGGCAAAACCTGCCCTGGATTTACAGAAGAGAGACAGGTGGTAAGGTTTGGTAAAGGTGTGAACGGATGTCCAGGTGGCAACCTCCAGGATGTCCCTTGTGCGGACCCCTCTGAGGAATTTTGCAGAGGTAGAGGCTGCTCTGGTGGAGTGGGTCCTAACCCCCATGGGGGAAGACTGCCACGCTGCTTGTAGCAGAAATGGATGCAGTGTGCTATCCATTTGGAGATGGCTTTGCCCTCTGCCCCTGAAGCAAAGATAACGAGAAGATGATCAGATTTTCTGAAGGGTTTAGTCCTGCCAGATAGTATCTGAGCTGTCTGTGCACATCTAGAGAGTGCAGAATCCTTTCCTCCTTGTTTTGAGGGTTAGGAAAGAAGGTGGGTAAATGGATGGATTGGTTGAGAGCCATACTGGATACCACCTTGGGCATGAAGGATGGATTAGTTCTGAGGGATACCCTACCTGCATGGAAGATGAAGAAGGGTTCTACTGCCATGAGTGCTTGCAGCTCAGAGACTCTTCTGGCTGAAGTGATGACCAGGAGGAAGGCCGTCTTCCAGGAGACAAAGTTTAGCTCTGCAGAAGAAGCTGGTTTGAATGGAGGCAGGGTGAACTTTTCCAAGACAAAGTTAAGGTCCCAAGCTGGTGTTCGTGCCCTTCTGGGGGGGTCTCAAGTTGTTAGCCCCTCTGAGGAACAGTTTGATCAGAGGGTGTGAAAAAAGAGGCTGCTCAGTGGGAAATGAGCAGAAATAACAGAAGCATGAATTTTTATAGAGAAGAAAGAAAGACCACTGTGTAGTAGGTAAGCTAAGTAGTCCAGGATGAGAGGGATGGAGGGCTGTGCCATATTGGCTCCATTAGCCTGGATCCAGCCGCAGAACCTTTTCCATTTATCTGCATAACACTTTCTGGTGCTGGGGCTTCTGGCCTCTCGCATAACATCCAGAACCTGTTTACTGAGGAGGGCAGATTGGTCAGGGGGTCAGGTTATAAGCCAAGCTGCCAAATTAAGTGTCTGCAATTGGAAGTGCATGAATTCCCCTGCCATCTGGGTTAGGAACTCGAGGAAGATTCCATGGGGGCACTGGGGACAGGCTGCGCAGCAAGGGGTACCACTGCTGTCTGGGCCAGTCTGGAGCTATGAGAATGGTCTTTGTTTTTTCCTCCCTTATTTTGATCGGTACCATGGGAATGAGAGGTAGGGGAGGAAAGGCACAGACCAAGAAGTTTACCCAGGGGAAGGACAGGGCATCTACTTTCCATGACATGCAGTGATGCTCCCTGGTGCAGAATTTGTTGAGCTGATGGTTGGTGTGGAAGGTAAAGAGGTTGACCTCCGGGGTTCCCCATTTCTGAGTAATTAGTAAGAAGGTGTTTCTGTTGAGCTGCCACTCATGGGGGTCCAACAGTTTTCTGCTTAATTGGTTTGCCAGGGAGTTGAGGTATTGTGCTAACAGGTGTATATGCATGGACGAGGCTGTGAACCAAAGGGTCATGGCCAGCCTGCACAGCAGGTAGGAGCGAGTCCCTCCTTGCTTGTTGATGTACCACATCACTGTGGTGTTGTCTGTTTTGATCAGGAGTACCCCTGGAGAGAGAAGGGGTTTGAAAGCTATCAAGGCCTGCTGCACAGCCATCATCTCTTTTAGATTGATGTGCAGTGGGAGTTGCTGGGGGTTCCATTGGCCCTGTATGCACCTGCCGTCCAGGTGTGCACCCCAAGAGTAGTCTGATGCGACTGTGGTGAGGGTCTGGGCGGCGGGGTGTGGGGAGAAGGGAAGTCCCTTGTTGTGGGAGCAGGCTGTTGCCCACCAAAGAAATTCCTCCCTCAGGCAAGGAATGACAGGTAAAAGAGTTTCCAGATCTTGACAGTGTTGACACCAAAGGCTCTTTAAGTACAACTGAAGTTTCCTCATATGCATGCTGGCATATGGAATAAGGAGTATGCAAGATGCCATGAAACCCAGGGCTTGCAGGATTTCCCTTGCAGAAAGCTGGGGCCTGGTGGCCAGTTGAGAGAAGTAAGCTGATAGAAAACTTTGTTTCTCTGGAGTTAGGCATGCCATCTGGGATGCTGTGTCCAGACTTGCTCCCAGGAAGATTATCCTCTTGGTGGGTACCTGTTTGGATTTCCTTTTGTTGATTGTGTACCCTAAGGAGGTTAGCAGGTCCTTTACAAAGGTCAGGTCTTTGAGCAGCTTTTCGTGGCTGTCTGCCTGAATAAGGCAGTCGTCTAAGTAGGGATAAATTTGAATATTTCTTTGTCTGCAAAAAGCAATGGCCGGAGACAGGCATTTGGTGAAAAGTCTGGGAGCAGTAGATAAGCCAAAGGGAAGCGCAGAGAACTGAAAGTGCTGAGATCCTGCCCTAAGGCGAAGATATTTTCTGCAGGACTTCCTGATGGGAATGTGGAGGTAGGCCTCTTTTAGGTCCAGTGTGACTAGTCAAGCGTCCTTGGACAGCATGGGAAGCAGCTGCTGGAGGGTGAGCATTTTGAATTTTGGGATCACCAGGAAGGTGTTTAGAATGGACCGATTGAGGATGGGGTGCCAGGTGCCCTCTTTTCTGGGTACCAGAAAAAGTCTGGAGTAGAAGCCTTGGCCTATCTGCTCTGCAGGAACGTGTTCTACTGCTCCTAAGGAGAGCAGGGTATGGATTTGCTTTTGAGCCTCTGCCCACTGATGTGGTGGTAGAGCTGGGAACCCTTTAGGGGTTGCAAGGGTGTGGAAGGAAAATTTGTACCCCTGAGACGCAATGTTCAGAACCCATTGGTCCTTGGTAATGGTGGCCCAGGTGCTTGAGTGAAAGGACAGTCTTCCTCCTAAGGGTATGTGATGGTGGGCAGAGGCGAGGTAGGGAGGGGGTGAGTCATTGTGAGTTTTTGCCATAAGGGGGTGGCTTAGAACTCCCTGGTTTTGAAGTGGAGGCAGTCCACTGCTTAGATCTCTGCAACCCATGGGACTGCTGTCTTGGAGGTCTGTTTCCACGGGGCCTAGGCTGGCCCTGTTTACTAGGTGCAGGAAAGGACAGGTGTTTGGGAGGAAAATGCCTGCTGAACCGAGGGGGCTATACCTGTAAGAAATCTTTAACAGTCTGCATAGATTTTGCTTTTTCTTCCACCGTTTTTAATACCTCTTCTGCTTTAGTACCAAGTAAGTTATCTTTGTGCAAGGGTGCATCCAACAATTTTGATTTGACATGGTCTGGCAGGGATGGTTCCTTAAGCCATGTAAGGGTGCATCCAACAATTTTGATTTGACATGGTCTAGCAGGGATGGTTCCTTAAGCCATGTAAGGGTGCATCCAACAATTTTGATTTGACATGGTCTGGCAGGGATGGTTCCTTAAGCCATGCATGTCTTCTCATGACAGATCCAGTGACTGCTGCCCTGCAAGAAGCTTCTAGGGCATCAAAACCGCAGTGCAAAGTGTGTTTAGTTACTTGACCAGCAAAGTGCATTAATTCCTGTAAATCTTTTGATTCTGCCCATGCAGGAAAGGAGGTAATTTTTTGTTTAAGGAGTTCCAAGGTATGTTGCTGATATTTACGCATATGGAACTGACAACTGAGTGCCTTGACAGCACGAGTAGCTGAGGTGTATACTTTTTTAATCCCATTTGTCCAGAGCTCTGGAATCCCTGTGTGAGGGGGTGGGATTCTTAGCTGAAGTAGCTTTAACACCTTTTGGGCCTTGAGTAATGACCTCAGGGTCCACTGTTGGGTTTTTAAAGAGACATTTATGAGTCAGGGCCTCTGTAGTGCCCGTCTGGCTTTCTGGGAGCAGGAGGAAGGGCATCTGGAGTCAAGCTGGATTCAAGGAAGACATCATCTACCACATCTAGGACTGGGGGGATGGCTAAGGGCCTGAGCTGTGGAAGGTCCAGGAACTGTCTGAGTCTCTTTTAGACAGAAGGTAGTCTTGACTCACTCATTTGAAATTTCCCTTTGAGTATGTAGGGTTTCCCCAAAGGAAAAATCCTCTGGAGGAGAGGCTGAAGGAACAGATTCCTCTGCATCAGAATCCTCATATGTAGAGAGGGGCTGCATGTCTTCATAGTCAGCTGCATCAGATTCATCTGACTCTTGTTCAGACAAAAAGTACAGTTGTGTACACTTACCATAAATGTAGATGTTCGAGTGTATTCACTGTTGCAGTCATCACATTTAGGTTATTTGCCTGCAGAGAGCCCTCAGCCGGCCTGAATACCAGAGTATTCGGGTTTCTGCATCGGATGCTGTCTCTTCTTCCATGACGTCAGGTCATCAGGGTTATAAAACATGCAGCCGACGCCATTACATCAGTTTTTCTTGCCCCAGATGTCAGGTGCTCCCACAGTCGGAAGCAATTATATGGTATGGTACACTCCCATCAAAAAGCAAATACACCAGAAAAAATAAATATACCAAACAAGAAGGAAAGGTAGAGCCAAGAGAAGTCAGGGGGCTGGAGGGAGGGTAACCAGGACTGCAACAGTGAATACACTCGAACATCTACATTTATGGTAAGTGTACACAACTGTACTATGTTCTTCGTGTTTCACTGTTGCAGTCATCACATTCGGGTTGATTCCCAAAGCTAAGGAAGGGAGGAGAAAGTTAAAGAGCATTAGGGCCAGCTACTAAGCCCTGCAAGACTGCAGTGGCAAATCCAGCTCTGGATTTAGAAAAGATAGGCATGTGGTAATGCTTGGTGAAGGTATGTACAGAGCTCCAGGTAGCAGCTTCCAGGATATCCCTGGTAGGGACTCCTCTGAGAAAAGCTGCAGAGGTAGATGCAGCCCTGGTGGAATGTGACCTCATCCCTTGTGGGGTAGGTTTTCCATGGTGCTTGTAGCAGAAATGATGGCAATGGGCTATCCATTTGGAAATGGTTTGCTTTGAAATGGCCTTCCCCTCTGCTCCTTCAGCAAAGCCAACTAGCAGCTGTTCAGATTATCTGAGAGACTTAGTCCTGTCCAAATAAAATCTAAGTTGTCTGTGCACGTCCAGAGAGTGCAGTATTCGTTCCCCTTTGTTTTGTGGACTAGGGAAAAAAGTAGGCAAATGAATGGATTGATTTAGGGCCACACTAGACACCACCTTGGGCATAAAGGAAGGATTAGTCCTGAGGGAAACCCTGTCCGCATGGAAGATGATGAAGGGTTCCACTGCCATGAGGGCCTGTAATTCAGACACTCTTCTTGCTGAAGTGATGGCTAGAAAAAAAGGCTGTTTTCCTGCTGTTGCAGCTGGCTCAAAGGGGGGGGGGGGGAGTGAGCTTTTCCAATACAAAGTTAAGGCCCCAGGCTGGAATGGGAGCTCTCCTGGGGGGGGGTCTTGGTCTATCTAAGGAATTGTTTTAGCAGGGGGGTAAGTGAAGAGGGGTGGCTCAGTATTATAACGTGCAGAAATGGCAGAGGCATGAATTTTAATGGATGAGAAAGATAAGCCCTTGTGGAGCATTTCTGTTAAGTACTGTAGAATATGAGGTAAGCTGGGCACCACTGTGTCCATCCCCTGAGACTGGCTCTAGGAACAGTATATTTTCCACTTTGCAGCATAGGATTTTCTAGTACTAGGCCTCCTCCTTGCCTCCAGAATGACATCCAGCACCTGCTTACTGAGGGATGCTAGAAAAGAGCTCAAGGAATTAGCCAGGCTGCAAGGTTGAAGGTTTGAAGCTGGGGGTGCAGAATATGGCCCGTCTGCTGGGATAGCAGGGAAGGGATATGAGGCAGATGCCATGGTTGCAGCAGTGTCATACTGCACAAGAGGGGGTACCAATGCTGGCATTGCCAGTCTGGTGCAATCAGTATTGTCCTTGGCTTGTCCTGTTTGCTCTTTAGTAGAACCTTCGAGAGGAGAGGCAGAGGGGGAAAGGCATACACCGAGAGGCTTTCCCAGGTAAAGGACAGGGCATCCACTTTCCAAGCTTGGCTGTGGGAAGTTCTTGTGCAGAATTTGTCCAATTGGTAGTTCTGAGGGGAGGAAAACAGGTCTACCTCTGGAGTCCCCCATTTGTTCCTCAAGAGGTTGAATATTTTGGGTTCTAGTTTACATTCATGTGGGTCCATGAGATTTCTGCTTAAGTCTGCCAGTGAATTTAGTTTGCCTGGCAGGAATTGGGCTTGTAAGTGTACTTGGTAGCTCAAGGCTGTGTTCCAGAGAGCCATGGCTAGTCTGCAGAGGGGGTATGAGTGGGTTCCCCTGCTTGTTTATGTACCACATAACCGTGGTGTTTGTCTGTCTTTACCAACAGTTGTCTTGGAAGAACATGGTCTTTGAAGGCTGTCAGAGCATTCTGTACAGCTAACATTTCTTTTTGATTGATATGCAGGTGCATCTGTCTCGGGTTCCATTTGCCCTGAATGCCCTGCCCTGCCATGTGAGCCCTCCATACATAGTCTGATGCGTCTGTTGTTAGGGTTGGGGCGGCAGGGGGGAGAATGAAAGGGAGTCCCTTGTTGTGGTAGCAGGCCTCTGCCAACCAAAGGAACTCTTGTCTTTAAACAAGAAATGATAGAAATCATTGTTTCCAGGTCCTGAGAATGTGGACACCATAGGCTTTTTAGATATCATTAGAGTTTCCTCATATGCAGTCTTGCATATGGAATTAGTAGAATGCAAGTGGCCATGAACCTCAGGGCTTGCAGCATTTTCCTTGTAGACAGCTGGGGTTTTGTGGCCAATAGTTTGAAGTAGGTTGTCAAATAAACTTGTTTCTCTGGAGTGCGGAATGCCATCTGGGAAGTTGTGTTCAAGCTTGCTCCCAGGAATACAATCTGTTGGCAGGGTACTAGGTGAGATTTCTTTTCGTTGATGGTGTACCCCAGTGAAGTTAGAAGTTTCTTTATGAATGCCAGGTGTTGTAATAGCAAGTCCTGGCTTTCTACCTGAATCAGACAATCATCCAAGTATGGGTAAATTTGAATATTTCTCTGCCTGCAAAATGCAATGGCTGGAGCTAGACAGTTTGTGACTACCATGGGCGCAGTAGATAAGCCAAAGGGAAGTGCAGAGAACTGATATTGCATGGAGCCTGCCCTGAAGCATAGGTATTTCCTGCAAGATTCCCTTATTGGGATGTGCATTTAAGCTTCCTTTAAGTCTACGGTTGCCAGCCAGGCATCCTTGGCTAGCATAGGAAGAAACTGTTGAAGAGTTAACATTTTGAATTTTGGAACTACCAGATAGGTGTTCAGAATAGAGAGATCCAGGACTGGACGCCAGGAGTTGTCTTTTCTGGGTACCAGAAAAAGTCTTGAATAAAAACCTTGTCCCCTTTGTTCTGCTGGGACAGGTTGAATAGCCCTGATACTGAGAAGACAGAGAACCTGCTGTTGGGCCTCCGCCCACTGATTTGGGGGTAGGTCTGGCCAACCATTTGGGGTTGGTAGTGTGTGGAAGTGGAATCTGTATCCTTGGGAAACTATGTTCAAAGCCCATTTGTCCTGGGTAATGAGTTCCCAGTTTTTTGCATGCAGGGCGACCTTTCCTCCTAAGGGAGCAGGTAGTTGAGCAGGGCTTGGAAGGGTTAAGTCATTGTGACATTTTTCCGTAGGGGGGTGGCTTAGTACTCCCTGCTTTGGAAGTGTGAGCCCCCCACTGCTTAGGTATTTGCGTAGCCTGAGACTGTAGCCTAGGTGGTCTGCTGTTCCTGGGTTTGGACTGAGAAGGCCTGGAAGGGAATGGAAAGGACCAGTTCTTTGAAGGCCAATGCCTACTGAATCTGGGAGGCTGTACTTGTAGGAAATCTTTAACAGTTTGCATAGATTTAGGTTTTCCTCCATCCTTTTGAGGACTACTTCTGCTTTGTTGCAAAAAGGCGGGCTTGGTTTAAGGAAGCATTCAGTAATTTAGCTTAAACATGATCTGGCAAGTTTTGTTCCTTAAGCCAAGCATGCCTTCTAAGTACAGACCCAGTGACGGCAGCCCTGCAAGATGCTTCTAAAGCGTCAAAACCACATTGCAAAGTATGTTTACCAACTTGTTTTGCAGAATGCATTAAATCTTGCAATACTATGTGTTCAACACAGTCAGGTATCAACATCATTTTCTGTTTAAGTAGTCCCATGATATGCTGCTGATACTTTTAACATATGAAACTGGCAATTTAAAGCCCTAATGGCCAAAGTAGCAGAAGTGTATACCTTCTTACCCCATCTGTCTAAGGCTCTAGAATCTCTATCAGAAGGGGTAGGATTTTTGGCAGCAGTAGCCTTAATGCCTTTTGGTCCTTGGGAAATGGTCTCTGGATCCACAGAAGGATTCTTGAAGAGGAACTTTTGAGAGTCAGGTACTCTGCAGTACCAGTCAGGTTTTCTGGGAGCTGGAGGTAAAGTGTCTGGAGTAAGGCTAGATTCCAAGAAAGCATCATCTATAATGTCCAGAACAGGAGGGACAGCTAAAGGCCTGTGTTGAGGCAGGAGTAAGAATTCCCCAAGTCTCTTTTTGGACTCAGAGTAATCCTGGCTTTCCCAGCGAAAATGCTCCCTAAAAGTATGCACGGTTTCACCGAAAGAAAGATCTTCTGGAGGGGAGACAGAGGGAATGGAATCCTCTGCATCAGAATCCTCATAAGTAGATAAATGCAAATCCTGGTAATCAGAAGGAGCAGAAAAATCAGATTCCTTATCAGAAGAATCAGAAATAAATTCAGTTCTAAGTCTCTTAGAACGGGGAGGCTGGCTTCCCCTAATTAAAGTAATAAGGTCTTCAGCCATTCTAAGCATTTGTTTTTGAGGCCTATGGGCCTGAGCATGTGGTTTGGTCATCGGTTTTCTAGGTGTAGGGCAAGTTTTTGGCCTGAGGAATTCGGAACATCTTGATGGAAACCATGGCATCGGTTTAATATGAATGCCTGTAGGCCTGAATACACCCTCAGAAGCTGGTGCCTGCACAGCGGCTCCAGACCTATCCAAGGTAGAGACATCCGCAGGTTCCATAGTCTAAGAAGCATTTTGCAGCATAACCGACTCCGAATGGGTCTCAGTAGAGGTCTGCGAATCTAAAGTAGCGGGTATCAGGGGCTGCGAAAGCGCCTCACTGAGTACCGGCGAACTGGCGACTAGCTTAATGGAAGCGTCGTCGGCATTGTTGGACCTATGCGGTCTGTCTGTCTTTATCCTTATGTTTTTTCAGATCGGTAGTCAGATGGCTTAATGAAGTACTGAGATCGAGTACGAAAGTAATTGGCTGCAAAAATAGCCCGATGACGAATAGTTTGGGGGTTGAACAAGGCACAAAACCGACAGCGAGGGACATTGTGGTCTGGGCCTAAACAGGGGATGCACTAAGAATGAAAAACTCTATGCAGTAGTTGCTTTCCACAAGCAAGAAAATAGTGAACTTTTACTGACATCGGTTGGAACAAGAAAAAGGACCCCCAATGGGGTACTTATCTTTTTTGAAGATTTCAGGTCTGAAACTTGAAAACAAAAATTTCAGGAGTCGGCTGACCGGCACTTGCGACCTGCTTCTGCTTCAGGCACCTCACACCAAGAAAGATTGATGTAATGGCGTCGGCTGCATGTTTTATACCCCTGACAACCTGACATCATGGAAGAAGAGACAGCATCCAATGCAGTAATCCGAAGACTCTGGTATTCAGGCCGGCTGAGGGCTACCTGCAGGCAGATAACCTAAATGTGATGACTGCAACAGTGAAACACGAAGAACATCTTCTGCAGACAAATCTCTCTTTCTTTTTGAGGGAGTGGTTTGGCTTCCCCCAATCAGCATGAAAAGGTCCTCTGCCATTCTAAGCATTTGTGACTGAGGCATGGGAACAGGTACCAAAGAATGGCTGGAAGGCGGTTTCTTGGGGGTGGTTCGACCCCTGGGCCTAAGGAACTCGGATGGTTTAGAAAGAACATTAACCGTGAAAGAAGGTGCAGGTTTATGTCTGGATTCGGTGTTGTGAAGGACTTCCTCGGAAGCCAGTGCCTGCACAGCGGCTCCGGACCCATCCAATATAGGGACGACCGCAGGATCATAAGACGAAGAAGACTTCTGTGGCATACTGGACTCCGAAAGGGCCTCAGTAGAGGCCTGCAAATTAAATGAAGTTTGCATCAGGGGCTATGAAAGTGCCTTACTGAATTCCCGAAAACTGATGACCAGCTTGGCGGTAGCGTCGGAAGGTTTAGTCCTGTGTGGTCTGTCTCTGTCTTTATGTTTTTTTCGAAAGGTCTGCTGTCGGATGGCTTACGGAAGCCTTATCGGAATTCAAGGACTGTAAAAGGAAATATCTGGCTACAATAAGGGCCCGACGATGAACAGTTCTGGCATTAAACAAAGCACAGAACCGACAACGAGGGACGTCATGGTCTGGGCCAAGACAAGTGTTGCAGTAGGAAGCCCTGGTATGGTATCTGCTTTCCACAGAAGAGAGAATTATTAACTTCTTCTGACATCGGTTACCACAAGAAAAAAGGATCCCCAATGGGGTACCTAGCTTTTGAAGACTTCAATGTCAATTCAAAACAAAACTCAGGTAGTAGCCGACCGGCGCTCATCTGAACTGCTTCTGCTTCGGGCTCCACTGCAAGAAAGACTGATGTAATGGCATCGGCTGCCTTTCTTTACACCCCTGACAACCTGACATCAGTCTTCAAGCGACAGCAACCGATGCAGAAATACTAAGTTTCTGGTATTCAGGCCGACTGAGAGCTACCCCAGCAGGGATGACCAAATGTGATGATTGCAAAGTACAGTTGTGTACCTACCATAAATGTAGATGTTCGAGTGCATTCACTGTTACAGTCATTACACTTGGGTTATTCTGCTGGCAGGCTACCCGTAGTCGGCCTGAATTCCAAAGTCCTGGTCCAGCGTCGGCTGCTGTCGCCTCTTCCCTGACGTCAGTGTGCCAGGGGTATAAAGGATGCAGCCGACGCCATTTTCTTCAGTTTTTCTTGCCTCAGATGTCAGGTGCCCCCAAAAGGGTAGGCTAAAAATTCTGCTCATAAAAAAATATGCACTAACATAAATTTACCTTCATCTACAAGCAAATACACCACATAGGTTGTATAGAATAGAGAAGTACAGATAAGTCCCAGCAGTGAAAGGGGGATGGAGGGTAACCTGGACTGCAACAGTGAATACACTCGAACATCTACATTTATGGTAGGTACACAATTGTACTATGTTCATCATGTTTCACTGTTGCAGTCATTACACTTGGGTTGAATCCCAAAGCTGAGGTTTGGTGGCTGGGCCTAGATAGAATTAGGAGTGGCTAAGAGGCCCTGCAGAACTGCAGCGGCGAAGCCTGCTCTGGGTTTAGAGTAAAGAGGTAAGTGGTAGTGCTTTGTAAAAGTGTGCACTGAAGTCCAAGTTGCAGCTGCTGAAGTGGCTGCTGCTCTGGTTGAATGTGGCCTGATGCCCTTAGGTACTGATTTGCCATGTTGTGAATAGCAGAAACGAATGCAGTGGCCTATCCATTTTGAAATAGTCTGCTTTGAAATAGCTTTTCCTTGAGATCCTGCAGCATATGCTACTAAGAGTTGCTCAGTCTTTCTGAAAGCTTTAGTTTTGTCCAAGTAGAAGCGTAGCTGTCTGTGTATGTCCAAAGAATGCAGAAGTCTCTCCCCATTATTCTGTGGGTTTGGATAAAAGGTAGGCAAATGAATGGTTTGGTTAAGAGCCACACTGGACACTACCTTAGGCATAAATGTTGGGTTTGTCCTTAGAGAACCCCTGTCTGGATGGAAAATAATAAAAGGTTCCACAGCCATTAGTGCCTGTAACTCTGAGACTCTTCTTACTGAGGTTATTGCTAGGAGCAGAGCTGTTTTCCATGATAAGTATTTTATCTCAGCTGTATTGGCTGGCTCAAAAGGAGGCAGTGTCAGCTTTTCCAAGACAAAATTGAAGTCCAATGCAGTTGTTGGAGCTCTCCTTGGAGGTCTTATGTTTTTGGCCCCTCTGAGGTACTGCCTTAGCAGTGGATGTGAAAATATAGGTGGATCCACAGTGTAATGAGCTGAAATGGCAGAGGCATGGATCTTAATTGATGAGAAGGATAGGCCTTTGTCCAGCATCTCAGTTAGGTATTGTAAAATCTGAGAAATATTTGGTACAAGCGTTTCCATTCCTTGTGCCTGGTTCCAAGCACAGAATTTCTTCCATTTTTCTGTATAAGATTTTCTGGTGCTAGGCCTCCTGGCCTCCAAAATAACATCAATAACTGCTTTAGAGAGAGGTGTGTTCTGAATGGTTAAATTATCAGCCATGCAGCCAAATTTAGGGTTCTGAGTTGGCTGTGCAGGATCTGATTGTTTTGTTGGGTCAGCAAATGAGGAATTTGGGGTAATGTCCAGGCTGGGCATTGAGACAAGCTCTTTAGGATTGGGAACCAGTGCTGGCGTTGCCAGTCTGGGGCAATCAGTATAATTTTTGGCTTCTCTTGTCTGACCTTTAGGAGTACCTTGGGGAGGACAGGCAGTGGAGGAAAGGCATATACTGTAAGGGTTTTTCAGCTGAATGATAGGGCATCCACTTTCCATGCTTGTTTGTGATAAGTCCTTGTGCAGAATCTCTGTAGTTGGCAGTTGTGCGGGGAGGCAAATAGATCTATGTCTGGGCATCCCCATTTCCTTGTTATCATGCTGAAGATTTGCGGGTCTAGTTTCCACTCGTGAGGATCCTTGAGATTTCTGCTTAGTTCGTCTGCCAGACTATTTGTCTTTCCTGGCAGGAACTGTGCTTGCAGGTGTACCCGATAAGTCAATGCTGTGTTCCACAAAGTCATGGCTTGTCTGCAGAGGGGGTAGGTTCATAGGTTCATACTAGGCTATCTGCCCTGGGGCATTTATAAGCCTAGCCAGATTGTGTTTGGCTTACGCCACCCCTTGATTTGAGTATACTGTGCCCTTTTTAAAGTTTAGTTTACTGTGCCTCTGTCTAATAGTGACACGGAAGTAATCCCCAGGACAAACCTACGATCCCCCATCCACTCATCAAGATTCTTCTTGAAGAGAGTCAGTGAGGTGCTCTGCCTAACATGAATTGGAATTCTATTCCAGAGCGAAGGGAGCCTCTGGGTTATGAATCTGTCCCTCCAGCATGTTCTATTTATTTCTGTGCTGAGGTTCAATTCCCTCGAGCTCGTGGCTCTAGGGGATTTAGATTTACTGAGGTGGAGCATGTCCATTAATTCTGGGTTGGACATAGCTTTATATGTCAGGCATAGATCGCCTCGAAGTAGGCGGTATGCAACTGAGTAGAGCTGGAGTTTTTTTAACCGAGCAGCATATGGCATCTGTTTGAGTCCCTTGATCCTCCTGGTGAGGTACTTTTGGGGTCTTTCTAATTGCTGCAGGTGTCGGGTAAGGTACATCCCAAAGGGGGCATTGTATTCTATGATGGGCCTGATGAGGGATGAATAAAGGGCACGATTACCTCTCTTGATCTAGATGTGAATCCTTTCATGATGAGGTGGGCTATGTAGAAGGTCTTTCTAACCACTTTGGCAATATGGTTGTCAAAGGAGAGATTGCTATCAACTTGGGTCCCCAGATCCCTAATTACTTTCTCTGTACTTAATGGGTTACCACCTATGTGGTAATTTGTGGGCACATTGTTTTTGCCAAAGGGTATGACTATACACTTTTTGGCATTTAGCTTTAGACCATGGCTCTGGCACCAGTTATCCGTCTCTGCGAGACCTTTTTGAAGGATGTTTGTGTCAGCTGGAGAGTCGATTATGGCGCCCAGTTTGCAGTCATCTGCGAACTTGGCGAGCCATAGTCCTCCCACGTTGGCCTGTACCTCAGAAAAGTAAATACCGAACAAGAGAAGTCCCAGGACAGAACCTTGTGGGACGCCACTTGTGACCGGTTTCGAGTCTGACATGGCTCCAGCAACTCTGACTCTGTAGGTTCTGTCTTTGAATGTGTGCCTCCCTGCTTGTTTATGTACCACATGACTGCAGTATTGTCCGTCTTTACCAGCAGTTGTCCTGGATGAAGTAGATCCTTGAAGGCTGTCAGGGCATTCTGAACAGCTAGCATCTCTTTTTGATTGATATGAAGATGCATTTGGCTTGCTGGCCATGCTCCCTGAATACATTTTCCTGCCATGTGGGCCCCCCAGGCATAATCTGATGCATCTGTTGTTAGTGTCTGCCTGGCCGTGGGTAGAGTGAATGGCTGTCCCTTGTTGTGGTGACAGGCCTGTGCCCACCATCGAAACTCCTGTTGCAGACAGGGAATGAGGGTAATTAATGTTTCCAGGTTGTGGCAATGTTGAGTCCAAATACTTTTTAGATACCATTGTAGTTTCCTCATATGCAGTTTTGCATATGGAATTAGTAGAATGCAGGAAGCCATGAAGCCCAAAGCCTGCAGATTTTTTTTTGCAGATAACTGGGTCTTTGTTGCCAACATTTTGAAGTAAGAAGTCAGTTGCCTTTGTTTGCCTGGCGTGAGATAAGCCATCTGGGCAGTTGTATTTAAGCTTGCACCCAGGAATATTATCTCTTGAGAGGGTACTAGTTTTGATTTCTTTTCGTTTACCGTGTACCCTAGGCAAATTAGCAATCTTTTTACAAACGCCAGATGGCTCAGTAGAATGTCTTTGTTCTCTGCTTGAATGAGGCAGTCGTCCAAGTAAGGGTATATTTGAATTCCCCTTTGTCTGCAGAAAGCAATTACTGGTGCCAGGCATTTTGTGAAGACCCTGGGCGCAGTAGATAAGCCAAAGGGCAGTGCAGAGAATTGGTAGTGCATTGATCCAGCTATGAATCTGAGGTATCGCCTGCAATTTTGCCTGATTGGGACATGCAGGTATGCCTCTTTTGGGTCCAAAGTTACAAACCAAGCCTTCTTGCCCAGCATGGGCAGAAGCTGCTGCAGAGTCAACATTTTGAATTTTGGAACGTCCAGAAAAGTGTTTAGAAAAGACAGGTCCAGTATTGGTCTCCAGGCTTTGTCCTTTCTGGGTACCAGGAATAGTCGAGTAAAATCCTTGTCCCTGCTCTTGCTGTGGTACTCGCTGAATGGCCCTCATGTCCATGAGGGATGCAACTTGTTTTTGTGCCTCTTGCCCATTGATTTTGTGGCAGGTTTGGCATACCTTTTGCCTTTGGCAAGGTGTGAAAGTGGAACCTGTAGCCCTGGGACACTATATTCAAGACCCATTTGTCCTGGGTGATTATATGCCAATTTTGTGAAAAAAGTGCTAGTTTTCCCCCTAAGGGGGCTGCCAAAAGATAAGTGCTTGGTATTGGCAGAGGAAAGTCATTGGGACTGTTTTCTATATGGCTGTGATTTGTCTTCTCCACTTTTGGAGGTAGAAGCACCCCATTGTTTACGCCTGTATGAGCCTTGGGGATGGTATCTGCCTCTAGGGTGTCTGTATCTGCCTCTTTGTGGCCTGTCTGACACTGGAAAGGACCAAGTCTTTGAAGGCAAGTTCCTGCTAAATCTGGGTGGTTGTACCTGTAAGAAATCCTTAACTGTCAGCATAGATTTCGCTTTATCCTCCATTTTCTTCAACACCTCTTCTGCCTTAACACCAAAGTATCATGCTATAAAGGAGCATCCAATAATTTTGCTTTAACATGATCAGGCAGATTTTGTTCCTTTAACCAAGCATGCCTTCTAATGACAGTACCCGTAATAGCAGCCCTGCAAGAGGCCTCCAATGAATCAAAACCACATTGCAAAGTATGCTTTCCCACTTGTTCAGCTGCATGCAATAAATCCTGCATTTCCTTGTTATCTGCACATTCAGAATTTGCCAACATTTTCTGTTTTAGCAGTGACATTAAATATTGCTGATATTTAAGCATATGAAACTGACAATTTAAAGCCTTTACAGCCAAGGTAGCAGAAGTGTAAACTTTTTTCCCCCATCTGTCCAGTGCCCTAGAATCCCTATCAGAGGGGACAGGGTTTTTCGCAGTGGACGCCTTGACCCCTTTGTGACCCTGAGATATAGTTTCTGGGTCAGCAGCAGGGTTTTTATATAGAAATTTGCGGGAATCTGGAACCCTGTAGTATTTGTCTGGCTTAACCGGTGCAGGGGGTAAAGAGTCAGGAGACAGGCTGGACTCTGAAAATACATCATCTACTATGTCTAGAACAGGTGGAATAGCAAGAGGTCTGTGATGAGTTAGTAAAAGAAAGTCTCTGAGCCTTTTCTTAGATTCTGAGTAATCTTGGCTCTCCCAGTGAAAGTGCTCCCTCATGGTGTGAAGCGTTTCCCCAAAAGAACAATCCTCGGGAGGAGAGGCTGAAGGAATATACTCTTCACCATCAGAATCCTCATAGGGAGGAAGGGAGTATCCCTGTTCAGAAGAGGAGTCAGAGGAAATGGAAACCTGATCTGAAGATTCATATTCTGTCTCTTGCCTAGGCCTCTTATCTGGAGGGGGATGGAAACCCCTGATCAAAGTAATTAGGTCTTCGGCCATTTTAAGCATCTGTTTTTTAGGTATGGAAGTCTGTGCAGGAAAATGCTGTACTCGTTTCTTTGTCTTTAGAGCCGCTTTTGTCTTTGCCTTTGAAGCTGAGGTTGGCTTAACATATAACTGTGTAGGTCTGAAAACACCCTCAGAAGCAGATGCCTGCTCAGCGGCTCCGGACCCATCTGAGGGAATAGTTTCCGAATGTCCAATACCTTGAGTATCCAGAGGCCTAATCAGCTCCATGTGGGAGTCGGAAGCGGCCTGTGGCTCTGAGGTAGCGGGCATCAGGGGCTGCAAAAGCGCCTCACTGAGAACCGGCAAACCGGCGACTGGCCTAGCGGAGGCCTCGTCGTCAGTTTTGGATCTCGGATGTCTGTCCTTTTCCTTGTGCTTTTTATAAACTCCGGTCGTCGGCTGTTCAGATGGCATTATATAATTAAATCTTCGGCCAAAGTAATGAAAGGCAAAATCGTACCGACGGTTAATAGTGCGTTGGTTAAATTTAGCACAAAACCGACAGCTAGCAACGTCGTGGTCAGGGCCTAGGCAAGGAATACAGTAAGAATGAAAATCCTTAAGAGGTATTCGCTTCCCTCAAGAAATACAATTGTTAACTTTTTCTGACATCGGTCTGGAGCAAGAAAAAAGTTTCCCCAATGGGGTACTTAGCTTTAATGAAGACTTTGGATCTGAAACTGGGTTTTGAAAATCTCAGGAGTCGGCCGACCGGCACTTGCGAACTGCTTTTGCTTCGGGCACCGCGCGGCAAGAAAGACTGAAGAAAATGGCGTCGGCTGCATCTTTTACACCCCTGGCGCACTGACATCAGGGAAGAGGCAACAGCAACCGACACCGGACCAGGACTTTGGAATTTACGCCGACTGCGGGTAGCCTGCCAGCAGGATAACCCAAGTGTAATGACTGCAACAGTAAAATACGATGAACATCAGTGAAACACAAAGATCATCATACTTTCTGTATATTTTGAAAACAGCACTGATGCTGAGGTTGCCTGGTGCTGTTAGAGAGCATGGCTTGAGGGGGATCCACGGAAAAGCAGATTAAAAGGAGGAGTTTCTGTATATTTTGAAAATAACACTGATCCCGCGGTTGCCCGGGTTCTGTTAATTAACGCCTCAGGCCAGTAGTTCGAGCTTTGCTTGCGGGGGATCTAGGAAAAAGTAGATTAAAAGCAGGAGCTTAGGTATGGGCACTCCACCCGACAAAACAAGCAGTACACCAAGGGGATTACATGCTTTTTCCTTTCCTCTGAAAGTTTTTTCTTCGGAAGGAAACTCCCAGCAGACTTGGACAACACCTTAACAGCCTGAAACCAGACTTGTGTGCCCTTTTTGGCAGCAAACTCCTGAAGAGATGCTCAATACAGCTGGACTGTCCTCGTGGTGAATGATGCACATGACAGACTCCACATCATGCTCTGTGCCAAGGTAAAGATCCATTGTTATGAAAGTTTTTATATAGGATCTGCTTACCATGCACTAAACAGTTATTAACTTTGACAATTCCTCGGAGATAAACTCTGAATCAGACATCAGTTGTTAGGCAAAATCAACAAAACACAGAAAAAAGGGCTCCTATGGGATATTCATCTGTCCTTGGAAAAATACTGAGAGATGGACTACATGCAGGTTATATGACAACACAAACTGCATGGAAAGAAAGGTTTAAAGATGGCATCAAGTCAATGTGCCCTTTATACTACGGATGTACTCATGTCAGAGGGAGGAACTTTGACAGGAGCTCAGAGAGGAAAAAGCTATGGAAGTCTGGCTAGTTTGTTGGCTATCCCAAAAGTAAGGAATGCCAACAGCAAATGCTGCAATGAACATCTGCAATTTCTCAGACGGAGGCAACGTCTTCAGTCTAGTAGTGTCCAGAACAGCTCTTAGAAACCAGGTGGGCTTTGGCTGTGATTTGGGCAAATTCATAGAAAGCAGACTGCAGAAGGTCAGAGTGAATGACAGAGCAATTCACATCTCCACTTGGCTAGATGCCTGAATAAGACAGCTGTCTATGAAGGGGTAAATACAAATCCCCTTCAGTCTGCAATGCACAACTTTTGGGCCAAGACATTGTGTAAATGCCTTAAATTTAGTTGACAAACCAAAGAGCAAAATAATACACTGGTAATGAGCACCTACTGGATAGAATCTGAGGTAATGCTTCTGTTGTTTGGCTGTGGGTATGTGGAAATGATATCACCTAACAGCCAACAGCACAACACTGAAAAATAAAAATAAAACTAAATAAAACGTAATAGCCATTTGACATGAACATAAAAGGTTAAACCACAGAATAAAATAATAACTGAAGAGTTTATACAGCAGGACAAGCCCTCCCTGCACCCTCCATGTCAGGGCAAGCCTTCCACACCCCCAAACTTAAATATACCAATTCCATGGTTGCATCACCTTAAAAAAGAGGCAAAATACCAATGATTGGTGTAAGATCTTACCATAACAGTATATGAAAAAACAAAAATACAGGGCAAACAAAAACAGCTGTTAAAGTTAAGAATTTTGGAACATCTGAGGGACATTCGCAATTAAAACATGAGAAGTTCAGTTGCTGAACATTTTGTGAATAAACATGAGTGTAACACTGTTTCAACCAATTTTAGATAGAGGGGGAGATATTGTTAGGAAATTGAATGAATTATAGAGTAAATGTATTCTAAATTATAGGACAATATTTCCCAGGGGGTTCAACCTTGAAGTGAATTTGGTTAATTAACAGGATGTTTGGTTCAGTATTAAAATGATGAATAAATAAATTCTTAATAAATAAAATGTAGGATTAATTTAAGGTAGAACGTTTATGTATATTGGAAAAAGTGTTTATATATTTATATGTAATATTGTGTATGTGTATTTGTTAGAATGGTGAGACTTTAAGAAAATTTGAAAGTTAACTGAATGTAATTAATGGGGTTTGACTGTTATAAAAAGGGCTGTCTTTTTATTACACTTCATTCGTTGAAGGCAAAAAGCTGAAGTACTAGTGGTGTGTATCATATTAAAACAGTTGAACAGCTTTTCCTGGTCTGTTCCTGTATTTCTGTTTATTGTGGATTTTGCTGTTTCCTAGTTTTTATTATAACAATCTATGTCCTACATCTCACTGATGCAGTATTCTTACAAAAGAGATATCCTACTAAGGATAACCATACATCCTGCCAGCATACCGAAACCTTAGCTCATTCCAGGCACCATATGTCAGACGTTTGTCCTATGTCTAATGCATAAGGTACATAAATGACATACAAACACCTAATCTTTAAGACTGAACTGCCTCAGGAAAACTAAAGCAACTCAAGAGGAAATGAAAGTACAGCTGCACCCAGACACGGAAGGAGGGGGATCCCTCAGCCAGAGAGAAAAACAGTGCAGAACAAGGGGTAAGAGGGAGGGATGGATTTCTGCAACAGTGAGAAGTAGGAAATCTGTAACTAATATATGGAAACAGCAACTAAGAACAAACAAATCAAATCAAATATAAATGTCACAAAACAGACTCTTTAATGTTCCACCAAAGACAGGTCCATTCAGGAAGCACTTTTGTGCTAGTCTACTTCAGGCTGAATGAAAAAACAAACAAAATGTATCTATTTATACATGCATTACAATTGAATAATTTATCAATTCCTTCAATTAGCATAATTAAATTCATCCATTCAAGCTCAAATTTGAATGCAGCTTAAAAAAAGTTGAATAAAAATTTTCTATATAGATATATATATATATATATAAATATACACACACACACACACACACACACACATACATAATACCAACAGTTAATGTTTTAACCTTTTTCTTAAGTAAATTTTGAAATTTTCCTTATTAAGACCTGGGGTAGTACTGGCATAACTATCCAACTGTAGTCCCTCCAGTCTAATTCATCTTCTGCTTCAATTCTATTGTTAAAATCTAACACCTTATTCAAGAAAAGAAACTTAGGTGGTATTGTAGTATTTACCCCATGCATTACTGCTATCACCTTTTTTGATAGCATATAAATGTTTATGCATTCTCCCATATTATTCCCTAGTTGTTCTGCCAACATAATGTGAAGGAAATGCAGAAGACAGATAGGTAAACTACAAATCTACTCCTACAAACATCTGTACTCAATAGTTTAATTCTTATTTCTAACAAATTTCTTCTAAACCTGTAAGTTGTTGTTGTGTCTTTCGGCTTTTCCCGGTTAGAGGTCGCCACAGCGGAACTCCGGTCCGCTAATAATTGGTAGTTGATTTTTACATGCCGAGTTACCAACCCTGACGCACAACCTTCAACCAAGGTACGCCCATTCACGCATGTCTACATGCAGAAGACACTCTAGCTGAGAATCGAACCAGACAGCGTCTTACTGGGAGGCAACAACGCTACCACAGCACCACCACCGCGGGTCTTCTAAAACTGTAAGTAAGACTTTATAATAACTGCAATTAAAACATTTCCAAACCATTTCTTTTTCTTTACCAAAAGTTTTTACTCTGTCTTGGAAAATATTATTGAAATTTTTCCCTTTCCTGTTAATAAAAACAGGGGCATCTCCTACCACCTTTCTATCAGGAAAGCTACTCAGAATTTTCCAATTTTCTTACCAAATTTTTTATCTCCTTTCCATCTAATGAATATTGAACAACCATCCCAGTGTCATAATTACTAGTTTTTTGTTGACAAGATCTTAAAGTATTGTTTTGTCTATTCTTTCTACCGCTATTCTGTTTAACTTCATTACATTTTTCTTCAATAATATCTTCAGGATAGCCCCTAACCATAATTTTTTCACACAAAGCTATACTTTCATTAAAAAAATGTATCATCACAGTCTGTCAAGGTCACTAATACTTTTTAACTGTCCCTTGACAATATTACACTTCACACTCATCGGGTGCATACTGCCATATTCCAAGTATTTGGTATTTTGAATTTCTTTTTTATACATCTTCATTGTAAGTTTCTTTCCCTCCTTATAAACTTCTACATCTAAAAAATTAATTCTTTTTGAATTATAACTTGAATTAAAACTTAGATAATCACAAGCATTAACTTCATTTAAAAAACACACCAGCCCATCATGATTACCTCTCCAAATCAGAAAGAGGTCAACAATAAAACGGCCACAATATAAAACATGAGCATAATATTCACTTTTCATAATGTACTTTTTCTGACATATGATCACCTAATATTTAAGGCTGAACTGCCTCAGGAAAACTAAAGCAACTCAAGAGGAAACACAAGTACAACTGCACCCAGACAAGAGAAGGAGGGGAGCCCCTCAACCAGACAGAAAAAAACAGTGGAGAACAAGGGGTAAGAGGGAGGGATGGAATTCTGCAACAGTGAGAAGTAGAAAATCTACTGTTATTGTAAGATCTTACACAAATATGGTATGTCCTTCCTTATCACTGTTGCAGTATTCCTTAAGAATGTGAGAGTACAAAAGCTAATAGAATGGGAGCAGGAAGCCATGGAGGAGCCCTCCAATAACCCATGCAGGACAGCCCTGGCAAAACCAGCTCTAGCCCTAGAAAAAACATCTAACTTCCAAGTAGCAACTCCCAAAATGGATCTAATATCCAGACCCTTGATATAAGCCATCAGTAGAGGCTAGTGCCCTGGTGAAGTGTGCATGAACAGAAGAAGAAAGCTGCTTACCTTGAATAAAATGGCAAAAAGAAATGGCCTTCAAAAATCCAAGAGGAGATGGTTTGCCCATAAACAGCCAAACTCAATTTATTGGAATGGAAAGAAAGGAAAGTTGTTCAAATACCCTTATACCTTTAGTCTTGTCAAGAGCAATGGCTCCTAGCCTTGCCAATACAGCTACGGGCAAATGGAAAGCAGAATACATCTACACCTCCCCCCACTTTCCATGTACAAACTGCTATTATATGTTTATAGGTGACATTTCCATCATTTGGGACAGTGGGGTCACTGAACTCAATGAATTCTACAACCAAATAAATGGATCTACAAGCTTCTTGAGATTTATCAAAAAACACAGTTTTGACAAAGCAGACTTTTAGATCTCACCATCAGCAAGAACCCACACCTTCGATGACTCACTAACGATTTATACCGCAAACCCACCCGGATGATCTACTCCTTGATTACAATAGCATGCACCTCCACTGCCTCAAAAGAAACATGGTAAAATCTCAGGGCCTTAGGACAACTAGGGTTTTGAAAGAACTGGACAAGTTTGCCAGAAGCATTCACAAACTGGAGAGAGACTTTCTGGCTAAAGGTTACAGTCAAAGACTCCTGATGAAGTACTCAGCCTTATTATTCAACAAATAAGCTCAGATCCCCCAGACATGATCCAACCAAATAATAACCCATACAGGAACCTAAGGGAAATCGGCAAACAGAGGTCAGACAGCAACTGGGGACAATTAGGGGCTTAGCATGACTCTTACTCCCTAAACTACAGCAGCATTCAGGAAATCATTAACAACTAGATAATCCTAACAGAAAACAGAGTTTAAACCAGATATTACTACAACCACCATGATTTACAGCCAAGAGAGGTTGTAACATCTGGAGTTATGTGGAACATCAAAACCCCTCAAAGGACAGCAATGGAGGTACCTATTCTTGCAGTGACCCACCATGTACATAATGCAAATATATGAGCAACAGCTTTACCTACCCTAACAATCAGAAAACATTCCAGACCCAAGTAAGGGAAAACTGCAGTAGTCTACAGAGCCCAATGCAGCAGATGCCATGCATTCTACATAGGTAAGTCTATCAACAAATTAAAAACCAGGGTAGCTAGACACTACTACGATATCCGCCCAGGAGTCCGCTCCAACTCCATGGCAATGCACACCAAGAAGAATTCCGGACACAACCATTTCACCTTTCTTCATGTGATGTGTACTGGCCCAGCAATCAAGAAGCCTCAATCCTCAACACTAACACCAGTGAGGGGTGTCCACATAGGGAAGGATAACAAATACACACACAGTAAAGTACAATTCCCCTTAAGAGCACACAGAAATCACAGTCAGTCTGGGGCTGGTTTCTTCCTTTCTTTCCAGATCCTCAATAAGACTCCCCAATGGCACAGCGATAGGGTCCAGATCTCAGCCTAGTGGGCAAGGTAAAACCTCCAGCACCCTTGTGCTTTGTGTCCCTGCCCAAGTAGTTGACACACACACACTTTGAGGTAAGAGTTATATACAACCACATAGACACTCCTGGGGAAGGCAGGTGCAGGTTCTCCAGCTGTGCCCCTTTTACCAGACTATAAGGTAGAAATCAATGCCACCACCCAATAATATTTATCAGCTACTAAAAAGGCCCTTATCAAAGGGTGTCCAATTCTGCTGTGCAATATTATTATCCAAATGATAAGTGCAACTGAACAGTCAAGGCTTATTTGGAGTGACTTGGACAGTATCACTATATACATGCAATGTACTCTAGAGCTTAAATTATCTCTACACAAAAAAGCCACAGGTGAAAGGTTTAAAAACATTTAATAATAAAACCACAGGACAATAATTCTTACTACACAGTGCTAGTCAAGAGTTCAGAGAAAAACTTAAAATAATACAGGAGAAAAGTTCTGACATCAATACAGAAAAAAAAATCTAATCTTCCTATTTCCTAGCTATTTCTAAGAGAAACACTAAAGTCTAAGATCCTATTTACATACAGAACACAGGCAGAGTGCTGGTCAGTTGGATGTTCTCAAGACAAATGCTCTATGCCCTCATTCTTTCTGTCCTTAAATTGATAAGACAGTACCAATGATTTATTTCAGATTACATAATTTCTTTCTGGTTCCCAAGTTAACAGAAACTCAGAGGTTAATAGCCCTTTTGATCTTGCAGCTGGTCAAGAAGCCAGAGCAAGAAAATAAATTATACATGTAAATTCTAGCCATTAACTATGGCCTCAAAACAATAAGCAGAATGCCTCCTTCTCTGAGTTTTAGATCAAAGAATTTCACAATGCTTGACTTATCAACTTTCTTAAAGCAGAGTGCACTACTGTTACATTTATTTCAGTTGAACATCCAATCCAGTCTTTACACATTTAAGAGAACAAGCCTGTGGCTTACATTAATATTTACAAATGACAAGACTTATCTACAGAATTCTAAATAGCTAGGCTGGCAGCCTTCAGCTATCTTCACATCTCATAACAGACAAAACAGAGGGCATTCCACTTAATGGAAACCTGAATGACAGACTGGAGAAAAAACAACTCAAGTGGCAAAGTAAATAAGTTAAGAAAAGCACCTGGAATAACCACCACTGAATCCAACAACTGCAGTTTAAATTTACACAAAGTGGACCAGAGGAAATTTTACTAAGGACTACTGGACACTGAAGCTGAACAAGAGAGACCACATCTGCAAACATAGGATTTCTTACCTGACTATGGATGTTGTTACTTTTAAATATTGGACAATTGTTCTTAAAATGGAATTGTTTGATAGGACAAGGTAAGATTTCTTGAAATATACTTACCCAATATTTTTATATATTCCCCATTATTACTCAAAACAGCTTTAGATGTATATTATTTGTATTTACAGATCTGATGAAGACCTTACGAAAGTGTGCAAAAACTTAAGATAACTAATTCTTCAATCCTAAAATAAAGGAATTTCTTTCTCTAAGATTTTGTTACTGTGTAATTCATTGCACTCTACTGTTGCTGGAATAAATATTTACTTATTTATTTTGTAATGATGTAAAGTATAAATGAAGATAAACTGTTAATTCTGTACACTCAAAATTGCAAACAATGACGAAACATTTCTGAATGTTAACCCACCACCAACTCCCTCATACAAAACAAGGTGACACCAACCATGATAGCATTGGCTATGAAAAACAAGGCATCACCAACCATGACAGCACTGACTATTCAATGATTACCCTCCCCACCCACACCCCTAAAGATTGTCACAGGTGGTGGCTGCCTCGAGCCCTCCCACAAAAAATTTAATAAAAAGCCCAAGCTAAGCATAATGTTCTCAGGCAACTAAGCAGCACTCATCTGCCAATAAACATCTTTGAACTTAAATGAGAACTGAGTACTTGTCTTTCTTTAACTAGAAGCTAGAGTTCAGACCTCTTCACCTCAGACCAGGAGAAGCCAGTACCACTCCAAGAAAGCCAGAGGAATTACCAGCCAAATAAAGAGGATAATCAAATCCAGTGAGGACCACTTAAATGCTGAAGAGACTCCCCAACTACCAGACAAGTTACCCTGCTTTATTTTTGTTTACAATAAAAACACCAAACCTGGGTTTCCATGTCAGAAACTGTTTTTAAAGGTGTATTTTCACAATTTTGATAGCAATGCTAATGCCCCACCTAAAGTTGGTTATGAGTGTGATGACGAAATGCTGGATCTTAGTTTACATCAAACGGATTTGTTCTTTGAGGTAGTTGACGATTATGTAAATATGACAAACTGATATGGGTGAAACTGTTTGTGAACAAAACTGTGATGGCTTTAACACAGGTTATGGCCATCTTAAATTATCCTATTTTTTGAAGACGACTAATGTCTATTAAATTGTTTGAAAATGTGGTTTGTAAAAGGGTGGAACATGAATTTGATGTTTCTCTCAGAAATAATAAAATGTATAATCTAACTAAAGGGGAATGGACAAAACTACAAATGGTATGCTCTCAGATGGATAACTGTTTTCAGATAAGCAGATAAGGGGAGCCACTGGGTTGTAATGAGTAGAGATGGTTATCAAAAATGGTTGTGGATTTAATTTGTGAAAATGATGATTATGTCCAACTGTCTAACAACCCGCTGTAAAGGTTTAATTGTGAGCTCTGAGATATTGGAGAGATGGGAAAGACTGGGTTTCTTGGGAAATAAGGATGTGCACAAACATTTTGTTAAAGAACCCAGGGATCCAAAGTTTTATGCTATCCCAAAGAGCCATAAAAATCTAATATGTTCCCGTGGAAGACCTATTGTTTCCATGATAGGCTCATATTTGAAGTATGTAGGCCTATTTTTGGATTTTCAATTAAAGAAATATTGCATGAGAGTACCTTCTCTTATTAAGAATACTGGAGAGCTATGCAAGGGTTTGAGGAAAGTGAAATGGCAAGATGGTTTCTTCTGGGCTGCTGTTGATGTTAGTTCATTATATACTAACAGTGATACCAAACGGGGCTTGGAAGCCATGAATAGAATGATGAGGGGAGGGCATACCTCTCAACTTCTTAGTGCAAGAAATCTGGACAAAGCCTGACATAATGGGGTCCAAAGGACCAAAAATAGGGGTAGATTTTAAATATTGCTCTTATAAACTTAGAAAGGTGCTAGAATAACAGGGTTTGTGTTAACATGCATTTTCTGAACAAGATTAAGTCATACTCAAATGTATGTCATTATTTAGTGACTTCAATCCTCACATCATCACAGACATTTGCCAGAAAACCACACATTTCATGAGGAACAGACCAAAAAAATGAGGCGAAAATCTGGACAGTTGAGAGGTATGTATCTTTGTTGGAGTTCTGTCTGACCCATAGTTATTTTAGATGGGAGAAACATTTTTTTCTGCAAAAAAGAGGCACAGCAATGGGGGCCATCTTATGCTCCTACTTATGCTGTGGTGTATATGGGGTATTTTGAAAATCAATTTATGTACCCCAATGCTTATTTTGCTGAGAATGTTATTCATTATAGTAGGTTCATAGATTATTTGATATTCATTTGTAAGGGTGATCAACAGGAATTTTGTAAGTTCATGGAGCATACTCATGGTACAACTCATGGATTAAAATCTACTTGTGAGCTTAATTCTACGAGCATAACCTTTTTAGATGTAGAATTGTATGTGGATAAGAGCAATACAATACAATTTAAACCTTACTGGAAACCTACGTCTTTTAACAATTTTTCTTCATGTAGACAGTATGCATCCCAGTCACTTGCCTTACCTTATGGTGAATTCAGAAGACTTTATTAGAACACCTCTGAAGTGGAGCTTAAAGAAACCTTTCTGAATGAGGCTTATGAGAGACTTGGCTCCAGAGGATATTCTGAAACTATTTTGAGTGTGGCTAGGGAACATGTTTGGGAAGAAAAGAATAGATCTGGTAATGGATGTGTGAACACACAGTGGGTTGGTAGAAAAAGGAATAAAGAAGAAAGGTTATTTTTTGTGACAAGATTCTCTCCATTTTCTAATATTTTGGAGAGAATTATTAAGGAATTTTGGTATATGGTTTCTGTGGATACATGTGTGGGACATCTTTTCCCCAAACATGTGACTTTCTCCTATGGTAGGTATAATAATCTGAAAGAATTATTAAGTGGGTATGGTTTGATTAGTAGAATGGATAGGAGAATTGGGACACGCTCTTGTGGAAATTGTTCTGTACGTGGTAGGGTTATTTAAGTGGTTCTAAAATTAATGGTAGGTTATATAAGGCCAGAGAAGGTTTTCATTGAAACTTCCAGAGAGTTGTGCATATTATTGGATGTGGTTGTCAGAAGACCAAATGGTAGATTAGGCAAACAAAGAGAAAGGTGAAGGTTCGTGAAATGGAACACTTGGGAGATATAAGAAGACGGAATTGTAATAGCCCTGTAGCTGACCATTTTGTGTCTGTCTATGGGGGATCCAAAACTAGTTTGTTTTTTAGTGTGCTGGCACATCCTATTTTGAAATATGGGGGTAGTTTTAAGGATGAGTTGAATAAGTTGGAGTGCAGAACGATCAGAAATTTTAGAACACTGTATCCCAGGGGAATAAATAGTGATAGTAATTTAACTCTATAAAAAAGAATTGTAGGGAGTTCATATTTAAGAATTTAGTAAAATAATAAAGTTATAAAATGTTTCTAATTCATTTTTGTTATATGTATAATATATAGTATGAATGAAATATTTGTGTTACATAAAATAATTAAGTATAATAAACATGGTTAAGATATGTGAGTTTGGGGTATTGGTCTCTTTAAATGGGATGAGATAATCAATTTTGTTTGAAATAGCACTTGGTGTATAAATAGGGTAACTGTTTTGATGTTTAATATTCCTCAGAAGGCGAAAAGCCGAGGTACCAGAATAAAATTTACTTATTATACCCTATGGTGTCATGGATTCTTGGTAGAAATCCAGCTTTGGTGTGTTTATTGTTTTATCTTTTGCTTTTTTGTGTCTTTATTTTTATTTACCTTGGCACCCGCTTGTAGAAGGCTGACTTTATACTTGCCACCTGAGATCTGGGACTGCACACATCACCGTTTTTATTTATTTTTTTTTAGACTTGTCAATAATACCTGAGCTGTCTATGTAGATTTAAAGTATAAAGAATTATTTCACTATCATTCTGCGGAAAAGGGAAAAAAAGAAATAAAGTGAATAGTTTAATTTAGAGACAAATCACTGACCACCATTTGTAATAAAAGGAAGACAAATATGAAGAGAAACTATGTCCATGTGGAAAACCAAAAAAAAAAAAAAAAAAAAGAAGAAGAAACAACTGCCATGAGTACCTTAAGTTCAGAAACCCACTTGGCAGAAGTAAGGACTACGCGGCAACACAGTTTTCAAAGTAAAATACGGTAAAGAGGAAGAGAATGCAGGCTCAAAAGGAAGCTGAGTCAATTTTTCAAGAAAAAAATTAAGGTCTCAAGGTGGAGGAATAAGCTTTTTTGGAGGTCTCATACAAAGGATGCCTTAAAAAATGCTTAACTTTAAATGTAGATGTAAGTGGCAGACAGAAATGGCCAACAAGTGAGTTTTAACAGAAGAGTATGCTAGGCCTGAACTGAGCAGCTCACACAAAAAAGGTGTGTTTTGGACTGGCAGCAAGGAATATATGGAGATTAGGTGTTTGTATATCACTTATGTATCTCATAAAAATAAGAAGCCAAAGACAAAAATTACTTATACAGCATCTAATTTTGTCTTTGGCTCCTTATTTTTTTGTTATTTTTATTTATTTATTTTTTTTGAAGTGATTGTTGTTACTTACGTGCCACACGCCTTATAAGTAGGACATTCATCTGATGCACAGTGCCTGGAAGAAGCCAAGGCTTCAGTATGCTTGCTGGACATTCAGTTTGCCTAGGTAGGATATCCCTTTCATAAGGAATATTGTAATAGTGATAAGGAAGGACATATGATAATCAGAACTATACACACATCTCAACTTCTTTGCACAAGAAGTCTGGAGAAAGTCAAAAATAAAGCCCAAAATCAAAATTCAATTAAAAGCTAACTAGGAGCAACAGTTTTTTTTTTTTTTTTTTTTTTTTTTTAATAAAAAACATGCACTTTCTAAAAAATATAGTAGTATGAAAGGCCAATCTTAGATCCTATTCTGCTATCTTTAGCAATTAACAAAAAAACAATAAAAAATTATGAAGTACACTGCAAGAATACCAAGCAAAATTAGTCATTCTGCAAAACTCTTAACAGTTAAAAGCTTTCCCACAACCACAAAGAAATCATAATCTTTCCATTATTGCTGATCATACATACTGCCATTTGCTCTAACTTGCCTTTGCTGAAATTGCACAGCCACAAAGCTACTTAATCTTATGTGCATTGGTTGAGGGCACAGTCAAGCATGTCTCCACACGATGAGCTCTGTTGCTGCCGCCCCCACCCAGCACATCAACTGCATCTTAGCCACATATGATGGAATAAAGTTCAAGCGCTTCCTCTCCTCTAATGTTGACTTTTATGTTAACTGCCTTGTTACTGACTTGAGACAACAGCTTTCTGGAATTTTAATAGATCTAGACCATAAAGACTACAGAAGAACTGGAGTAAAACATCTTCCCAATCGGTCAAGTAATGCTTCTTTCCCGGTTACTATGAATGGGATTCTTTGTTAAATGCCCCAATGATCACTTCCCGGAATCCACAGGTGGATCAGCAGATGGAGTCTTGTAAAGATATTTATAGAAGTCTGCAATCCTATAAATGTGGTCAGGCTTCCTGTGAGCAGGGTTACAAAAACTGCTCCAGAGCTGCACTGGAGAATTCATTCTCCAAGGCTTAGGTAACTACAGGAATAGCTAAAGGCATTGACTTTGGTAAGCCCAAAGGCTCTCTATACCTTTTCTGGTCATTAGAATAATCCTTAGCTTCCCACATCAAGAAATTCTTCCTACTACTGACAGCAACTGCAAATAAAAATATTCTGGTGGACAAAAAGAGGATAGGGAGTCCTCTGTGTCCCATTCTCTGAGTCTGAGGAAACCGATTCCATAAGTGGGACGTTTCCCTTTTTGTTTTTGTGTGGCAATCTCCAAAAGTGAAGGCTGATCTGTTTGAGGCTGCAGGCAGGTTGCTAAACAAAAGCAAAGTCCTGTACCAGTCTTAAAAAGTCTTGGGAGGGGAGACGATGTTAGTTCCCAATGCAGATCAAGCTGAAGGAAGACAGAAGACATCCAAGATCTGGATGTCTTAGGCCTGCTTTTTGTATTAGCTGCCTAAGTTGTCTCTAATGCCTTCAATCTTTGCACAGCAGATATCCTCACGTACGAAAACTGTGGGAAAACAACCCTCACCCTAAGTTAATATAAACTAAAAACTGGACACTGGAGACAGACACCTGCAGGGCAGCATATTAACAGACTGATTGTTGCAGGGTTTTGGCTTGGGAGGATGCTCTTTCCCCGAAGGATTCTTGCTCAGCAGTACACTCTTTCCTCTAAAGGCATAGTAGCCTCCTGATGAAGCATCACAGTAGGCCCAGTAAAAGTAAACCTCAGTGCCTGGAGTTGCAAAAGTATCTCTCCCTGGACTTGATGTGCTCAAGCACAGGGGTCCGTGGGACGATCTGTACATCACTGGCCAACTATTCTCCCTTCTCTCGTGGGCACTTCTCATCAGGCTTTTTAAGGTTTAAGCAGTCCTGAGGATATTTTGTTCTCCACTTGATGGCCTTTTGTTTGAACTTAGTACAAATTGGGTAAGAGGTGGTGATGTGCTCAGGTCCTAAATGAAACAAGCAAAGACACTGGAAATCTTTATGGTTTATTTGTTTTTCTTTTTTTCTTTGTAGAAAAATATACACTTGGTAACTTTACAACTAACATCTAACCTGATGCCCATAAAACACTTATTCTACAAACAGTTAATAGGCAACAATAATGACATATTATTTCTCCAACAAGGTACTTACCCGTACTCTGGAAGCTAGTCCAAAAAATGATCAACATCTACACTGACAATACTTTTTCCTTCTTATATAGTGGCAAGAAAGAACTAAAAGATGGAGCAGGTGTACCTCCCTCTTATACTACTAACATACTGACATTCAAGTGAGAAGGCATCCACTTAGTCTGGTGTGGGATTTGTCCACCTTTGGATAAGAGTTCATATATTTTGATGGATACCAAATGTTTGTTGCATAGTTTATGTGAAAGGTCTAAGGCTAATTACAATTTTAATGATTGGCTGCTAGTGACTATTGATATTAAGTCACTGCTTACGGTTATACCGAACTCCTACTGTATAGATAATGCAAGGAGTTATTTATCTATCTTTAGTGATTATTCAAACACAAAGTAATATTCTATGTTCTTTAACTGAATTCATTTTAGAGAATAAAGTTTTTACGTTTGATATAGAGTTTTTTTCCTCCAAACTATGGGGGTTGCGATAGGCATAGTATGTGCCAACAGTTAACGCGAATGTTGTATTTGCTGTAATGGAACATACTTTTTTTCAGGGCATGAGCAGGTTGATATTATCAGTTATTATTTTAGATTTGTAAATGATATTTTCCTGACATGAAAGGGCAGTACTAAGACATTAGATAAGTTTTAGCTTATATACATAGCACAACTAGCTTTCTTTAGTTTACTATGAAGCATTCATCTAATACCACTGACTGCTTAGATGTTATAGTATCAGACTCAATAGATGGTCAACAGATGGTACCATGGCAACTAATGTTTAGAATGAAGAAAAAATAATTTACATCATAAAAATAATATACATCCTAAATTTATACATAGTAACGTAATGAAAGGCAATTCATGAGAACAGCACGTCTTACTAGTACTGATACTGATTTAGCAGAGATATTCCAACATTTAAAGACTGAGTTTTTAAGCAGGGGCTATTTAGAAGCAGAATTACAATTTATGGTTGATCAAGTCTTAGCTCTTAGATGCAGTAAATCAAAACCTCATTTTAATAACGCATCTAATGATAGTGAACAAAATGAGATGGACCATCTCAATAAAATGACATAGGACAGTTTACAGTTCCCTGCAACTTATGTAAGGGACACAAACATGTTTCTTTGAGAGGAATTGACAAACTTTAAGTGTTTATTGTAATATACTAAAATTGGTGGGATCTTCCATCTTTTTCACTTAAGAATAAGAGGAATTAAAAGAAGCAGTTGTGCTACAAAAGTTTTCAAATATCCAGACCTACTTCTGTTAGGAAAGGCACCTATCCATGCAGAGATTTTAACTATTGTAGCAGGATTATTTTGCTCATCCTTTTACAGGCAAAAAATACAATTATGTAATTATGCTCCCTGCAATACACAACACTTAGTATATGTAGTATCATGTATGCTTGTGTTAAATTTTATGTTGTAAAAACGGACAGATGTTTTAAGGTTAGGATTTATTGACATTTATATAATCAGGAAAAATAATCTGCATGATGACTACCTAAACAAGTGCTTCCCTTATATGATATTACAGATTATCCTTGTTAGTTTGTATGGGGGCGACTGTAAAGTTGCCAGTAAGAACAGTGAATATAGCTGAATCACTAGACTGAATGCAACATCAGATCCAGGATTAAAGTGCTATGGCCTTAACCTGTTTTATGAGAATTCAGACTTGGACATTAAGAGGCTTATGACTGGTGCTTACGAACATGTGATTTCTATATACCTTGTTAGTTAATGAATTTTATGTTCTAGTAATGGTTACAATGCTTGATAAAGCATGGGTATTTGTCAAAGCATCTGTTACTCTGAATAAAATTCATGAATATATGGTTCCAGAATAGTATTTGTGATTCAATTTGTAAATGTTTTTGACTACTGTGGGATTTACCCCAGCTGCTTCCAAGGTTTTGTTTGTTTTTATGCTGATAACAGACTGGAGGGCGTCCTTCATCACATACAGATGTGCAAGATTCCATTTACTAGAATGAATGCCTGGGGTGAGACAGGGCGGCTGTGGTGGGGCAGCAGTTAGCGTTGCCGCCTCACAGCAAGAGGTTCTCCGGTTTGATCTTCAGCTGGGGTGCCTTCTGTGTGGAGTCTGCATGTCCTCCCTGTGGTCGCATAGGTTTCCTTCGGGTGCTCTGGTTTCCTCCCACATCCAAAAGACATGCTGTAGGTGGATTGGCCATTCTAAATTGGCCCTAGGCATGAGTGCGTGCATGTGTGTGCCTTCTGTGGAAGGTTAGGTGCCGGGCTGGCAATTCGACACCGTAAAACTCTGTCAATCATGAGCGGACAGGTGATCCGCTGTAGCGACCCCTAACCGGGAAAAGTTGAAAGAAGTGGTGCCTGGGGTGAGACTTCATACTGCTCAACAATTCCTGATGTCAAGATTTTCAAAGACTATCCTTCAGGAATGAAGTCTGACATGCAAAAAACATTTATAGGTGTCCCACAAAGTGATGGAGTAGGAATTCCTATTATGGGCATGCACAATCCCAGTATTAATGAAACAAGGTTTTTAAATGATGCCTTTCATGAAAAACATGGGAAGAGATACCAAGATGAAAACGGCAAGTGATCCACAGCATCCAACTCTCTTAGCACTGCTCCATAACTGGAGTACTGGCAGTGAACAACTTACTGGGAGGAGGTGGTGGAACCACAAAGTTCTTCTCCAATAAAAATTCTATCAATCCCATTGGAGGTGCCATGGCAGTGGGAATACTGAGTAAATATTCACTTGCCAGAGGCATGTACCATAACAAAGCCCATCACTGCCATTTCATGGCTTAATACTGGCACTTAATCCTCTATACAGAACAAGCAAAGTGGATTCACCCTTCTCTACTTCCCATGCCAAGATGAAACGCAACACATTAGAACATGGAAGGTACAACTCCATCATTCATTAAAAATTTATCTAAATCCTGCAGGACTGTAGGCCTTGAGGAAGCAAGATGGCCACACTCTGCTTCTTACCTGAACTACGCAGCTGAGAATATTACACGACCATTCTGGACAGCTCTTGTAAGGTCAGAAGCAGGTATGTTTCTGTTGTAGGATTGCTATATCAAGAGTCAGATGCTTAAGCCACATGTGCAATCTGGTTCTTTTTAAAAACAGAATAAGTCTGTTAATGACATTTAACTTTCATACAGGTGTAACAACAATCCCTTCACTTCATAGCAATATAATATTACAAGAAAGTAGCACAAAACAAACAAACAAAATTTCCTCCTCCACAAACACCACCACTACCACCACCACCACCGCCAGGAAGCAATCGCCTAAGTGATCATTTTGCAACCCAGTAATCCAGAACTCAGGTGCTTTAACAATAAAAACAGCAACTTAAACAGGCTTAGCTGACACGCATTTCCCCACAGAAAACTTTGAAAAGTTTTGAATTTTTATTTTTATTTATTTCTAGTTTTATTTCCAAGTAATTTAATCTGACGCATTTTATCATTCCTATTTTCATTGTTATATTTATGGTCAGTTAATCATGTCTGTCAATCATTCAATCAATTAATTGTATAATTTAGGATTATTTAAGGCGTAGTATGAGATTGTTTGTGTTTTGTCTGAAGAAGTTAGTGTATTACTACTGACGAAAGCGCTTACATTTATCTGGAATAAACAATGTGTTATGTGTCCTCGCTGCTTCCTTCTTTTTTTGCCGGTCACTGAACATTGCCTAGTTGGTAAGACAGCAAAAAAAGTGCACGATAACCTTCAGGAACCCAAAAAGAGCCCAGACAGCCATATTTATTTATACTTAATTATTGCATTTACCCAGATAGACTGACTGAGCAGAAAGCTACCCCTTTTCAGTGGTGGCCTGGGAAGAAAAGCTCCAGAAAAATTCCAACCTTACATAAAAAACACACAGTAAACAGAGATATACAAATATTCAACAAATATACAAAATTTAAACAGATTATCATTAATTAATAGCACCATCATGTAATGAGCTATGTAAATTTTCCAGGAAAAACATAGTAAACCGCGATATACAAGTAATCAACACATATACAACATTTAAACAGAGTGTACTCACACCTTTTCTATCAGCAGACACATGTCCAATCTCAAAAGTGCAAGTAACAGGATGAAGAAAAATCTGCACAGAGATGCCCAAGAATTCCGCCACAAAAAAGTTGTAAAATTCCATTTATTGACGTGAACGCTTCAGGTGGCAAAAACCACCTCAGCGTCCGTAAAACTGGCGACAATCTGACAATAAAAACTAACAAAAGAAGCTGATAAAAAATACATTGAAATTATAACCACAACTGCGGACTGGATAGTGAATATCGGTTAAGCGCTTTCACCCGTATCCTACGGGCTTCTTCAGAACACCATAAAAGTAAAACTTCCACCTTTAATAACCTTTTAGGCGCCAAATTTACAAATTCAAAAATTCCCATGAAACCGCAGCTTAAAGCAACCGCCCCAAATATTACATATCTGTTGCTCCTGCTGTTCAATACACCAATGCAGTCTCACAATCATGTCAATTCACCTTTCATAAATACATGCAATAAAAATGTAAAAATAAATATAAATAAATAGGAGCAACAGATGTGTGATATTTAATAAACAATGAAATTTTACAACTTTTTTGTGGCAGAATTCTTGGGCATCTCTGTGCGGATTTTTCTTCATCCTGTTACTTGCAGTTTTGAGATTGGATGTGTGTCTGCTGATAGAAGAGGTGTGAGTACACTTATTGGTACTCCGTGGTCATATTCCATCAGGTTGTTGTGTGGAGTTCATTCAACATTTAAACAGAGCATCATTAATTAGCAGCAGCATCTACAGAGCTATGAAAAATATTAGAAAAAATGTGGTAAGGTAGAAAAATGGGGGATTAGGACAAAGAAGAGAGACAGAGAGAATGTTATAGGACAGGTAAAAGGAAGAAGAGGTAAAGGACAAGGAGGAGACTTGGGCCAATAACGTATAGTACTTGGAAAGAATAGGAGATAGTAAGGGATGGGACATTTATCATTTTATTTATTTTCAGTTTGATTACCGAGGAAGTCCATTGGGCCAGAACGTGCCCATTTTCAGTGGAGGCCCGGGCAGAAAAGCTCCGTAAGCAATACAATAATGGTTACATAATGTTAAAGGTAAAATACATGTACAAAATTCATACAGTAAGGAAATGCAAATGCATAAAATGTACATCATAAAACACAGTTAACAGATAATAGAGAACACAGTTTACAGGTATTTCCATTCAGAGCAAGCATGATCAAATGTCTGTAAAATAAAGATCTGAGGTTTCTTGTGTTTTTACATTAGAAGGGGGGTCCAGTTTGCATGCAGATGTTTTAATTAAGTAAGGTAAAAATTGTTGTGCAGACAATAGAAATACAGTGATATTTACAATATTTACATAACTGGAGTCAGGTGAGAGAATTGCTTAATCAGCGACTGTCAGCTTAAGTCTATTTTAGGAGAATAGAAATATTAGTTTGAGGGAAGAATGGAGCAAGGAGTATGAAGAGCTCATTGGGGAATTCCCTTAAATTTAGGTAGGGTGTAAGCAGGAACATTTCCGTTTGGATGACAGGTATGAGAAAAGTTGGGTCTTGAAGGTTTCTGAGTTTGGTATAGTCCTACGTGAAGGAGGGAGAGAGTTCCATTTCTTGCCTAGAGAGAAAGAGAGTCGAAGCTAGCCAGCAGGACGTTTGGCTTTGTGGATAGAAATTAAATTTTGGTGTTCAGATGTCAGAGATCTGTTTGGGATGTATGGGGGAAGGATGTTTGTTAAGACTGGGCATTTATCTGGGTAGAATATTAATTTGTGAGTGGTGGTTAGTTGAAGATAGTCTAGGTGGTTAGTGAGTTCTAGCCAGCTCAGTGACTGAAGGGTAAGGCAGTGGTGAGTAGAGGTTTTGGATCTAGTTGCAAATTTAGAGATCTTATTATAGCAAATTTCAAGTTTTGAGGTGTTGGAAGAAGACAGATTAGTTAGAAGAGGGGTTCCATATAGTAAAGAAGGTAGAAGGTAGGTAGCTGCCAAGGTATGCCTAGAAGAGTTGGAGAGAAAGAGGTTATTCCTATAGAGCATACCTAACTTTTGGTGGGTTTTCTTTATGTTTTGTTGTATGTGGAGATCGAATTTAAGGTGTTTATCTATGGTAATGCCAAGAAGTTTTGCAAAAGGGACCATTTCTATAGCAGTGTTGGTTTGGCTTAGGACTTTGAGAGCATTTTTGTCATAAGAGAAATCCCTGGAGGGTGGGAAAAGTAGTATTTTATATTTATTTGAGTTGAGAGCGAGAGATGGTTTTGGTGCATCCAGTTTACAGTGGTAGAAAATGCTATTTGGGTTTTACTCAGTAGTTCAGTTAGAGGCGGCACAGACTAAAGTTGAGTCATCAGCATATTGGATAACTGTTGTCAGGGATGACAGTGTGAAGGTTATTAATGAAGATGTTGAAAAGCATGAGTTCGAGGATGGACCCCTGGGGAACGCCGGTGGGTGCTGGTAAGGAGGAGGAGGTAGAGTTCTTCCATCTGACAGCTTGAGATCTGTCTGACAGGTAACTGGAGAACCAGGATAGAGTATTAGGGGAGAGATTAAAGTTGGCGAGATGAAAGAGAAGATGTTTGTGGGAAATGGTGTCAAATGCTTTAGAGAGATCTAGGAGTACTGTGGATACTAGCAGTCCAGAATCTCAGGCACGACTGACTGTTTCTAGGAAGGATAGTAGGGCAGTTATGGTGCTGTGGCCGGGGCGGAAGCCGTGTTGGGTGGGTGTTAGGAGTTGATTCTGGGTTAAGAAAGGCATAAGTTGGTGGTGGATACATTTTTCTAGAATTCTGAATATTGGAGAGAGTAGGTCAATGGGGCAGAAATTGCAAATATTGGTGTTTTTGCCTCCTTTGTGAAGAGGAAGAATGTAGGCTGAGCGCCAGAGTTTGGGTACATATGACTCTTAAGGATCTGTTTATTAGGATACTGATTGGGAGAGCAATACCATCAAGCAGCACATTTGAGGAAGGAGGAGAGTATGTTGTCAGGGGTATTGGAGCATGGCTTTAGTTTGCATATTAGCCTTTTTATAACAATGGTTGAAACTGGTTTGAGCTGGAAATTAAGGGGACAGTTATTAGGGTTGTTTGGTGTTAAAGAATGAGAGTTGTGTGGATTGTTGTTTGGGAAAGTTTTGGTTAGGTTAGCTATGGATTCTGTAAAGAATGAGTTGAAATGTGAGTTCAGTTCAATGCCAGTTATACTTGGGTCAGGGCAGGGATTATTCCTGGACCCTGGATGGAGAAGGGAATTAACTGATTTCCAGAATTGTTTTGGGTTCTTATTATTGTTGGACTGAAGCTTATTGTAGTAGTTTTTTTTTGTCCATGGTGATTAGTTTTTTTACACGGTTGCGGAGTTGGGTGTACTGGAGCAAGGTAGTAGGCATTTTATTTTTCTGGTAAAGCTTCCAGGATTTGTCCCTGTGGTGCATGATTTGTTTCATTTCTTTGGACAGCCAAGGAGCAGAATTAGCTTTGACTCATTTGTTTCTTAGAGGGGCTAGGGAGTTAAGAGTATTTAGGAAGACAGAGTTGAAATGTTCTACAGCTTTGTCAAGGGGAAGAGTATTTAGGATTTGCCAATTAATTTGTTTAAAAATGTTCGAGAAAGTTGTGGGGTTGAAGTTGCTAAGATTACGAGTGGGAATGTAATGGTGTTGATATTGGGTGGAGTTAGATGAGCGATGAATGAAAACAGGGAGATGGTCACTAAAGGTGTCTGGGATAGTGCCAGAGTGAATTATTTTGTTTGGATGGGAGACTAGGATCCAGTCTATGATGGATCCTGGGGGGTGAATTTTGTTAGGACAGGTGGTTGAGTGGATTACTTGGGTGAAGTTGTAGAGGTTAATGGATAGGGAGGGAGAAGGCGTGCTGATTTTATTCCAATCAATATTAACGTCGCCTAGAATGTAAGTTTCATACTTTATTTCAGTTGAGGCCCAATAAAGAATATTTTCAAGGGTAGAGATGTTGTTGCCTGGGGAGATACATAGGGAAATAATGCAGATATTCTTATGTTTATTCAATCATAGGAGACTTGCTGTTAGTTCAGAATTTTTGAATTGTGGAGTTGGGATTTGAAGAGGGATTAAGGAAACAAGGTTAGAGTAGATTAGAGCAGAGCCACCACCTTTTTTATTTAATCGGTCATTTCTATGGATATGGAAACCAGGAGGTAAGATTTCTAAGTCTGTAGTATGGGGTTTTAGCCAGGTTTCGGAGATGGCTAAGATGTCAGGTTGGTTGTGGTTAATCCAAGGTTGTACTTGTACTTTGTTATTAAGGCTCTGGGCACTGATAGTGAAGAACTTAAGAGTGTTGAGAGAAGGCAGAGGAAGAAGGGGAAGGGGGAAAGGGTTATATGTAGTGGGAGAAGTAGGGGGTGGGGGGGAAGGAGTTGTTTGTAATGAGACTAGGGCCGGGGTTGGGATGGATATCTCCAGATAAGGCTAGGACATTACAGGAAATAACTTTTAGCCTTTTGGGTTTGTATAATAAGAAGCTGTTTGGGGCTAGCAGTAGTTTATGAGTAAAAGTTTTTGTTGTGGTGGAGAAGTGTTTGGGATAGAATATAGGTACAGTAGGTTAGGTGGAATAAGAGAAGAGGATATAGTGTGGAAGTGAGTGCATAAATGTGGTTGCAGGTGAGTGTAAGGGATAGTTTGAGTAGAAGGTAGGCTTGGGGGTGCTTTGGAAGAGTAAGAAGTAGCATAATAAAGAGGAATTAGTAGTACAAGAAGGGAGCAATGGACCCAGACAGTATACAGGATTGGGGAGGGCATGTTTAGAATGGGGGGTATTGAAGGGAGTATTATAGTGGAAGTGAACTGGCTTATTGAGGAGGAGAGATATGGAAGCAGATGGGGTTATATTAATTTACAAGGAGGAGAGGAGGAGACTAACAGTAGAGAGGGGTATGGGATAGTGGAGTGGGAGGGGGTAATAAGGAGAGGACTATGATTAGTTCATTGATATGGATGGGAGGAGTATGGGAAGAATAAATGTAGAGGTGCTGGGGCAGGGTAGGGGAGCGGAGTGAGCCCGCAGGGCGAACGGAGCGGGTAGAGCCAAAGGATGGAGAATGTGAGGAAAACAATCAGTAGAGTGTGAAAGTCTGAAGGTAAGTCTGCAGTGATGTATAGGAAGGTAAGAGACTTACAGAGAAGTACAGTTGTATGTAGATATATAGATGAAAGACAGTAGAAGAAGGTAAGAGGCTTATGAAGGATAGAGATGGGGTGTTAGTAGAGTGATAAGTGGATAGGTAATCCTGGGACAATAGTGAGGGAGTGAGCAGTAAAAGAGATGCCTAGGAACTGTGTAGGGGAGATATGGTAAAGGGATAGAGACAGCAAGATGATAGTGGAGAGCCACCTAGTGGGCAGTCAGTTTGTTGCAGCAAAGTCCCCTGAGGGGGATATCAGGTTAGGGGAAGGAGGGAGCTATCGTAGTTCAGGATAGGGGGTATAATATAATAGGGAGAGTAGGGGTTATTTAAGTGAGAAAAGGGGGGGGGGGGTTGGCTGCTGGCTAACCTGGCAGGGAAGCGCGTTGTGACCTAGTAGAAATTATGTACTACCTTTAATTGTTACAAATGGTTGAAGCAGTACACATAATTTCACTGAATTCCTTGCTGGAAATGACTCTCAATGAGCAGATGGGATTTTAGTTTTTGTTTTTATTTTCCTTTTTGTGGGCTCTTGTCATGGACATCATCCAGGAGATGTGCATGTAGAGAGCCAGATATCTTTTAGGTGGTCTCTTTTTTTGTGCCTTAAAAGAAGTGGTGTTTACTGTGTTTCTTAATGTAAGGAAGGAAGTTCCAAATTTTGGCCAGTTAGCTTTCATAACAGTTAAGATTTTGTCAGTGGATCTCAGCTGGCTACTTGGGTTATAAAGTTGGGAGAATATTTTTCAAACAACGGCATTTTCCTGGATAACGGACAAGTTTATTGGAAGTGACTAGTTGGGAAAGTGCAAGGTAATGCTTTAGGTTGAATCAGTGATGTTTTCTTACAGCCAGACAGTGATATGTCCTATAATGATGACTGACGGCAAATGTTGCCAGCTTATTATAGCACTGTTCCAAGAGTAAGAGGGAGTTGAGAGAATTTACGCTACTCGAGACAGGAGCAGTGTATGGATGAAAAGGAATTGAGCAATACTTTTTCTGGCATTACCTGTGAGGCAATGTTTGACTCAATACAGTGTACCTAGCTTTTGGTGGGTGTTTCTTTAATGGTTGTTTTACGTAATCAGATTTTAAGTCTTCATCAATAGTGACTCCTAGAATCTTAGTTTGACTAGTTCTATGTTAGTGTCATTACAGGAAGTGATTTTGAAATTATTTTTGTGGTTAGTTGAATGTTCTGAGCTAAACAGGAAGAGTTTTGCTTTTTTAGGCTTAAGTAGCAGCTGCCTCTATAGTGGATAAAAATTAAAACAACTCACCTAGGAGTCCATCCATGCTTTTAGCAAAAAGAGTGACTGTATATTCATCTGCATACTGTATGATAGTGGCTTGTTTACAAGCTAGGTGGATGTCATTAATGAATATACTGAGCTGGGGGCCTAAAATGGATCCCTGAAAGGCATCCACAGTAATGGAAAGGAAAAAGGAGATGTCATTTTGCCATTTTGCTGCCTGTTGCATATTTCAGAGATAGCTGGAAAACCTAGGTAGTGAAGTTGCGTGTAATCCTACGCAAACTAGTTTCTGAAGCACTTTCTGGTGGAATATGATGTTGAAAGCTTTGAATTAACCTGGGAAAAGTGCCAAAACTACATTTCCTAAAGCTTCAATATTGGTTAACAGATGTTCTAAGGCAAGCTGTACATGTACTATGAAATGGAGGGAAACCATGCTGTGTAGGGGAAAGGAGGTGGTAGTCAGTCAATGTGTACAAGTTGAGACTGGATATACTTCTCCAGAATTTTTGATGATGGAGACAGTATGGCTAAAGGCCTGAAGTTTAAGAGTTCATCAGAGTTTCTGTCTTTATGGAGAGGAAGAATATAGCATCTTTTCCACAGTGTTGGGATACAGTTTTCAGTGATGGAATGGTTGATTGGGAAAGAGACAGGAAGTGCTAGAACAAGCAATTTAAGTACTCAGATGGTATGTTATCAGGGATCAGAGTGGTAGGTTTTAAGGTTAGTAATAGTTTTTGACTGTAGAAACTAAGACTGGTTTGAGTGTGTTATGCTGGGCTAACAAGGGAATACAGGAAACTGTGACTGCCTGTGCCGACAGTTTAACAAGAGATGTTACTGATTGGATGAAATGGGTACTGAATTCAATGGTTGTGCCATTCGTAGGGTTAGATGAGGTAGGTTTAGGTTGTACTGCGTAATGCATTTTAACATCTGGTTGACTGTAGTCTAAAAAGCTTTGGGGTTGTTATAACTTGCTGCGTTTACATTAATAGGGTAGTTTTTTAATCAGTTTTGATTTGATTTTTAGTGGTAATTCTCTGATGTTTATGGTATTGGTGGACAGCTACTGATTTTAACTTGCTTTCATTTTTTCCAAGCTATGTCTCTCTCTTTCATGAACAATTTAGTTAGTTTTGAATGCCACTGTGCTGGATTTGATTTATTTTTTGGTTCTTGTTGGTGTTAGTTAATTTAGTAAGTTAAGGAAAACTCAGTTGAACAGAGCTACAGCTTCATCAAGTGGAAGGGTTTGAAGAGCCCACCAGCTGACTGATTTAAAGTGCTGTGAAGAATTGGTCCTTACTAAAGGAGGATAAATTACAAGCAAGGTTGTACTGATGCTGTTTTCGGTTAGGTTTATGATTACTTATTACAAAGATGGGTAGGTAATCACTTAATGTATCTAGTACGGCACCAGATGGGAGGATTTTGCTTGGGGAATTAGAGAGAATCCAATCTAAGGTTGAGACTCTATCAGGGTTTTTGCTATACCTTGTGGGAGTTGAAATAAATGGAGTGAAACCATATAGAATAATGACTTTAGAAGGACTGTTACTGTCAAGAGTTTGCCAATCAATACTCAGGTCTAAAATGATTGTCTCAAGTTTAATGCTGTCTGATGCTCAAGAGAGAAGTTCTTCAACGGTAACTACGTTATTGCTTTGGGAAAAGTAAGCTCTTATAATGCAAAGGCTTTTGTGAACATTAATTTGTAGGGATGCTGTAACTATTTTGGTGTCGAAGGCTGAGGGCAGCCTTATATGAGACATAGAGAGGGTTAAAGCATTCTTGTAGATAATGGCCACTATGCCACCATTTTATAGGTTCAGTAAAGTCTGAAGGTGTTATATCCCCGCAGTAAGACTACTTCATCTTTTATTTCTTGTTTAAGCTATGTTTTTGTGGCTACTAGTATATCTGAGGTGTGGTAGACTACTCAGTCATGCACATCAGTAAGTTTGTTTCTTATACTTCTATGGTTATCTGCGTACAGGTGGAGACTGTATAGTTTTCAGGGATGGCTATTGTGTGATGTGCAGACATGTTATTTTGAGTGCTTTCAGGACCTGGGTTAAGATGGATGCCACTACATGTTTTCAGGTGAAAACACTGCACTGAGAATGTATAAGGTTGTTTGAATTTCAACTTTGGTTTATGGGAAGGCTGGTTAATAAAGTATTACACCCATAACAACTTAACTTAAAAGACGAAGACAGCAGCACAAGAGAGAGACTAGGGGCTATTAACAGTTGAAGTGTAGTGCTTGGGAGATGATTGAGGTGGATGTTGGTAAGATGTAAGGAAGATAGCAGTTATGAGGGATAATAATACAATTGTGTAGAATAGTAGCATTGTAGATGTGGAGTAATTAAGAATGAAACTGAAGGAAATGAGAGGAGGTTGAGTGAATGTGAAGAGTAAAAAGATATATATATTACTACTAGGAAGTAATTAGAAAGTGGTTGATGTGAAGGTATGAAGAAAAAGAATTATTATCAAAACTAGGGAGAAGATTAAGGATAGTACTGGGTGGGTATGTAGTAGGAAAGTCTAATGGAATGAAGAGGGAGGGTACAAAAAAGGTGGTAGGTTTAGCTTAAGGTCTGATTGGCTAGAGTATTAACAATGTGAGGAAAAGTGACTTGGAAATGCCTATAGTTATGTGCATTCCTTTAGGAGGGGAAGGAAGCAGACTGAGTTCTGGGTGGAAACCAGGTTCTATAAATGTAATGGAGTGGGGGGCATTAGGGGTGAGAAAGGAGTATAGCAGGCAATAGTTCCCACACCAGCAGAAGGTATTCACTGTGGGCGTGCTCAGTGTGAAGACGATAGAAGCTGTGTGTTATACCTGAAAGGGCATCTGCAACATCAGGAAAAGAAAATCTATAAGGAAGTTAAGTCTCTCTGTCATCCCCAATGAATTCATTCTAAATATACAGCAGTTTGGAATGACCCTACTTTCCCATCTAAAACAGAATCAGAATAGAAGCAAAACAGGTTAACAAGGTCAAAGAATATGCAAGCAATCAAATGGCAAATGTCTTCTAATTATACAGACAATCAGTCTGGTTGGTGAGTAGTAGATAAATGTTAACCACTTTAAGTACAAGTGGATAATGCTCATCACTGAGAAGACATTAATCTAAGCACTGTGTCACTTTACAAATACTGCTGCAAACAGCACTAGAAGCAAAGAACGACATCACTGCACTAAAGAGGAAACCATCAGTTTCCAAATCAAAGGCCAAGACCACTTCCGCCCCAACTAGTACTTCTTACATACAATTAAAGTATACTGCCCAATTCTTGCTTCCAACCAAGTTGCAAATACCAGAGGTTTACAATCAGCTAGGACAGCAATGAAGGAAGAATTACTATTAAAGGAGGACTGAAGAATGCTCAGTTTTCTTTAAACATACATTGTCACATATCCTAGAAGAAAAGACAATTCACAATCACGTGACTTCATCACCCTCAGGGATCCTGCAGAGGTCTATATTTGCTAAGCCAGGCAATAAGACTCGAAGCAAATCAGAATCCAAGAATGCCCCCACAATGAGACAACAAAAATAATTACCATTCTTAAAAAGAGTGCTTGAGATAAGGAGTGGCAGACAGGTGATTCAGTGCTTGATGGTTGCACTTGTTCCTGTATGAAAGCTAGTCCATGGCTCTGTGCAACAGAAAGCATCTCCCCTCCTGGAGACAGAGTTGCTTCCTCCAGACACAAGAAAGATGGAAGGAGGGTGTTGGGGCTGATCAATACAGTAATCTACAATTTTACAAAGTAGCAGTCTTTACTTTTTGGCTCATAGTGCTTGAATAAGTAAGCCATCAAACTTTCCTTTTCTCGATAAGGTGGTGAGAAAATGTGTCATCAAAATGGACCATCTCTCCAGGTAATGAATTTCTAGTAGCAATCATGCACAACACAACAGGTTCTCTTTCTGTGAAAAAGAAAGAAACTACATTGCCACTACCAGTGATTTACAACCAAGACATGGAAGTGCTGTCACAGAGAAGTGTACTCTCTCCCTCTCTCTCTCTCTCTCTCAATGGCCAGCTTAAAAGAAGGATACAACTTGAATGTAGTGGGAAGCCAAGCCTGCAAGCTAGTCGTGGGACTTTTTGCTTGCAGTTTCATGCAAGCCAAAAATACATATGCAATTCCTTCTACCACAATCCACTCAGTCATCAACCCTTTCATTAAGCTTGCTCATAACCCAGTAAAAATTTGATTTGCATTTTCTCTGTAGTATCCAAGACCAAATAAAACTGAGGATGTCTAGCAGGTGGTGCAAATCGTTGTCACAGTAAACACTGCATTAATTTGAGCCACATTACCTTGTAATCACATTTGGACAGTATCTCCAGATAATGTAAAGTGAATGGTAGTGCCAACAAGGCTACATTAAGACATCTGCTAGCTTCAGCTACGCAGCCAAGTGTGATACAGTTGTCAGGGGGGAGGGACTGAAAGAATTCCACTCTAGTGCCATACTTTCTTCAGATATTGGTGGGAGATTAAGGCAAGAAAACTTCTGGATTCCCCAGAGCTTTTTTCACAAGCAAGAAAGGTAGTGTGAAGTACCAAAGAGGCCTAGAAATTAAAAAGATGCAAGTAGATGTTGTGTCTTTCAGCTTTTCCCAGTTAGGGGTCACCACAGCGGAACTCCGGTCCGCTAATGACTGGCAGTAGATTTTTATGTGCCGAGTTGCCAGCCCTGATGCACAACCTTCAACAAAGGTATGCCCATTCACGCATGTCTCCACACAGAAGACGCTCCAGCAGAGAATCGAACAGGACAACGTCTTACTTGTGAGGCAACATGAAGCATTAATTTAATTTAAGACTGCAGACAAATAAGAGAGGCAGGTCACCAGCTGAAGGAGGAAGTCCATACAGATGTTTTGTGAAATTAGACGTGGTTCTGTAAGAATATTTTGATATGATACAACCTTGTTTGCAATTTCATTGGAATGTGTGAAAATCTGATTTGCCTGACAAACAGATGACAGTACATCTGTTGTCTCAAGGAGAAGACTAAATAGTATTATTTCTTTTACAAATAAGAAAAAAAGTTACCACTGAAGTGGGCATCTAAGTAGTTTTGCCTAAATAAAGGTAACTCTTGCACTCCTATTCATTTACTAACATTTACATCAGAATTTCTTGAAATGTCCTTACGTACTTAAAAGTTCACTTGTAGAAGTGCTCTGATTACCTGATATGCTCCTGCACCACTAATTTGGTGTATAAATGAATAATGATAACCACAGAAACTGTTTAATTGCATTTAAGCCACTCATTATTAGTTAAATAATTGTTCCCTGGGCTTTCTGGATACTTGATTATTCCACATATATTACATCTTGATGATCTCTCTTCTTCAGACTGCAGCTAAAATACATCCATTTGGTCCCAAGTTCAATCCCGCTTAACAAATGTAAATAAACTCTTGAGATATACTGAAAACAAATATTTTAAAAGCGATGCATTTACATGGGAAAAATAGGAAAAGTTCTGGTCTAGAAGACATTTTAGATGCAATATATATATATATATATATATATACACATTTTTGCATATTTTTATTTTTCTCTTAAGACCTAATTGAGAAAAACATGATTTTTCAGAACAGTCAAAGTGCCAGGCAGCTTAAAGGTGAAACTGCTGAGTAAAGTTTAATAGTAGTGTCATGAGTCTGCTAGCTTAATCTTTCCTAAACTTAGTTTATACAAATCTTACATTTCTCCCATTATGCAGAAAATCTTGACAATCTGAAAAGAGCAGAAACATACCACAGAACCCAATACACTCTAAGGAAAGAATGTTCAGTAAAATAATCCTATGAGCTTAGCCTTCATAAACTTGCTTCACTATGTCATTATTATGAAGGAAGGTTGCAATACATACTGATTTACCCTGTCTGAATTAATAAACACATGTTCAACAGAAGGAACGTTATTTCATAAACTTTTCAGTAATGCAAGATGCAGTTCTTGTAAGCATGAAACCAATGGTTTAAGAAATTAAAGTTTAACTTTCATGTGGTGGTTAACACCATCAACAACTACTGTGAACATTCACCTAGCAATTTCAGAGAGAGATGGAACCCCCTTTTAAAATGAACAAAAGAAAATAAAAATAAAAGGCATCTTATAATATGCAAAAGAAAATAAAATGGACATCATCAAACTTTATGCTTTGCAATGGCATCAAAATTCAGGCTTTCAGTTCTTTTTTGGCTTCTAAAAGTGTAACAAAAGAAAAGGTCAAGTCTTTGTATTTGACTTGTAAAGTAGATGGAAAAATACAGTGGGATTTGGTCCTCGACTGACACAAAAATGATCTCATATTGACAAACGCTTTATGATTGGTAATTATACCCAATGGAAGATTTTGAAAAACAAAACTGATAATGGGACCAGTGGCACCATTATTATCCTCTGATGTCCGTTTGCAACAGTATCCCATAAGATAATGAAAAATTTGTCAAGAAAAACACAACTAGTTCTGAACAATGGAAGAAAGATTTTAAACATAAGATGCGTCAAGTCACGGCTGAGTATCCTAATATTCAGATACTTCCACAGACCTTAAGTGGTAACATCTTGAATGGGCTCCTAAATAAACTATTCTAAAACACAACTGCCTGAAGCAAGACTTGGACCATCGTATCAAGTACCGTGGAGTCAAAATGCAAATATTCCAGTCAGGCTATAGATTGTGAAAGTTGCTCAAGAATTTCAGTCACGCTTTCAGATAATCTTTTTTTTCTTAAGTTGTTCATATTAATAGCCAAATTCTGCAGTATATTTTAACAAAGAAGGTTACTTACTGAAGCTAGTTTATAACTTTTTAGCCCACACAGGAAGGTCTTATGCTACCAGAGTTTCAGTGACTACTGTACAGCAAACTGTTACAGCAGAATCAGTTACGATTTTCTGTTTACCTGCACTGGTAAATTAAAAAAAGTACCCAACCTTAAAGTCTGAGAAGATGGTGACTCTGGAAATTAAATTTGTGGATGTGTTAACTATGGGTGCAATCTAGAGGTGTAGCTATGCAAAATAAGCTCAGATTCAAAAAATGGGATGTTACTGACTGAAAAAAAAAACATTTGTGCAACTGCACAAAGACAAAGTTTTTATTTGAAAAATATTTTACTGCTCACTCATAGCTACTGAACTTGTGGCCGAGCTGCTAAAACAGGTTTAACTACTAAACCCAAAGCTAGCAGATACTGTTCTCACTGTTTCAGCTTAGTCTGGTCAAGCAATATAGTTCTATAAACATATCCTCCTATTGAACATTATACTCCTTTTACAATGTAAAAGTGGATTCTGCATATTTCTAGCAGTTTCTCTTTTTTGCATATAATCTACAACTTTTTGTATAAGGAAATGAACTTGGACATGCACCAAAAAAGAGTTGACCTAGAACTTACTGCTCCTAGACAAAGATGCCAGGCTGACAAGACTGTTAGGAGTGAACTAAACATGTTGAGGACTTTTTGGCAGTCTTCTCAGTGAAAACTTTCTGAGGATTATATACCTGAACCTTTGCTTTGTTTTACCTCTGCAAAATCAACAAGTAGCACAAAAAGTAAGTTATACACTTACAGGAATGTTAAAGAGTTCTCTCATCTCTATCCAGACACTGCAACAGAAGGACTGGTACCTTTGGCACCCTCTAGTGATTGCAACAAACTTCTCACAAACAAACTCCTTAATACCCATAATCCAGCCTTGTTATTAATCCTTCAAATCCAGTATGTTCCCAGAACTGACTACTAGCTCCAAGAAAATAAACTTTTTTTTTTCCCCAAATACCTTTACTGAATTATCCCTTGTGACAAAGGCACATTTACATACATATAAAACCAATCAAACTATATTAACATAAATGCAATACTTCATGTATAATGTTATACATCATATAACCTAAGTAATATTACATAAATTATTCAATTCCTGCCTTTTTTTTTAAACAAGAAACATCTTCATTAAACCATCAGTTACTACATAGGTAATCATACATTTATATAAATGAAAACAAACCACACCGACACAATCCTTGTCACAAGCATTTTACATCACAAACCATACTGACAAACTCCCATGCAAACATTAATACATCACTTATAATCTACACTATCTTTCTCACTCAGACATTACATAGCTCATTTAAGTCTTGCTGCCTCTTAGACCTCATTCCTCCCTTGTATGTATTGTTCCCACAATTCCCATTTTTTTTCCTAGGTAGTTCGCTCCTACCCTTTTCTAAAGATCTCAATTCCAGTTGTTTCATCTCTGTTACTATATTCACTACCTTCAGTATAGTTAGTTTGGATTTTAATTTCTATTTTCTAGTAATTCCTTTTTTGGCAGCCACCATTAGACACAGCAAGGCCTTACCATGTCTAGGCAATTTCGATTCTGTATCATAGCTCAGAAAAATCATCTCCCTTGTCAGACCAATCTGCCCACCCAGCATCTTCGACAGTGCATCCTGCAGTGAATCCTTACAGTCTGCCAACTAACCGCACTCCCAGAAAATGCTCCAAATTACCTCTTTCTATCCCCTTCACACCTCCAACATTTACTGTCTACCTGAGAAAAAAATTCTCTGGAGTCTACTTGAGGTATAAAAATATCTGTGTAAAAATTTCCAGGCAAAAATCCAAAATCTTCTAGATTTTGTTGCATATTTGGGAGACATACATATATCCTCCCATTGTGCCTCATTCCTCTGCTCAAGCAGAATGTTGTCAAATGTTTGCCCCTCCCCCCTTCCACAAATCCACACTGATCCATATCTAGCAATCAGTTTTGGCATTACTTTTGACATTCGTTTGGCCATTATAGACATGAACACTTTATAATCATGGTTTAGTATTGAAATGGGCCTGTATGAAGCAGGATCTAATGGATCCTTACCTTTAGGTATTATAACTACCACTGCTTTCTTCCAGGATTGTGGTACTTCTCTCCTTTTAAGATATTGTTAAACAAAACCTTCCAGATCTTTATCAGTTTCTTTCCTCCTAGATTCTAAACTTCCAAGGAATACCATCTATTCCTGGGGACTTTCCTGTCGACTGGTTATACATCACAATTTTTATCTCATCTCCTCCTAGCCTGTTAGTAATTGAGCCTCATCTACCTCTAACCTTGGCATATTTAATTCTTCCATAAACATTACCATTTGTATCTTGTCTTGATTTTCATACGTCTCTGCTTTATATAGACTCTCACAGAATTTCCAAAATATTTCTAATACCTCTACAGGATCTCGTTACCTTCCTTGTTACAGGCTCTCTAAGTTTGACGACAGCCCTTTCTACTTTCTGTTGAATGAGTCGTTGTGCTAAAAGTTTTTGTGCTCTAGTGTTATCAAAAAACAGTTGCTTAACAGCAATCTTTCTAAGCTTGTACATATTATCGAGGTAATCCCTTATTTTCTACCTAGCATTCTGCAGATGATCCTCTTCTTGTTCTGTCAGATTCCCCATATTCTTCAATACTTTCACACTTGCCAGTCCCTCTAAATAATTATTTTTACTTCTAAACCATAGATCTCTTTCTTTTATTTCCACCCTATTTTAAAACTACACCTTAATTTTATCCCACTCCCTAGCTATATTTTCAGAAGAAATGTCTATCCTAACAGCTCCTGAATAATCTCCACTACTCATTCCTTAAATTCCTCTCTTTTCAACAGACAGGTGGGAAAGTGTCAATGTCTCATTTTTATTTAATTACCCTGTGTTTTTATTTTAGCTATTATTGGCGTATGATCTGAAACAGTTACTGGGTGGGCATCAAGACCTTCAATTAAATGCACATGTTCCTGTGAAATGTAAATTCTCTCATACTTAGCCCAGTTTTTATATTTTGGGGAATAATATGTAAATTCACTCTGAACTCCTATTACTGTATTCACATCTTCCATACCACATATTTTCACAATTTTTTTCAAAAATCTACCCTTCTTTGTTATATTTTCCCTTCTGGGCTCCCCAGACACACCTTCACTGCTGCAAATCAAGTTCCATTCCCCACCTATAAGTAATATTTTTGCTGAAAACTGATTACTTCTCCCAGAATTTTCTTAAGCTCCATTACACCAGTTTTAGTTAGAATGTAAATACATGCCAGTGTAATCCACCTCCCTTGCAAGTAGCCCATTTGCACTACAAAAAGGCCATTATCTTTATCTTCTTCTATCACTATTGGCGCTCATCTTGCAATTAATATAAGTACTCCTATTTTCCTTTGTCCCAGGTATTCTGCTGAATAACCACCCTGAAAACCTTTCTTTATCAAATTCACAAGGTCAGTTCTTTCTAAGCGCGTCTCCTGTAACATAACTATTTGCACTCTACATTTTTAATATAGTTCACTACTCTTTCTTGTTTGTATTGATCTGTGAGGCCATTTATATTTAAAGACATTAAAAAACATAATTTTGTATTAAAAAGGTATTATTCCCACCTTTTATGTATAACACCTTTTTTGTTAAATGTACTGTTCCAGCTTTTGTGTTACATGCATTCAGTGTTTGGCAGATTGAACTTTCATACAGTTGTTTCTTGTCATATACATTTGAGCCTATGTCACCATCTTATATAACTTTTCTACTGAAATCCCTCAAAAAAACAAACAAAAAAAAAAAACACTACCAATACCCCCCTAAAACCTATTAACTTAATACTAACACACAAAACTATGTACACCTTCAAATATTGAAGTTTTACCCCAACAGGAACAACAGTCCCAAACTGACAGCCACAGTCATAGACTTGAGTTAACCTAAAAGAAAGGCCATGCTAAAATGTATGGTGCAGCCTGGTCTTCTATAAATGCTGATTGGTTTTGTCTCATTTTTAGAACTCTCCCAGCCAAGAAAATCCCCAAATGTTTTCAGAGAACATTAACTACCTTAGTAAAGCCCCTGAATGCTTTCAGAAAAACATTATCTACTTTGGGAAAAAAAACATAATGCTTTCAGAGAACATTATCGCTTAGCCAATTTCTTTTTTCTTTTTTTTTTTTTCAACAGCCAATCACTCTCCATCAGACTGTCTCCATGGAGATAGGAGAACCAAGCAGCCAGTTTCTCTTTATCAGATTGTTTCCATGGAAACATGAAGACCAACTGCAGAACTGTTACTGAGTATACATGCATTTGCTAGAAAAAAAACCTCATAATATTCAATGTTCTTTTTCATTTACTTGCTCTCTCTTAAAACTTACTAAATCAATCTAAGGTTTTTCATCCACTCATTTCCCCATGCAAAAATGAGAAAAAGCGCATACATTTTTCTTTTATCATGCTTTTTAACCAGGCTTTTTATACAGTGCAGTGCCTACATTTCTTAAAACTGAAGGAGAGAAAGAGAAAAGAGAAAAAAGAACAGCAATACCAGTTTACAATTCCTATTGCACTTAAAAAAAATAACTAAAAAAATGTACTTTATAGCATGTAAAGAAAACCACATGCCACAAAACTGGTACTATTTAAGAAAAAAAAATCTTTACTTACATTTAACTTTCTCCCTCCTCTTGCTCTCACCAAAGCACTTTTCCAAACATTAATGACATGAAGTAGGGCACATGCTTTAGAGTCCCTCAAGTCCAACACACTCAAAGTCCAATACTTCCAGATTTTCTTGTTCTGTCTTATTTCACAAACATAAGTACTGCACTGTAATCACATATCAAGTCACTGGTTTTATTACTGTTTATCTCTGAAATCCTGTCTCTGCTTCATTTCCAATCTACTCTTGATTCTTCTGGTCAGCTCTTGTGCTCCCTTCTTTTTCTGCAACATTTCCATTGAAAAATGTGACAAGGTTTCACAGGTACAGTCCCCACTGTGGTCTTTATTACCAGAAGAAGAAGAATCCCCTTCTGTTTCACAGCTTAGTTTTTGTTGGACAAACTTTTGTATTTCCTCCTTAGCATGTACTTCATCAAAAAACGGTTTTGTCCTTCCAGGGAAGAATACTTTGAAGACAGCTGGGTACAGCAGTTTGAATATCACACCTGCATCTCGACATTCCCCTTAACAGTGGAATACATTTGCTCCTCTTCTGTCTGGTGTACAACAGAAATCATTCTCCACAAACACTCTGCTGTCTCCCACTTTTAGTACTTCATTCTTCTGCCACAATTTTGTCAGAATCAACAACTTTTGCTAGTAGGATTACATCCTTACTATTAAAGGTCTAGGTTGCTTTCTTAGAGCCAGGTTTGGCACATACACACACACTGCCCTTTCAACTAACTCCTGCTGTGGAATAACAGTCCAGTTGCTTATTTGTGCTTTCATAAAATTAATGCAGTCTGTTCCTTCCAGCTTCTCTGGTATAGCTGAAAAATTCAGGTTTTCCCTATGTGCTCTGCCCTCTAATTCTATTATTTTTTTAAACATCTCTTCCCAAGCAGTCTCATATTCAGTCAGCCTTTTCTTCATTTCGACCTCTGATTTTTGCAGCTTTATCATCTCGTCTGAGTATCTGTTTATAGCTTTTTTCATTTTTTTCCAACCTTTTGTCGTTTGTGTTGATATACTCCATCAGTGTTTTGTTTATTTTAACCAGGTCTCTGTGCAGTTGCCTTACACCTTCCTGTAGGTTACTGGAAGTCACGTCTGAAGGTTGCACTGTGCTTTTTGCTGAACAGCTGCAGAACTTTCCCCAGTCAGTGTTTCTCCCTCACTTTTTGTAGCTGTTTTTTTTCCAGGTCTTCTGTATTTCTTTATTCCTGGCATCCAGGCAGTGCACTTACTAGCCAGTTACTGAAATTTACCCATAAACACAAGTCTTCTCTGCAGAGTTTCTGTTTTCACACTGGGAGAGATAGAAATAAGCTGTTACTCAATGTGCAGCCAACTTGGAAGTCCCCAAGCAAATAAACTTGATACATATCTTTATCCTCCAAATGATCCCCAGACATCTCTCAGAAAGGACAATTTGGGGGAAGGGGGAGATGGTTGGCGAGTTGTTCTGGTGTCTTGAAAGAGACCAGAGAAATCTATGCATAACTGAATTTCCAGCTAACACAGTTGGCCTCCCCAGTAATCATTTCAAGATGACTGCTGCAAAGGAGGCCCTTCCTCTAGAGATAGGGTCAAGGGTACACAAGGAAGACCAAGTGGTCACTGGTATAATATGTTGCTGTGGGAGATTTCCAAGAAAGGCCGTTGACATGTCTTAAGCCATGACATGATGTACATTTGCAGGAATAGGCAACTTCTTGCTTGCCTTGTTATGGCATACAGTCAATAATCCACTACATAAATTAATCCTGGAAGTCTTGTGACCCTGTTTAAATGGTGAAAAGCTAACAAAAAGTTGCTCATCCTTTCATAATGTTTAGTGTGATCCAAATAAAACTGCAGTTATTTGTGGACATTTAGGCAGTGTAAAAGGTACTCGCCTTTACGAGTACTTCAGAAAAAACTACAAGCAAATGAATATACTGATTCAAATTAGTCTGTGATGCCACTTTAGGTAGAAAGGATAGTTTAGTTCAAACAGACACTCTGTCTCAACAGAAACTGTGAAGACAAAGCCTGAAGCATCAAAATACACCTTAAGGAAGTAATTATCAGAAAAGCTATTTTCTATGAAAGGAATTTAATATCTGCAGAACTGGCTGATTCACACGGTGGTCTCATTTAATAAAAAGTTTAGGTCACAAGCTAGCGCTAGTCTAAAGGGAAGCCTTGAATGGAAAATACCTTAAAGGAAGGCTTTAAATGATTTAGGTATAGGTAGCAAATTATTTGAAAACCTCTCAAGAAAAGATGGGATGGCTGCCAAATGAACTTTGATAGAAGAAAAGCTAGCCCCTTTGTTATACAATGCAGTCAAGAAAATCAAAACCTCCTCTAATAGTGCAGACATACGGTTAGATCAAATGAAAGGGCACAAAATTGAAAATGACTGGCTCCTACTTGTTAGTAAAGGCACCTCTTACATGCTGGGATCTATTTTCATGTGCAGATAAGCATTACTGAATGTCCACACAGCACATCCAGTCCCCTGCCTCTAGGCACGGTAAAACTGATTGTACAGTGAAAATCAAGAAAGACTCCTCCTTTACATGTTTGTTTTGTCGACTGTGAACCAATAATAGCCTGAGGTCCTTGGTCTTGCTGGGAACAAAATATAGTCTAGAGTAAAATCTGGATCATTTGTGGTCTGGCAGGACCTCATGGATTGCACTCTTAGTGAGGAGGGCTTTTACCTCCTTTACTACTGCTTCTCTCAGTCTGGGTCACACTGGTAGACAATGAGATGTTTTAAAAGGTGGTGTTGTGGAAAAGGGAATGAAGTACCCTCTGGGTACAATTCTTACTTATGAGTCTAATATGACGGCCATCCACACCAGCATATGCAAGACGATACATCTCTAGACTGCCTCCAAAGGGGAATAGTTGGGAAATCCTTCAGAGATCTTATGAGCAAAATCCTTAAAAGGATCCTCTACCTCCATCCCTAGTTATCTGGACTATATCTGTGGGATACTGAACAGACACACTCCACTCTGCCCCGAGAGCATCTGTCTGGCTGCTCTCACTGCTGGGACTTGCAAAATCACAAGTTCTTAGCCCCTTTCTTATTAAATCACAAGTTCTTAGCCCCTTTCGGGTTACACCAGATTGTTCTTTGAGAAGTGAGAGCCTTAATGTCAGCGGCAGTAAGCTTCTTGCCCTCTTGCTCACAGGTAGATAGCCTCCCTTTGACCTGCTGTTCCAAACACAGCAGAGCAGTTAAAAGGGCATTAATGAAAGCCCCCTTAAAATGACCCAGGAATCCTGTCAGGAGTAACCAGGCCTGTCTCCTCATCACAAGACCTGGTCCCACTGTTCTGCAAGCATAGACAGATAAGAAATTCACTCAAAGTAAACACATGGCTTTCTAGTTTACAATACAGATCCCATTTGGCAGCTCTTTCAATGTGTCTGATGTCTTTTATGCAATATCCCTCTGAAACCTCATCATATGCTTCATGCAAGTTCAAGGTTCGACTGGAGAATGTACTGGATACATAAACATGCTTTCCTGATCTGTCCATCTCCCAGGAATCCTTGTTGGGAGGACAAATGGATTGAGGATCCTCAGGGACATCTTTCTTTGAAGCAGCAGCCACAACTATCGAATCAGCAAGGGTTCCTTTACTCCAAAATGGCATGTCTGAAAGAATGCAAGATCCTATCTGGTTTTCTGTGAATCAGCTCAGCCACGTCTGGCTCTTCCAAACTGTGGATTAAACCATGTCAACCGATCTGAGAAAGTCTGCACCAGTCCCCTCTAGGTTTCTGAATATTGGCTAAAACACTGTCCTCCCCCCATAGTGCTTTTTTAGGTTATGTCAAACTGACAAAACCTTAAGACATAGCAAAACCAACCCAAGGGAATCTAAAGGTGTTACTGTTCAATGCCAGGAGTCTAAACTAGAAACTCCTTTCCCTCCAAGCTCTCCTCCCACTTGAGAATTCCAAAACACATTTTAAGCTACAGACAGCACCCTGTTAATGCAGGGTTACAATGCTTTCCACACATTTAGGCCAGCTACTGAACAGACAGGGTCTAAAGGTGTCTGTTCCCTCAATCTATATTAATAAAAGTTTACTTCAAGGCTAGATGAACAGGATAATGAGCTTGAGCTTCTCCATGTCCAAATAAAGTCCCATACCACATCCATTCTAGCTACAGGTCCCCCTATATGATCCAGAAAAACCATAACCCGTACTTAAACTTACTGAAGACACTCACCATTTAACCCAACACCATATGCATGTGTGAGTTTAACTACCTCACTGTAAACTGAGAATCACACATGACCCCAAACTTGCAGGCCCAAGATTCGTGAATTTTGTAAACACATACCCCTGGTTGTAGACATTCCACATGCCCACCAGCGGTGGAAATGTATTAGGACTTATTCCTCACAAACAAGAGAAAATCCTGTATCCTTCCCAGTGTAATGTCCTCTCTGGTAAAGTGGGACCATAAAACTGTCTTTTTTGAAATAAAAATAAAACCTATGACTCTAGCCAACCATATACCATTTAGGAACTATGTTAATGCAAACTTCTACCATCAAGTGACACCTTGACAAAGTTTCAAGCCCCCCCCCCCCCAAATCCCGAAAACACAGCTGCCTGTGTGAAATTGTCCACAAGCACCCTGTACGATCATGTTGATAAGTGCATAGAGACAACTGCATCTATGAGGAATACGCTCATAAACTCAAAAAAAGTGAAAAAATATATTTTTTTTAATAAAGAATGCTTTTTATTCAGTTGCTCAACTGAATAAAAAGGAAGAAGAGTGAAAACTTTGCAAAAGAAACACAGACAAGCTGATTTCAGAACAGCATTTGAGGTTGGTTTTGCTAATTCTGGTAATGAAGTACCAGAAGTAGTAGCAGGAATCAACAAAACCAACCTCGAATGCTTTTCCGAAATCGGCTTGTCTGTGTTTCTTTTGAAAACTTTTCTCTCTTCTTACATTTTACTTTTTTTGAGTGACTGAATAAAAAGCATTCTTTTATTTAAAAATCTTTTTTTACTTATATTTTTACTTAAAAACTAAAAAGGTGGGAAGTCAGCAATGCAGCAAAACATAGTACTTCAGCTCCCTGGACAGCACAGTGCAAGGAACGTGACAAAACCACAGAGAGACAGCCACAAAGCCAATTTCCATAAAAAACTAATAAATAATAATAATAGCAACCATAATAAAACAAGTCACCCTGGTGGAATCCAAATATAAATATTTTGCACAATAAAAATAAGAAAGTCATAGCAAAATGTAGGAAATACAACACCCAGCAGAATAAAACCTCTCTGATCAACCTAAGCAAAAAAATGCAGAAGGCAAATCAAGTCTACCACAGCCAATTCTGAATTAAAAATAGCATCCCAAACCAATAAAAAACATAAGTCTTTCTTTAGCTGTGTCTGCAACGTCAAAATCTGTACAAAATGTGAAGAAATAATTGTAAATGGAGCCACCTACACACAGCTGGAAGGCATAGCAAATCTACTGGCTGACAAATTAATCTGTAATTTTACCCCCCCCCCCCAACCACTCCTCAAGAAATACTATCGAACATACCCCCCAGCCACCATTACAGATCAGGTCCTAAAGGCGCCCTCCAAGACCAAGAACACTACATTAATGGACACAGACAACATCTCAGGATTCCTCCTAAATAGCATGAAAAGTGACCTACCAAGAACCACTGGAGTCAAGTTTTGTGCCACATGAATGGAAGTCATCTCTCTGCATAAGGACTGGCCTTCTATGGACCATGGAAACTGCAGAATCATTAGTCTAACAAGTCTCATATGTAAAACCATGGAAAGAATTATCATGGAAATGGTAAAAAGATAAAGGAACCCTCCAGACACTGGATCCAGTCCAATTCAGGTTCATCAAGGACAGATTATGCCTATTCAACTTGGTAGACTTCTTCAAAAAGGTCACCAACCCAATGGAATAGGTCAAAATGGTGCAAACTGCCTACCTTGACCTGGCCAAGGCATCTGATACAATGCCCCACTCAGGCATTGTAAACAAACACATTATATTAGTCATATATCCCTATGTTACATGCTGAATAGCTAGCTGGCTCTCTCAGACAGGACCAGCGAAGTTAGGATAGGGGGAGTCCACTTCCACAAAGAGGCCACTCACTAGTGGAGTCCCTCAGGGCTCTCTGCTGGATCTACTCCTTTCGGGAAAATACTTCTCAGAAGTCAAGAGTCTATGGCTAACCAGGTTTGCAGATGATTGTAAACTGGGAGCAGTCATATAATCCCACTAAGACACTAATATCCTCCAGGAAGAGCTAACACAGACAACTATCTGGTGCCAAAAGCCATGGTTTGAAACTAAATGCCAAGAAATTCATACAGTACCCTTTGAGAAGTCTGCTACCCCAAGAAAGTACCTCACCGATAACACACCCCTAAGAGTAGACTCGTTAGTCAAGGATTTGGGGATGTATGTAGTCAGAAACCTGACTTTCGACCAACATGTGTCTAAGGTAGCAAGGAAATCATTCTATGTTGCTCAACTTATAAGCAAGGATATGGCATCTAGGTCCAAGGAAGTCATCATCCCACTGATTTTGGCCCTCAATGGGCCTCTAATTGAGTGCAATGCCTCCTTCAGTATGTATGTGACCATGCACATGCAACAACCGGAATGCCCGCAGAGGATTCTTACAAAAAGAATACAGGACATTAACAAGTCCTATGCAAACTGTGATGGGGGAAGAAGTTGTAATTGGTCTTGTAAGAGAATATGATTAATGAAAACACAATATAAAAGTGGTTTTATGTTGTATAGTTTTATCTGAAAAAGTTCCACCATTGAGTGGGATGAAAAGCACTTAATAAAGCTTGTTCTTTCGGTTGCTTTTGAGCTGTACAACTATTTCTTCTTGGTTTATTTGTCTTGGTACATGTCTGGGAATGGCTACTGAAGGGACCAACAACACTCAAGTAAACTCATCTCAAAATTATGACATTGGCAACATGACCATGTTAGTGGAATTGCTTTCACAATGTGTAGAAGTTTTAACAACTAAACTTGACTCATTTGCTGAAATGGACTCGTAACACCTTTGAGGGAACAACTTAAATTATGTGAGTCAAGGCAGGGTAGGTCAAACTTCTGTGACTTGCCTTGATACAACACCTTCCACTTCGAATTGTAACAATGTTTGTATGCATAGTGAGCAAATGCAATTACAAAACGATCCTATACAACGTAACAGAATATTGGATAGAACTGTTAATTCCTCTGGGCTTATTGGGGCTCCCAATATTAACTGGTTAAACAAACCGTTAATGCTTAATGTACATACTGGTGGGATTCAGCAGGAGCATTCAGCTAGAGGAAATAACATTTCTACAAACTTAAAAGTATTAGACCACAAATTACTCAAATACAAAAAGTTACAACTTGAGATAGTTTATTTTTGGGAATGCATAAAGGAAGGCACTATCCAGAAGGGCCTGAGAGTATGGCAATATCCAAATGGGCTCGAGGAGGGCTCAGCATTTCACCAAGACCTTACTAAACTATTTGACAAACACGGCTTAGAATTCTGGATGTCCTTCTATTCCAATGTTGCAGCATTCATTTGGTGTGGGATTTTCTGCTTCGGGTGATCTGACGTCGGCTCCTATACAAAAGCTTTTGCCTGGCTGCTGTAGGTGCATGGGACGTCACACGTAGGGCCATAAACCAGGGACCATAAATGTGACGTCAGCACGCACAGACCTCATAACTTTTCAGCTGCAGACATCGTTGCTTCGATCGCTCAGCTCCTACTAACGATTACTTCGGAAAGATAAGTACCCCATTGTGTTTTTTTTTGTTTTCTTTTATCATTCCTTGTGCTTGGTTTGCTGTAGTTCTTGGCCGATGTCAGCTAAAAAAGGCAAATGTAATTCTGGCCAGTAGATACTGCACAAAGATTCCCAACGATAAGAGCGTATTTTGTTTAGATAGGGAACACGACCATGAGTTGTGTTACATTTGTAAGTCATTCGTACCCAAGATGCTTCACAGTCATTTAGCTGCGTTAAATTTATATCTCGAGAACCACCTTCTGAAATGCCTAACCCTTAGGATGGACCTAGAATCGGTCAGGCCAAGGTTTCCAGGCCTGTTCCTACTGCCACGCCGCTATCGATGTCCCGACAGCTTCCAACAGAGGGGCCGAGGAATGCCAGATTTTTACATCAGCTCCGATGGCTCCTGCTGAGGAAGCCATTTCTGCAGCCACAGAATGCACGTCCGCAGAGACTATTCAGCTGTCGGGACCAACCATCGAGGTGGAACCAATTGTTGGACGACTGACTGAGTCCTCTCCTACTGCAGGCCGGGCTTCAATCCCTAGGCCATCCCTGAAGCCTACTCCTACGAAAAGACAGAAGACAAAACATATCATTCCTCCTTCTCAAGCACAGCCAGATTTGTTAGTTTTTCACAAATTCTCTTATGCAGGGTTTCATATCCCTTAGACCCACAAGGCCTGCTCCCTCAACCATCCCTGTGCTCAACCCTCACCCACCCTCTGCCTCTTCTCCCCAACATCAAACTACTCAAGAGGGAGAACAGCAATACCAATAGGATTCTTCCTCTGAAGAATCAGTCTCCTATGAGTCCCAAATTGCTTCCCCTATTAACTACTATTCCCCAGATGAAGACTCCATTGAGGGGGTCTCCCCACCTGAAGATTTAACTTTTGGGGAAACTATAACTAAAATGATGGAGTTCTTCGAGTGGGACACTATCCTGATGTCTAACACCCAGACAAGATATTTTGAACTACTGCAACTGGAGTCTCCCTCTCTTTTCAGCTATATCTCCTGTGCTCCTAGCCTTCCTGGACGGATTCAACTCTGTCTGTAAGAACACTGGCTCACAGCCTCCAGCCCCTAAAAGACCAGACAGGTTTTATAAGGTGCCTGATGACCAAAAATGCCTGGTAAAACCTCCACTGGCAGATCCCACTGTCATTGCTGTGGCTCCTGAGAGACAATCTAGACAGGTACCTTCTGCCTCTCTCCTACCCACAGATAAGGACAGTAAACCATGGATAGACTGGGCAAAAAAGTGTATACTTCCTCCACCTTGGCTTTCAGAGCCATTAATTACCAAACACACATGGTAAAATACACTCTGGACCTAGTGCCCCAGGCTTCTACCATGCTAGCCTCTACACCTGACTGCCCTACTAAGTCTGACATTGCAACAAAACTGTCCCTAGCCACCCAAGTAGCCAGACACTCCACCAGGTGTAGTTATGATGCAGCAGAAGCTTCTGCCAGGTCTGCAGCTTCTGCATCTGCCCTATGCAGATATTCCTGGCTAGGCCTACAACCTCTTCCAGAGGATTTCAAATCTAAAATTATGGATGCTGCAATGGACCACAATCTACTTCTGGCAAAAATTCAGCTGAGCTCTTCAAACAATTGCAAGAGAAAAGCAAAGGGCTGCAAGACATCAAACATTTGCTGGTGTCCCCCTTCCTTAAGTACTACAGGAATTATCCTGCAAAAACTTCCTGTCAGGAGAATGCCCTCCACTTCTCATCCCTCCTCCTCCAGACTGAGAAGAGGATTTAGGAGACAGCCTTACTCCAGACCTACTAACAACCACCCCCCCTCCAAACAGCCCTTTCCCGATAGAGGGGGCCCCTCATCAGCGTAACTGCCTTGCCCACCTACCCCCCACTGCCTCCCCTTTTGGAAAACTATGACGTCAGACCAATGGGTCCTTTCCATCACTCAAAGAGGATAGTTCCTATCTTGGAAGGAAAAACCAAAGACAAAAAACATTCCCTTCCCACCAAAAAAACAGCTCCACCTATTCCCACATATTTTGCAGAAGCTACTCTCCCTAGAAACTATAGAACCAGTCCCTGTGGGCCAGGAATGAAAAGGATACTATTCTTGCCTACTTCTAGTTCCAAAAAAGGATGATAAGTGAAGACTCGTACTAGACCTATTCTACCTAATCGGTTCCTAAAAGTTCCATCCTTCAGGATGCTCTCTCTGCAAACCCTGCTGCCTGATACCACCCCAAGCCTTTATGGTCACGCTGGACTTAAAGGAAGCTTATCTCCACATTCCTATCATGCCCTCCCACAGAAAAATCCTAAGATTTACTGGCATTTCCTCACATTTTCAATTTACAGCCTTGTCCTTTGGCTTATCTACTGCTCCAAGAGTGTTCACAAAATGCCTGGCTCCTGCCATTGCATTTTGCCGAACCAAGGGCATCCAGATATACCCTTATCTGGACGACACTCTCCTTCTAGCAGAATCAGACACCATGCTCCTGAGTCCCCTAAAATTCACCATGACTATCTTGCACAACTTGGGGTTCACCCTAAATCTTCCAAAATCCTCTCTGCACCCACAGCAGGACAAAGTTTTCCTGGGATGCAGGATCAGATCAGATTTGATGAGATCCTACCTCCCACAGGGCAAAGTGCAGTCTCTCTCTCAACTCACTTCCAAGATCTTCTGGGGGTATCCCATATTTCCGCAAGACAGTTCCTACAAGTTCTGGGACTGATGGCATCCATGAGCCCCATGCTCCCTCTAGCCAGGCTGCACATGAGAACATTTCAATGGTACTTAAAGACTGTATGGTCTCAGCACAAACACTCCCTAGACAACCAAATCCCCCTTCTGCCCTGTCTAAAGTCAGGATTGGGGTGGTGGAGCAAACAAATCCCCCGCTACCGAGGCATCCCCTTACAGCTCCCTCCCCTACACAATCCATGCACACGGATGCATCAGATCTAGTGTGGGGGCAACTCTAAAGAGTTACAGGGTTCAAGAATCTTGGACTCCTGTCTTTCAAAAATAACACATCGACATCAGGGAGATGACTGCTGTCTTGCTGGCCCTTCAGGCCTTCCTTCCCATTCTTGCAGACAACACCACAGTCATGTGGTACCTGAACAAACAGGGAGGAACAAAAGCCTACCTGTTATGAAGGATAACCCTACAGATTTGGGAGCTAGCCACCCAACACAATCTCTTCCTGCAGGCCTCTTACATCCACTCTCAGGAAAACAAGCAGACCTCCTAAGCAGAACATCCTCTCACCTACACAAATGGATGCTAAACAGGGAAACCTGTCTAGACATAGTCTACCAGTGAGGCACACCCTCAAGTGGATCTGTTTGCCTCCCCCAGAACAGACAACTAAGCAAATTCTACAGCAGGGATTACACTCCATCAGCCTGGAGAATGAATGCCTTCAGCTTTCCTTGGAAGAGGATGTTCCTTTATGCGTCCCTCCCCCTTCCCACTTTTACAAAAGGTCCTTCTGAAAATGAAGAACCAACCAAAAATCTTGCTGGTGACTCCCTACTGGCCAAGGCAACACTGGTTCCCCCTTCTCCACTCTTTAGCCAAGGGCAACCACCACACGTTACCCCACAAAGTGGACCTACTATCTCAGCAAAAGGGATCTTTTATTCACCCTCAGCTGCAAATGCTCAACCTAACACTTTGGTTGATCAACTTCTAATCCCTTACAGACAAGCTCTACTCTGAAGACGTGCTCTCAATCCTGAGGAAGGCCAGGAAACCAACTACTAGAAAGACATACCTATCAAAATGGGAAAGATTCTCAAAATGGTGCCTTCTTAAGGACAGGGACCCAATGCAGGCAGACCCCTCCCTAGTCCTTAGCTATGTCTGTGATCTCATTAAGGCTGGACTAACTTACGCCTCTATGAAAGTCCACCTTTCAGCCATTTCAGCCTGCTTACCCTTACAGCCACCCCTGCTTTCCAGGCTGGACGTTAAACTTTTCCTGAGAGGGGGTCCTTCATATTAGACCACCAAGAAAACCCATACCTCTTCCCTAGGACCTCAACTTTGTGTTAGAAAAACTCGCCTTACCCCCTTTTGAGCCAGCTAGTTCGGCCTCCTTACAAATGTGCACTTGGAAAACTGTTCTTTTAGTGGTAATTTCTTTCCGTAGAAGAGTGTCAGAACTACAGGCTCTCATGGCCTGCCCTCCTTACACCATCTTCCATAATGACAGAGTTACCCTACGTAAAAATCCTTCCTTTATGACCGAAGTAGTAAATGAACCATCTCTAAACCAGTCCATCCACTTACCCACCTTCTTCCCAACTCCAACCAACAATGCAGAGAGAATACTTCATTCCCTGGATATACACAGACAGCTGAGATTCTACTTAGACAAGACTACATCCTTCAAGAAGTCTGACCAACTCTTTGCCTCCTTTCACCACAGGGTTCTGGGCAAGGCAGTCTCCAAACCATTTCCTGCTGGATTAGGAAATCTATTCTTTTTTGTTATTCACACCATGGCAAGGTCGTACACCTCATAGTGTAAGAGCTCACTCCACCAGGGCTATAGCTACCTCCAAGCCCTTTCTCAAAGGCCTGGACACAGTTTCCATCCTGGAAGCAGTTACCTGGTCTATAGTTCACACCTTCACCAAACACTACAAACTAGACCAAGTCTCCAGGGCCAAGGCTAGCTTTCCTAGAGCAATCCTGCAAGGAATCCTAGAATCCTCTACCTCCTCCCATTTCTCCACCTAAGCTGTGGTACTCTCCCACACTAAATGAATACTGCAACATTGGAATAGAAGGACATAGAATAGTCGTGTAAAATCTCACCATAACCACAGATGTCCTTCTCTTCCATGTTGCACTACTCCTTCCCACCCTCCATTCCCCTATTCTTCTCTTACTACAGGGTCTGGCCACTGCTTCCACCACCTAAGGTTCATCTGTCCAACCTTACAATGCCATTTGCTACTTTTGTTGGCATTTTTTTCTCCTGATAGGCCACTCCTCTGGGCTTCAAGTTCTGAGGTCTGTGTGTGCCAACGTCACATTTATGGACCCTGGTTTATGGCCCTGTGTGTGACGTCCCACGCACCTACAGCAGCCAGGCAAAAGCTTTTGTATAGGAGCCGTCAGATCGCCTGAGGCAGAAAATCCCACACCAAATGAATACTGCAACATGGAAGAGAAGGACGTCTATAGTTATGGCAAGATTTTACACAACTATTCTATATAATGATAAAACATTACCAAATAACAACCAAAAATCTCACAAAAGAAACTGTTGAAATAGACAATGCAGTGAAAGTTGCCGTTTTGAATATAATGGAACGTTTAATAGTATTGATCAATACTTGGAAAAGTTAAGAGCAACTAAAGTTAAAAAACTGAATACAGACCGAAATGAGTACAAAAATGGCCTAGCCTATCCGAAACCTCCTCCATCACAGACCTGGAATTCGATAGGTCAAGCAACAAATCAGGGAGGTGCCTACCTGCGTGACCCAGGAGAAACAATGCCTGCAGTGAATGCAAGTGAGAATGAGAATTTCAATTCTTCAGCTTCAATTTGTAGAAGCGAAAGAATTTTCAACTATAGGAATAACCAAGTAACTTCAAATGGGCAACAATTACAAAACGGGAATAACAACATGAATGGCCAGGGACCCAGTAGTGTAAATTTTCAGAACAGGGCAGAGAACCACAACCGACAAGGACAGACACAGCAAACCAACCGTAGGTGGAAAAAGAACAAGCAGAGAAGATAAACAATTTCCGTCATAATGCTAGTAACAACTGTACTATAAGTACGAATAAAGAAAAGGACTTCAAGATATATAATTATTCAAACTTTAGAGTTGATACTGAACTTGTTGAACTGTTGGCAAGGGGCCACACATTTGTGCCTGCACATAATGCTGATATTGTGAGAACTGTTTTAGATTTTAAATTATTTGTTAGAAAACTCAACTTGGCTGTGCTTTTAGGGCAGAGAGATTGTGGAGGAAATGGGTTCCATATTGCAAGTACGTTTAATCCTCCTACACACCCTACAATAGAATTGTTTGATCGAATTTGTGAGCTTGACTTCAGGAACTGTATAGAAGGAAAAAATGAGACAGGGAACAATTACAGCATTAGTAAAATTGAATGGCAAGCATTACTTGAATTGCAATCACTACCAATAAGAATTATGAAGCCAGACCAGGGGAGAGGGCTGGATATAATGAATAAGGAAGACTATGTGGATAGAATGACACACACGCTCCAAACTGAAACATACACCAAAGTTTCTAGAAATGAATTAAATGTAGCTTACTCGCAAATCAGGTCATACATTAATGACATGTTCATCGAAGCGAGGATAGATATGGATTTGTACAACTTCCTTACTATGCCAGCCCCTAGAATCCCCATCTTGTTTGGAATATCATAAGTCCATAAAAGTATAGCAGACCCGCCCCCATAAGACCATTAGTCGATGCAAGGAACTGTATAACCTATTCATGTGCAAAAGTGACAGATAATATATTAAAATGCAAAAGTGATAGATAATATATTAAAAAAATTCACTTGCAAGGAAAACCAGATTTGTAAAGACTCATGGTCATTTTTAGGTAGTATCAACAACTTAGAATTTAAAGAATTCAGCGTAACTATAGATGTTAAAGACTTGTATACATCTATCCCACACATGGAAGGGATTGAGTGGGTATCCTACATGTTGAGGTTAAAAGGTGCACCAACAAGAGAAGTGACTTTAGTTGAAGAATTATTAGATATCATCTTAACTAACAACTATACAACTTTTGACAATGAGTTTTATTTACAAAAAAATAGGCGTAGGTATGGGCTTCCCCTGTGTGGCTAGCTTTGCCAATCTTGTAATGGCTTATTGAGAACAGGAGTATATTCAAAAGAACACCCAGATTAATAGCCAGATATATTATTACGATTTGTAGATGACATTTTTGCAATTAAGGGTGACTATGCAACAGCTAGTGAACTAGTAAACTACTTCAACAGTACCACCGACTTCTTGCAGTTTACTTTTAGCTTTAATACTTTGACATTGACTTAATGAAGGACAAAGTTAATGGTAGGTACATAGGAAAAATCTATAGGAAAGAGACCTACTCTAACGCATTCCTATATTTTTCTAGCTGCCACCTCTACCACCAAAAAAGATCGGTAGTCAAAGGTCAACTCTTAAGGGCGGCTAGAATGGTAACTACAGAAGAGGACTTTCGAGCAGAATGTGTAAACCTCAGAGGGATGCTTTTAAGAAGAGGATACTCAGATCCCCTTATTGTGAAACTCATGGGTGAAGTCCAAAATAAAAGGAATAATGGTATTTACAAACCAATTTTAATTTAGGGTAACAGGGAGGTTCCACTTGACAGTGTAGTACTAAGGAGAGGAGGGAATTTGACCGATGGTTTTCATACCATATATAGTTTTATTACACCTTATAGTTTGAATGCATTAGATCTTAAGATCATCATTTATAAAAACTGGAATTTACTACAGGGTGATACATCTCTTGTGAATAAATCGGTAGAGATGCCTCAGATAATTTTTAAGAGAGGCAGAAACATTAAAAGCCTACTAAAAAGAGACAAGACACGATTACCTAATAGGTCAGTATGTTTAGAAGTGGCATGTGCAACTACTGCAGACACATGGAAGTTGGGCAGACATACCACATTAGGGATAGGAAATATTCTATCAAGAAAAGATTTGATTGTCAATCTAAAATGATTGTTTATGTAGCTCAGTGTCAACAGTGCCCAGCATTCTATATCGGAAAAACTGATCGTAAACTCAAACAGCGAGTTTACGAGCACCTTTACAGTATCAGTAGGGGGAAACAAGAAAATGCATTAGCAAGGCACACCACTGAGTACACAGAACACAAGTTTAAATTTAGAGTGATTGACCAAACAACATCAGATAACGGGTGGGGGTGGGGGGGGGGGGGGCAGATACACTTATTCTAGAGAAACCTGAACTTCTATGGCAAATACGTACTATTGCATGCCATTTTCCTGGGCTGAATGAGATCTGTTCAATTTTATGTATATTAAAACTAAAGAGTTTGTTAAGATAACTAAAGTATGCTTTTAAAAAAATATATAACAACTCGTTTTAAGTGAGAAACAACATGAAAAACTGTTTGCATATACTGCGAGCGTTTACACAATGTTTGACTAGCTAGGTACTGAAGGGTTAATATAACCTTGGGATGGGGGAGGAAGTTATAATAGGTCTTGTAAGAACATATGATCAATGAAAACACAACATAAAAGTGGTTTTATGTTGTATAGTTTTATCTGAAGACGTTCCACCATTGAGTGGGACGAAAAGCGCTTAATAAAACAGTTTTTTATTGCTGAGTGGATTTCCTGCTGGTTCTTTCAGTTGCTTTTGAGTTGTACAAGTGTTTCTTCTTGGTTTATTTGTCTTGGTATATATAAAATCCAACTGGAAAAGCAATAACCTCAACAACTATATTAAATGTATCCATTAAAGGAAATTTTTGATTAAATTTTCTTTTTACTATGACAAACCCAAAACGTGTTTATTGCCTCCCTAAGTAACTTTATATGCTGCAAACACGGATGAAGTATTAACAACAAAAGCATCCAAATTTCTCGAGATATATCGGAGAATCATTATTTGGGTATGGCTATAACTGCAAAAGCACACAAGTATTTTGCTAAACGGCTGCCACATAAACCCTTAAGATGTCTTTCTTTAAACATTCTTCTCAACACCTTGAACCATGATAATTAGCTTAGCCTACATTAATCATTGTAAAGAGGTGAGCGAATGTTGATGGGACACCTCATAAGCAGAGTCTTAATACATCTTAATTCTGTTTGGTCCATTATAGCAGCCAAGGTAAAAATTAGAAAAAAGTAATTTTGCTAGGTTGATAATGTCTGGTTAAAGTGGATGCACCAATAATGCGACAACTACTGAAAACAGGAAACTCTACTATTAGAAATGAAGCTCAATACAAATATGTGATTCAAAGAAAAGCAAACCTAGAGTTTCACCTACTAATTTAATTTGTCATTTGCTAACCAGTTAGGTGAACTGGTCTACTGACCTTTTCAGACACCACCTGGGCTCAAAGGGAAGAGAGGACATAAATAGAGTATGATAAAAGTAGAGAAGGTTACAGTGTTGTAGTAGGGCAAATCATACTACTACAAACACAGTGGTAGACTCAAAAGACATAATGACATTGAGTCTACCACTGTGTTAGACTCAGAAGACATAATAACATTCTTTACAATTTTTGATTTCAATTATTTACATAACTTGATAAGTTCTACCGTAATAGATGGTCTTAAACTTTTATATGTAGTGGATGAAGTACAAACAAATTGTATTCCTGATAAGTCCACTAGGGTAACTAATCTTTCAGTATTGTGGATAAGATCATTAAGAATTCTAGGTAAATGATCCACCATGTCATTTGATACAAGCAAGAATGCAAGGGACCTTAAATTAACACCCCATGAACAGCCAAAAGTGTTACTGCTTTCATCTATAGTAAAGTCAAAGTGGAGTCAGGTTCTAAATTCCCAGAAAGGTGCTCTGTTCTCACTATACAAAATGCAGGTTAGCTTCTTTTTATAACATACCTGTCAATACACTCTGACCTGAAAGATCACATCTATACAAGATTGGCATACTTAGAGAAACAAAGTGGCACTGCCTAAATTCTCAAACCACTATAGGAAGGAAAGTTATTATGATCCTTACATTTCTGAATGCAACATAATTAATTCAAATTCTACAACCTGAAGTAATATCAACTATAAAGACCTCACCAAGCAGAAAATGTGCCCAGCAAATTATTCATGCTTAACAGGGAAAGGCCTAAACCAGTACTCTCTCAGACAGATGCTTCAGATGAAGAAAACGCAAAGATCAAAACATCTAGCTATGACATAGTCCTCTCCAATAGTTTTTCATGACAGCATTCCATACAAAACACTGACCTTTAACAAACTACTAGAAATATTTAACTCTGAAAATGAATACAGATAATCCAACATAAAATTCACCTCTAAAGAAAAAGGGGCCACATCATAATGCCAAGGAAGATGGAGAAAAAAATGCTTCCACCTGCCAAATATGCAGCCTGGCATATGGCTTTCTGGGAATAACAAGACTTGGTTTAAGCTCATAGTACATTCCAGGATGTACTACAACAAATTACTCTGCATGTACTACAACAAATTACTCTGCATGGAAACAAAACTTCTAAGAGCTTTCCTGCCTACCAAAAGATAATCACGAACAAACATAATAAAATTTCATACAAATACAGTACAAAGAAAAAACAGCTTTATGTAGTAGTAGGAAACACATGCCTGACCATCCATACGCCTTTTCCCCATTTCTCCACATTTGGTTGAGATATCGCATCAAATGTGATCATCATCTAGAACCAATGTCCATACTGCCAGGAGGCTAGCCCTTGCTGCTGTTGTTTTTCCATACCATGCACATGCAATCGCATCTAAGGCCAATTTAGAGTGCTCAATTCACCTACTGCATGTCTTTGGAATGTGGGTAGTAATTGTTGCATCCTGCGAACACAAAAAGGACATGCAGATTCTACACAGAAGGCATCCCAGCAGAGAACTGAAATGGAGAACAACTTGCTGTGAGGCAACACTAACAGTTGTGTAACTGTTGTCTGAGATACTGAGGTCAGAAGAACCATTTTCTGGGGGACATTCTGGAAAGGGATCTGGACATTATGAATTTGTTAAAGGAAATCCTACATGAATCTCTACTTCAGGAGAGGGGTGACACATGTAGCCACAGATCTTCAGATGCTACATAAGTAGAAATGGGGAAGCCATTTTGGCAATGGTGAACGGATATGATTCTGGAGTACATCACAAAAGGAAAATTTCTGTATTACATCATTCAGGGCCTGCAAATCACAGAACACTAAACATGAACGTATGAAAATGTTGTGAATACATGGAATATAGTAGGCAAAAGGTACTCATTTCTTGAGAAAGAAAAATGCTTCTCTTGTGACTGGCTTAAAATATTCAGGAATGATTTATTGACTAGCAAATTTCAAATCCAAACTGAGAGTCACAGAGACATGGACAGGGGAGGAAATAGGGCAAAAATACATTCTTAATAGTCCTGTCCCACACCTGTAGTTTTTACTCCATATGATCCTCAATGGTATACTGCAGAAGACAAGGAACACTGACATACTGCTGGAAAACAGGTGGGTTTCCACAGGCACATAATCAGAAATCAGTGTAAGTAGGTCTTGCTTCATCAGTAAATAAGTAAGTCAAACAGATGGAGCAAGAGATTCCTGCTGCAGTTGGATAGGATCTGATGAAAAAGGCACTAATTATTTGGTATCTTCAGGGACCAAGGTAAAAACAATAAACAGATATATTCTTACATCAGAAGATGACAAAAGAAAGTACCCTTCTTGATGGGTCAGCTACTAAGTTCATACTCTCCACCACTAAAATTTTAAAACTGATTTTGTGGTAGTTCCTGTGACTATCAATGTGCTCCCATACCACATGCCATACTCACCCATGGATTACATTAATGTGTCTAGCTCCAGATACTAGTTCTCAGTAACTTCACCACTGATAAGTAATACACACTAACTCAAACCACAGGGAACTTCACCAGCTGAGGCAGGATGGAGGAGGATCATCCACTACATGAAGATGGCAAGAGGATATACATAACCTACCAAGTGGTCTCTGGATCAACTGATACTTTAAAATATTTTTGTTATATGTAACATAGAGGGAACCCCTCAAATGGGTTGGTGACCAAGTAGAATCTCAGGTCAATCCACCAGGGTAGAAAATACAAAACAGCAGCCTACAGCTTAGCTTCAAACGTTCCTTTTTTTCCTAGGACATTTCTTTTTTCAATGATTTCTTTGTGCAGTTCTTGTTTTCCCACTTAGATGCATTTAGTTGCGATTCCTACTACTCTTCATTAAGAAAGAGCTTGAAGTCCCTTCTCAGTCAACTCCTACTGCTTTCTACACCCTTTTGTAAGCTGGTGCATTTCTCTGTAGCAGGCTAACAGAAAATCAAAATGCTCTTACAAGATGGCTACTGCAACAGTGATCTATAAAAACATGTACTAGCACATGTACTTACACAAATGTTAACATGCTAAACATGTAGTATCTTAAGCTAGTTGGGTAGATTACCATAACTAACAAACCAAAAACAGCCGAGGAAATAAATTAGGAATTCAGGAGCCCATGAAGAATGGTCCAAGCAAAGCCTATTTTGGACCTAGAAAAGAAATCCAATTTGTAGTACTTTGTAAAAGCAAGTACAGAGGACCAGTTTGCTGCCCCAGTACAACTGGAGTCCACCCCTTTCCAGAAAACCAGAGAGGAAGCCAAAACCTGGTGGCATGAGCCCTAATCTGACCTGGAAGTGCCTATAGTGAGAACAAAAATTGCATGAGACAACCATCTCAAAATTCTCTGCCTTGACACTGGTTGTCACATTTTTTTCTTCCCCTCACAGGAGACAAACAGCTAATCAGCTTTCCTGAAGGACTGAATTTTCTCTAGGTAGTATCTGAGCTGCCTGTGCACACCCTGAGTATGAAATGTCCTTTCTTCCTAGTTTTTTGGTTCTGGTAAAAAAAAAAAAATTTAACAGACTGACTCAAGGTAAACTCTGAGACCACTTTAGACATAAATGAAGGATTAGTTCTCAAAGAAACCCAGTCTTTGTGGAAAATGAGGTGGGGTTAATGTGACATAAGGGCCTGTAAACTAAGATACTCTTCTAGCTGCAGAAGTCAGTACAATGAGTAAAACAGTCTTCAATGTTAAGAACCTCAAATAATCCTGACAAGCTGATTCAAAAGGTAAAAAAAGAGTAAGCTTCTCAAGGCCAAAGTTAAGATCTTAAGGAGGAGCCACCTGTTTCCTAGGTGGGCAAATATGCAAAACCCCTTTCAAAAACTGCTTGATTTGAGGACAAGTACAACGGATGAAATCCAAGTGCAAACAAGACAAAATTGCTGGCAAATACACCTTGACAAAGAGAAGTAAGAAAGGCAAACGGACAGTAACTCATGAAATAGTCACGAATCAGAAACAGAAAGGCCTTAAAAGGGGCCTATTTCCTGCCATCAGCTGGGTATAACAACCCTGTGTTTTTTCTGGTTAGTCAAACACTCTGCTTATGCTGTGCTGATGAGGCCATAACAAGGCCGAAATATGCATATCAATAACTAGTGGGGCTTGGCTTTATTGGCCTGAAATTGTCCATTAAAATTACTTCAAATGTGAAAGTCATGGGCAATCAGAATCGCCATATAGCTGAAACACCTGATGTTCATAGGGGTCATTTGCATATATCCCATGTGCCTCTGTTACAGGAGGTTTGGGAGGTTACTCACTGGAAGTTCTAGCTTGGCTGGAGTTTTCATTTAGTTTTTTTCTGAAATAGCACCGCCAAAAAAAAAAAATCTTTTCCACTTACATATACATATATGACTTCTCAGAAGCAGTATTTTTTTAGCCTCCTTCAATATCTGCTGCACATCCTCAGAAAAATGTGTATAAAAGGCATCAAAAGTCTACCACCCAGGCAGTCACTATTTCAAGTTGGCATGTATCATACAACCTGCCTTGCTTGCGTAAACGTTGTCTGTGGGGAAGCCTGTGGTAATTGCCCTTGACCAGTTTCAAGAAAAGGGAGGACTACTATTGCCTGGGCCAAAAGGGAGTCACCACCACAATCTCTGGGGGAGTCTTTCTGAATCTTTGTAAGAATCCTGGCTACTGGTGGAAAAAGCAGTGAAGAACATTCCCATCCACTAGAATGAGAAGACAACTGTCTTCTAGACCTGTTTGGAAGGAATCTTGGTGCAGAACTTTTCTGGTTGTCTGTTCTGAGAGGAGGCAAAGAGATCAGCTTGGATCAGTTCTTGGAAGACCTCTAGGTGAAGTTTCCTTTCATGAGGGTCTGCCCTGATCCTGTTTAGCTTGTCTACTACAAAGTTTGGTTTTGATAGACTGCATGATGCCTGGAGAATCAAACCTGAGCTAAGCTGCTACTCCAATGCTATAATAGCAAGTCTGCAAAGAAGGTAAGACCTGGTACCCCCATTTATGTACCACACCACTGTGGAGTAGTGATTTGGAGTTTTCAAAGCATTTATGATCATCATCTCTGACACTTGTATGCTTTTGTCTATGTTTGTTCTACAGGCCTTGTACTTTCACACCTTTGGAAATTGCTCCCCAAACCAGATCTGAAGCATGGGAGGAAGGGAGAATGGGAGATCTGGATTCCGAGAGAACTGATGAACTCATCATGAACTTCCATCCTAAGAAACTCCAATATGGGGATCTGAAAAGATAAGATAAAGTGTTGCTTTTGAGCCTTGACTGACCTGAGGCACTACTGAATTTTTTCTTGTGAAGTCTAGCCAAGGGAATCATAAGGATCATAGAAGCCATGTATCCTGGAATTCTGAGAAAATTCCTGGCATGTACCTTGTTTTGACTAGAAAAACTCTCAAATACGTACAGCTGTGTTAAGAACTTACCATAACAGCAGATGTCGGACTGATCACTGTTTCAGTATTACTAACAAGTGGGATACATACATCTCAACTGTCCAGATTTTCATAGGTTCATAGGTGTGTACTAGGCTAATGGCCCTGGAGCCTTTACAAGCCTAGCCTATACGATTACCCTGGCATCATGCCACCCGACCTTAGTTCCCAGTGCCTCTGTCGAGTAGAGCCACTGAAGTAATTCCAGGGGTGAATTTTCAATTTCCCATCCACTCATCAAGATTTCTCTTGAAGAGGGCTGGTGAGGTGCTCTGTTTGACATGTATGGGAAGTCTATTCCATAGCATGGGCAATCTCTGGGTTATGACCCTGTCCCACTAGCATGTTCTGTTGATTGTGGTAATGATGCTGAGGTCTCTGGAGCATGTGGTGTGGAGGGACTGGGATTTCTTTAGATGTAGCATTTCTAACAGAGCTGGGTCAGAAATGGCACTGTAAGTCAAGTAGAGAGCGCCTCTAAGTAGACAATACACAATCCAATAGCAACACCTGAAATACCAGTTGAAAGACGGCAACCCACCGTCAGCTATGTTGGTAAAAAGCAGCGAGATGACCATGACTCGAACAAACAAATGTCAGTATATCAAAAACTGATCACCAGTACAAAATAGTTGAGCGCTTTCATCTGCATACGCAGACTTCTTCAGAACAGTAAACACTGTTTGAATTCATCCTTATAAAAACTCTTTGGCGCCAAATTCTCATCCTAACATTTAAAGTGCAAGTGCTTATTATTCCGATCAACAACTCATAGTATATTACTAAAATTGTTCAAAACAAATCAAAATCCATAATCCCTATACAATACTTACTTAAAACAATGTTAAAAAGCTACTTGATTGACTTCTAAAGTTATCTTAAAAATTCATATTACAAACGTCATTATATACAAACTAATTACTATGAAAACTTAGAAAATGCATACACCCATGATAATGCAGCGGTTAACGTTGTCACCTCACAGCAAGAGGTTCTCCGGTTCGATTCTCAGCTGGGGTGCCTTCTGTGTGGAGTTTGCATGTTCTCCCTGTGTTTGCGTGGGTTTCCTCCCACATTCCAAAGACATGCATCTGGAGCGTTTCTCCCCAGGCCTCCACTGAAAACAGGCTCTGTGGAACCTAGTCGGACATTCCCGGTCAACAAATGTTAAATAAAAAATAAATAAATTATTCAGTACTTCTGAATATTAATATATTGCCATGCTTTTAACTAAAATTTTCCTTATACTATTGATTCTTTAATGCAACAGGAAAGGTTTGATAGATATATAATCATTAATAGAACCTGGTGAGATATCTTGCCAGAGTTAGCCATATGATCAGAGAGGATACCAAAGCCTAGGCATCTTCCTCTGGCACTGTACATAAAGTTGACAAGGCTGTGTGTACATAAGTGACATGCAGGCACAAAGCAATTCAGGACTTTCTTTCACCAGACCAGAAAGCAAGCAAGGAAACAAAAGAAAGGAAGTCACATAAAAGTAAATGCCAATCAGAGGAAAGCAGAAAGAAAGGATACCACTGTGGTCTAAAACAAAACAAAAGGACAGAAGTAGGGAGGGAAAGGTTGGGATGCAATAGTGCAACAGTGATCAATCAGACTCTCATGGTAAGTTCTTACACAACCGTACTTCCTATGATCATCACTACAGGATTACTAACAGGTAGGAAGAGTGCCAAAACTTTTCAAATGCCCAGGGATGGAAGAATGAAAATATGAGTTGGAATTTAAAATTCCTTGCAAGATGGACCTAGGAAATCCACCTATAGCCCTAGAAAAGGCATCAGTTGTGCAGTGCTTTATAAAAGTATGTACAGAAGACTAATTAGCAGCTTCTAAAAAGCTCTGGAGTTTAGACCTTTGAAAAAGGCAACAGAAGAAGCAACAGCTCTGGTAAAGTGTTCCTCAACCACATTTGGAAACTCCTTCCATTGAAAGGAATAGCAAAATGAGATGGCAGAAGAGATCCATTAAGAAATTCTCTGTTTTGAAACAGAAAGACACATTTTGCCTTGAAAAGTAACACAAAGCTGGTCTGATTTTCTGACAGACTTGGTCTTCTTAAGCTAAACCTTCAGCAGTATGTGAATGTCTAAACAGTGTAAAATTCAATCCTCCCAGTTTTTAGGGAGGTATCAAAGGCAGGGAGGGAGACATAGTATGGTTCAAAGACAGCTCTCACATGGCATGAAGGGTAGTGCTGAAATTAACTCTATTCTTATGGAAAACCAAAAAGGGTGTGGGGGGACTATGAGAGGCTGTAGTTTCAAGACCCTTTTGGCAGAAGTAAGAGCCACCAGTACGACCATCTTCCAAGTACAAAACTTCAAGCAAGAAGAAAAAGCAGGTTCTAAGGGAGGAAGAGTGAACTTTTCTAAAATATAATTAAGGTTCCCAAGGAGGAGGAGGAACAGATGTTCTAGGGTGCATGAAATGAAGAATGCCTTTTAAAAACGGTGTGATCCCCAAATGTGAAGGCAAGGGTTGATCAAAGAGAAAGCAGGCAGAAATGTCTGGCAAATGTGCTTTTATAGAAGAACACACCAGTCCTGAACTGAATGGCTCTCAAAAGTAAGAGAATGACAGAGATACCCACTTGAAAACGGGCCTGATTCTTGTGGCACCAGACAGAAAATACCTTCTATTTAGAAACATAAGATTTTCTTGTAGCAGTTTTCCTAGCTTCCTGTAATACCCACAGCACATCCTCAGAAAAAAAGGTGCCTAAAAGGAATTAAAATCCTATCATCCAATGGGTTAGATTTATAGTCTGCAGGTTTGGATGGATGAGAGAGACATTTTCCTGTGTGAGCAAGTCCTTCCTTGAAGTAAATTGAGCATGATTATGATGATGATGATGACTATGATGATAAATTGTAAATGATTACACTGGGCCAGATGGAATAGAAGGGGGAACCCATTACTGTCTGGGCCAAAAGGGAGTCAACAACAAGATTTTTGCTTATCTGTCAATTTTCAGAAGGACCTTGGATATTTGATATAGGGGAGCAATGCATAGAGCAACACCCTCTTCCAAAAAAAGAAATGGCTGTCTAATTTCCAAGCCTTTGAGCATGGAATTCTGGAACAAAATAGCCCGAGTCACTGATTCTGATTGAAAGCAAAGTGACCTAGTTGAGGAGTACCTCACTGATGGACAATATGCAGAAGACCTCTCTGTTTATCATCCATTCACGAGGGTTTGCCTGGGATCTAATCATGTAATCTGCCACTCAATAATTCTCCAAGGGACTGTAAACTGCTATCAAGTATAGGCTGTGCAGCTATGTCCCAAGCAGTCAATGCAATTCTGCAAAAGTACTAGGATCTTGTCCCACCTTGAATATGTACTACATAACTGTGGTGCTGTATGGAAAGCTTAGGACAGGACTAGGAGATGACAGACGATGCAAAGATTGTAAGGCTAGAATCACCTCCATCATTTCCCTGATATTTATGTGGTCTTCTCCCTTTTGGACCATATATCCTAGACTTTCAGATCCATTAATCAAGCTCCCCAAGCCAAGTATATAGCATCTGTGTAAATATCTTGGCATGGGGGGAGGAACCAGAAAGGGTGATATCTGGTAGATCCACCAAAGAAGCCCCCTCTTGATGAATGTCAGGAGTGGAACTGTGAAGCTCAAATGATGGCAATGTTGTATCCGTATTGCTTTAAGAAACCACTGAACCTCGTTCACATGAAGCTTGACCCAAGGAATTGGCAGCAATCATGTGTCTGACAGACTGACAAAGAAACACAGGTTCAGTGTTTGAGTTGGTGGCGAGAAAGGTCTGAGGTACTCCATGCCCTTACATCCATTATGGTCCACATAGCCTTGGTACACATTGGTCATATGTCAGACACATGGTGCGAGAGGAAGTTGTTTAGGCTTTGGTATTATGGTTGGATGAACGGCTATCCCTGGTGTGATATCCCACTTGTTAGTAATACTCCAACAGTGATCATAGGAAGGCCAATCGTTGGAACATCTCTACTTTGTCTGGAGGAAGAAAGGCTCTTCCTAGGGCTAAATCTAACAGACAGTGCAGAAAAAAGAAATCTTGTCCTTTCTGACAGAAAAGCTAAGTTCACTTGAAAACCCATACTGAGTAGAAGATTCTGAACCCTTGCTAAGAACTCTTGACAACTGGAAAAAAATGTTTTAAGTCTAGCTTTACCGTGAAACCTAGTAAAGGGACAAGAGGCAACAAGGATTGAAAGAATAACATTTTAAACTTTGGGACATTGACAAAGAAAGGACAGCTCTAGCTCAAGCCTCCACAATCTTTCTTAGAGACCAAAAAAAAAAAATCGTGAATAAAACCCTTTGCCCATTAGGCAGGCATTGGTTCTGTGACTCCCAAAGATAAAGGACAGCTGTGTAAGAACTTCCCATAACAGTAGATCCTAACAAAAGAATTGCAACTCCCTGAAGTCGGGTAATATACCAAATTTGTACCAAAGCTTTACCTTCTTAAGATGTATATCTGGGTGATGACTGCAGCTCATAGGCATCGGAACATAAAAGTAGATATACATACGACAACCTCAGAATATTTTCAAGCCAGCAGTAGCCTGAAGATGACCAAGGAAGGAGAAAGGTCAGCTTAGTTTGAACATGGTAAACAAGTTCCCCCTGAGAAAGTAAGATCCTGTGATATTGAGTGTGCATGTGTGCACATATGCATGGCATAGTGTTACTGCCAATCAGAAGGAAAAGAAGTAATAAAAAAATGGGGAATAGGTGGGAGGGAAGGAATACTGCAACAATAATCAGTAGGACATGTACTGTATTAGTAAGTTCTTACACAACTGTACTATCTCCAGACTGAGTCACTGTTGCAGTATTCTTAACAAATGGGTGTAAATGACCTGAAATGCGTCTCCCTAGACTATGTGAAGAGAGACATTATGGAGCTCTCGGAATGTGTGTCCCAGGCTAGTATGAGACTAGCACTGAGCAGCATTTCACCCTCTCCAAGAATGATGCCACAATATGAACAAAAGATAAATGACTTTAATAATTGGCTTAGCTTCTGGTGTCATTCAAAGGGGGTGCAATACTTGTCATCATAGAAGGAGATGGTCAACAGAACACACTGCTTTGTCAGGGATGGTCTGCATCTCTCCCCTCTAGGCTTTCGAATATTAACAAAAACAGTGTCTTCCATCATAGTGCCTTTTTTAGGCAATGGCAATCCGAAACTACTTCCGACATAGAAGATCGAAACCAATAAATCTAAAGGTATTACTGCTCAATGCTAGGAGTCTAAATAAAAAACTCCACTCCCTGGAAGCAGTCTTCACCCTAGAGAATGCTGACATCTGCACTGCCCTGACACACGGTTTAAAGCCACAGACAGCACACCAACACTGCAAGGGTATGACGTCTTTCACACATTTAGACCAGTTACTACACAGACGGAATAAAGGTGGAGATGTCTCGATTTACATAAAAAATAAAAGTACCTCAAGGCTGGTCAAACAGGACAATGCAATTGAGCTACTCCATGTTCAATTACCATAGGCAAAATCCAATACCACTTCCTTGCAAGCTACAGGTCCCCCCTATATGACGCAGGAAACCCATACCATGTGTTTAAAGTTACTGGAAACACTCACCATCCTACCCAATACCATATTCATGGGTGATTTTAATTACCCCCACTATTAACTAGGAATCCTATATGACACCAAACGTACAGGCACAGAGATTCCTGGATTTAGTAAACAAACTCCCTGGCCAGACTGTCAATACAACAACCAGGGGTGCTACCATACTGGATATGGTCCTCACTAATATGGGAGGATGCTGCACACCCCCTAGTGTATGTCTTCTCTAGTAAGGGCAGACCATAAAAAGGTCTCTTTTGAAGTAAATATAAAACCTGCACCCCCAGGTAACCCTGGAATATTCAGGAACTACTCTAAGGCTAACTTCCTGCTACTAAGTGATAACCTGGCAAAATCTGAAGCCCCCATAAACCCTAAGAACATTGCTGGCTATGCACAACTGATCACATAAACCCTACACAAGCATGTTAACAGCTGCACAGTGGCAGCTATACCCACCAGGAAGAAGTACAGAACTAACTAAAAAAAACAAGCCACCCTGGTGGAATCACAAAATAAACAGGCTACTTAACAGAAGGAAGAAAATCATGGAAAAAATTAGGAGGTGCAGCACCCATTAGGATAAAAACACTCTCAGACTAAACAAACAACTTAGAGGATAAACAAAGTCTATCAAAGCCAATTTTGAGGTAAATTTGGTCTCTCAGGGCAAGGACAACCACAAGGCATTCTTCAGATATGTTTGCAACCTCAAAGTCAATAAACAATTCCGTGCAAAGCTCATTGTACATGGAGCCACTTACAAGGCAAGAGTTGCCTGATTTAATAGAGGTAGACAGATACATTAAGATCAATAAAAGAAATAGACTGTAGAAGATCAATAAAACCCAAAAGGTTAGAAGTTCAATAAAACAAATGAACACAGTAATTAGGACTGTCCATAGAGATCCATGTGATATAACAGAAGTAAACAGGATATATTACGGTGCAGGTAAATTAATAACATATAAAATTCTATCACAAGAACACAGGATAGTAAGGGAAAGGAAGGGGAGAAATCGACCACCATCCTGGAAATATCGAATAGAGACAACTATAAAGAAATTAAGAAAATACTCAAAAGACAGACGTGATAAAAGCAATGTGTAGTATTATAACAAATCAGGATTTACCATGCGCTATCTCAATAATAAACTAAAAATCTCAGCACAGGCAGAAAAACTTAGAAGAAACACAGATAAATATAAAGGAAAAGTACAAAATAAACAAGTTATTGATGACTCAAAAAAGTTTTATACAAATCTGGGAAACAAGGTAAAAGAAATTGAAAGGCCACCAAAAAAAGAAGAAATATATACATTTGGGAGAAGTGATCCTGTGGAACATAAAAATGCTAAATGGATGCAAGAAGTAAAAGAAAGAATAAGAAGTTCAAATGTACAGGATATGGAATGGAATGAACAGCCAGAGAGAATGAAACAGTTAAGAAAAGGCTCTAATTGGAAAGCCCCAGGCCCAGATGCAGCACCTAACTTCTGGTTAAAAGTATTAACATCTTTGCACAAAGATTTAGCCATGAGTAAGAACTATTTATAATGCGTACCCCGAGCAGGCACCACCTGGTTAACAACAGGAAAAACAATGCTCCTGCTTAAGAGTGAACCTGAAAGCTACCCTAAAAATTACAGACCAATAACTTGCTTTCCAACGACATATAAACTATACACTGGAACTGATGCCAACAGAGTTTACAGTCATTTAGAAGAAAACTCAATTATGGAAACAGAACAAAATGGCAACAGAAGAAAGTCATATGGAACAAAGGATAATTTGTTGTTAAATAAGTCATAGTGGAGAATTGTAAAAAGGGGAAGAATATAAGTAATACAAGTATGGCATGGATTAACTACAAAAAAGCATTTGACAGTATCCCACATTCATGAATAAGAGTACTTAAAAATGTATAAGATACACCCTGCACTGACAAATTACATCACAGCACCCATAAAATAGTGGCAAACCACTTTGCAGTTAAACCATGATAAAGGGCAAATTATTACTCCAGAGATAAAAATCCAAAGGGGGGTATTCCAGGGTGACTCTCTGTCACTGTTGCTCTTTTGCCTTGCCCTTAACCCATTAAGCTGTCTAACAGATTAGGTCATGGCTATAATTTGGCTCCCAGAAAGCAACAAAGTGCAAACACTTATCTTCTGTTTGTCGATGATTTAAAACTGTATAGCTCATCAGATGAAGAACTGAAAATACAAATGCAGCTAGTCAAAACCTTTTCATATGATATAAGAATGTCATTTGGTCTTGATAAATGTGCAAAAGCAACCTTTAAAGAAGGAAAGTTGCAGCACCAAGAAAACATCAGTTTGGGACAAGAAAGTAATATAAAAGAACAAGAGAAAGAGGGAGCATATAAATATTCGGGAATTGATGAAGGATCAACAATAAAACATGAACATATTCAAATAAAACTTAGTAAGGAATATTTCAGAAGACTTAAATTAAGCCTGAAAACAGCATTGACATCTAGGATAAGAACAAAATGCAAGCTATAAACCAATTTGCTCTTTCTATCCTAACCTACAATTCTGGAGTGACTGACTGGCCCCATAAGGTGTTGGATAGATTAGACAGGAAAACAAGCGGGATGCTTCATGCTCAAAGGATTTTTAAATCAGTGCACACCAAGATTATATATTCTCTGTTCTGAAGGAGGTATGGGCCTCCTTGAAATTGATTACATGTACAAATCTGCAACTGCAGGACTGCATACATATCTACTAACCTGACAAGACCCAAACACAGTGAAAGTTTTGAAACATGAGGAGAATAAATCTAAGATGATCTCCCTTCTAAGTCTAGCAGAAGCATATTGGCATCAAGCAGGAATATAAATCAAACCAGAAGTAGATAAAAATCAGACATCAATTGAATGTGCCAAAAACAAAAGAATATAAGGTGAAGAATCAGACGAGAAGGCAAGAAATGTGGAAAATGCATAAACATAGTTGCAAATATAGAAAACTCCTGGATGAATCTCATGTTGATCAAGATCGAATGCAGGAATGGTTAAGGAGAGGTGAAAAGTTTTATACTATTGTAGGATACGTGGGATGTCGCACGTAGGCTGCAGTCGGACATATGACATAAAAGGGAAGTATGCACATACCATCCTCAGAACTAAATGCCCCAGGAGGAATGCCAGACTAAGGATATAAAAAGGTCAGTACATTCAAGCAACACAATAGACTGGGGAAGGAGGGTGGGACAGAATACTGCAGCACTGAAGACAATGACATCTATGGTTATAAGATTTACACAACTATTCAATGTCCTTCTATTCACTTGCTGCAGTATTCTTAACCTGAGGGAGAGTAACAAAGCTCAAGAAGGAAGAGCAGAGGAGCTCCCAAGGAAGTCATGTAAAATGGCTTTAGCAAATCTGGCTCTGGAGACGCCATCCAGTTTGTAATGTTTGATAAAGATATGAATAGAAGACCAGGTGGCTGCTTCAAGAATGGCGCTGTTATTTAAGCCTTTAAATAATGCCTTAGAGGAAGCCACAGCTGTGGTAGAGTGGGCCGTAACAGATTAAGAGAGGCTCTTTTCATGGTGTGTGTAACAAAGGCAAATAGTCTTTGAAATCCAAGAAGAAACAGTCCGCTTGGAAGTGGGTAAACCCAGAGTTCTGGAATGAAAGTTCACAAAACAGCTGATCAGACTTCCTGAAAGCTTTAGCCTTGTCTAGGTAAAACCTATGTTGTCTATGTACATCTAAGGAGTGTACTACCTTTTCACTGTGGTTTTGATGAGAAGGGGAGAAGGTAGGTAAAGTACAGTTGTGTACTTACCATAAATGTAGATGTTCGAGTGTATTCACTGTTGCAGTCATTACAATTGTGTTATCCTGCTGGCAGGCTACCCACAGTTGGCCTGAATTCCAAAGTCTAGGTCCGACGTCTGTTGCTATCGCCTCCTCCCTGATGTCAGTATGCCAGGGGTATAAAAGATGCAGCAGACGCCATTTTCTTCAGTTTTTCTTGCCCCAGATGTCAGGTGCCCCCAAAAGGGTAGGCTAAAAATATGTCAATAAAGCATGCATGCACCAAGGTAAATTTTTCCTTCATCTACAAGCAAATACACCACATAGGTTGTATAGAATAGAGAAGTGCAGATAAGTTCCAGCAAAGATAAGGGGGATGGTGGGAGGGTAACCTGGACTGCAAGAGTGAATACACTCGAACATCTACATTTATAGTTAAGTACACAACTGTACTATGTTCATTGTGTTTCACTGTTGCAGTCATTACAATTGGGTTGAATCCCAAAGCTAAGGCTGGGAGGCTGGAGCTAAATAGGATTAGGAGCGGCTATGAGGCCCTGCAGAACTGCAGTGGCAAAGCCTGCCCTGGATTTAGAGTAGAGTGGTAAGTGACAGTGCTTTGTAAAAGTATGCACTGAACTCCAGGTTGCAGCCTCTAAAATGTCTTTCGTTGGTACTCCTCTGAGGAAGGCTGCTGAAGTGGCTGCTGCTCTGGTTGAATGTGGCTTAATGCCCTTAGGCACTGATTTGCCATGTTGTGAATAGCAGAAACAAATGCAGTGGCCTATCCAATTTGAAATAGTCTGCTTTGAGATAGCCTTTCCTTGTGATCCTGCAGCATCTGCCACTAGTAATTGCTCAGTCTTTCTGAAAGCCTTGGTTCTGTCCAAGTAGAAGAGCAGCTGTCTGTGTATGTCCAAAGAATGCAGAAGTCTCTCACCCTTATTCTGTGTGTTTGTGTAAAAGGTAGGCAAATGAATAGTTTGGTTAAAGGCCACACTGGACACTACTTTAGGCATAAATGTCGGGTTTGTCCTCAGAGAAACCCTATCTGGATGGAAAATGATAAAAGGTTCCACAGCCATGAGTGCCTGTAGCTCTGAAACTCATCTTGCAGAGGTTATTGCTAAGAGCAGAGCTGTTTTCCATGATAAAAATTTTATATCAGCTGTAGCAGCTGGCTCAAAAAGAGGCAGGGTGAGTTTTTCCAAGACATAATTGAGGTCCCATGCAGGTATTGGTGATCTCCTTGGAGGCCTTAAGTTTTTGGCTCCTCTGAGGTACTGCCTTAATAAAGGATGAGAAAAAATAGGTGGCTCTGTATTGTAATGAGCTGAAATGGCAGAGGCATGAATCTTAACTGATGAAAAGGATAGGCCTTTGTCCAGCATCTCAGTTAAATATTGCAAAATCTGAGGAATATTTGGTACAGTCGTGTCAATCCCTTGGTGCCTGGTTCCAAGCACAGAATCTCTTCCATTTTTCAGCATAAGATTTTCTGGTACTAGGCCTCCTGGCCTCCAAAATAACATCCATCACTGCTTTACAGAGAGGTGTGGTTTGAATGACTACATTATCCGCCATGCTGCCAGAGTTAAGGTCTTGAGTTGGTTGTGCAGGATCTGACTGTTGTGTTGAGACAGTAAGTGAGGAATTTGAGGTAATGTCCAGGCTGGGTATTGAGACAAGTTCCTTAGGATTGGGTACCAGTGCTGGTGGGGCCAGTTTGGGGCAATCAGAATAATTTTTGGCTTCTCTTGTCTGACCTTTAGGAGTACCTTTGGGAGGAGAGGCAGTGGAGGAAAGGCTAATACTGTTAAGTTTTCCCAGCTGAAAGACAGAGCATCCACTTTCCATGCTTGCTTGTGATAAGTCCTTGTGCAGAATCTCTGCAGTTGGCAGTTGTGAGGGGAGGAAAATAGATCTATGTCCAGGCATCCCCAATTCCTTGTTATCATGCTGAAGACTTGCGGATCCAATTTCCACTCGTGGGGATCCATGAGGTTTCTGCTTAGTTCGTCTGCCAGAGTATTTATCTTCCCTGGCAGGAATTGTGCCTGCAGATGTACTTGGTAAGTCAATGCTGTGTCCCACAAATTCACGGCTAGTCTGCATAGGGGGTAGGAATGAGTGCCTCCCGGCTGGTTTATGTACCACATGACTGTAGTATTGTCCGTCTTTATCAGTAGTCGTCTCAGATGAAGTAGATCCTTGAAGGCTGTCAGGGCATTTTGAACAGCTAGCATCTCTTTTTGGTTGATATGTAGATGCATTTGGCTTGCGGACCATGTGCCCTGAATACATCTTCCTGCCATGTGGGCCCTCCAGGCATAATTTGATGAATCTGTTGTTAATATCTGCCTGGCTGTGGGTAAAGCGAAAGGCTGTCCCTTGTTGTGGTGACAGGCCTTTGCCCATCATCAAAACTCCTGTTGCAGGCAGGGAATGAGGGTAATTATTGTTTCCAGGCTGTGGCAATGTTGAGTCCAAACACTTTTTAGATACCATTGAAGTTTCCTCATATGCAGTCTTGCATATGGAATTAGCAGAATGCAGGATGCCATGAAGCCCAAAGCCTGCAGAATATTTCTTGCAGATAACTGGGTCTTTGTTGCCAACATTTTGAAATAAGTAGTCAGTTGCCTGTTTGTCTGGCATGAGATAAGCCATCTGGGCAGTTGTATTTAAGCTTGCACCCAAGAATATTATCTCTTGAGAGGGTACTAGTTTTGATTTCTTTTCGATTACTGTGTACCCCAGGCATGTTAGTAATCTTTTTACAAACGCCAGATGCTGTAGTTGAATGCCCTTGTTCTCTGCTTGAATAAGGCAGTCGTCCAAGTAAGGATATATTTGTATTCCCCTCTTGTCTGCAAAATGCAATTACTGGAGCCAGGCATTTTGTGACAACCCTGGGCGCAGTAGATAAGCCAAAGGGCAGGGCAGAGAATTGGTAGTGCATTGAGCCAGTTATGAATCAGAGGTATCTTCTGCATGATTGTCTGATTGGGACATGCAGGTACGCCTCTTTTAGGTCTAAAGTCACAAGCCAAGCCTTCTTGCCCAGCATGGGCAGAAGCTGCTGCAGAGTCAACATTTTGAATCTTGGAATATCCAGATATGTGTTTAGAATAGATAGGTCCAGTATTGGTCTCCAGGCTTTGTCCTTTCTGGGTACCAAGAACAGTCTTGAGTAAAATCCTTGTCCCTGCTCTTGCTGTGGTACTTGCTGAATGGCCCTCATGTCCATGAGGGATGACACTTGCTTTTGTGCCTCAGCCCATAGATTTTTTGGCAGGTCTGGCAAACCGTTTGCCCTTGGCAGGGTGTGAAAGTGAAATCTGTAGTCTTGTGACACTATATCCAAGACCCATTTGTCCTGGGTTATTACGTGCCAATTTTGAGAAAAAAGTGCTAGTTTTCCCCTAAAGGTGCAGCCAGAAGATAAGTGCTTGCCGCAGGCAGGGGGAAGTCATTGGAACTGTTTCCTGTATGGCTGTGATTTGTCTTCTCCGCTTTTGGAGGTAGAAGTACCCCATTGTTTAGACCTGTATGAGCCTTGGGGCTGGGATCTGCCTCCAGGGCGTCTGTATTTGCCTCTTTGTGGCCTGCCTGACACTGGAAAGGACCAATTCTTTGTAGGCCAGTGCCTGCTAAATCTTGGAGGCTGTACCTGTAAGAAATCCTTGACTGTTTGCATAGATTTAGCTTTGTCCTCCATTTTCTTCAACACCTCTTCTGTTTTAACACCAAACAGGGCATCATGCTGTAATGGAGCATCTAATAATTTTGCTTTAACATGATCAGGCAGATTATGTTCCTTTAACCAAGCATGCCTCCTAATGACAGAATTCGTGAATCAAAACCACATTGCAAAGTATGCTTTCCCACTTGTTCAGCTGCATGCCATAAATACTGCATTTCTTTATTTTCTGTACATTCAGAATTTATCAACATTTTCTGTTTAAGCAGTGACATAATATATTGCTGATATTTAAGCATATGAAACTGACAATTTAAAGCCCTTATAGCCAAGGTAGCAGAAGTGTAAATCTTTTTTCCCCATCTGTCCAGTGCCCTAGAATCCCTGTCAGAGGGGGTAGGGTTTTTTGCAGTGGAAGCCTTGACCCCTTTGGGACCATGAGAGAGAGTTTCTAGGTCAGCAGCAGGGTTCTTTAAAAGAAATTTATGTGAATCAGGAACCCTGTAGTATCTGTCTGGCTTAACAGGAGCTGGAGGTGAAGAGTCAGGAGTCAGATTGGACTCTGAAAATACATCATCTACAATGTCTAACACAGGTGGGATAGCAAGGGGCCTGTGCTGAGGTAGTAAAAGGAAGTCTCTGAGCCTTTTCTTAGATTCTGAATAATCTTAGCTCTCCCAGTGGAAATGCTCCTTCATGGTATGCAGAGTTTCCCCAAAAGAATAATCCTCAGGAGGAGAGGCTGAAGGGATAGATTCTTCAGCAACAGAATCCTGATAGGGAGGCAGAGAGTATTCCTGATGAGAAGAGGAATCAGAAGAAATGGAAACCTGATCTGAAGATTCATATTCTGTCTTTTGCCTAGGCCTCTTATCAGGAGGGGGATGGGAACCCCTGATCAAAGTAATTAGGTCTTCGGCCATTTTGAGCATCTGTTTTTTAGGCATGGAGGCCTGTCCAAGGGGCTGTTGTACTTGTTTCTTTGTCTTTAGAGATGCTTTAGTCTTTGCCTTTGAAGCTGAAGTCCTTTTAACATATAACTGTGTAGGCCTGAAAACACCCTCAGAAGCCGATGCCTGCTCAGCGGCTCCGGACCCATCTGAGGGAATAGTTTCCGAGGTTCCAATACCTTGAGTTTCCAGCAGCCTAGTCAGCTCCACGTGGGAGTCGGAAGCGGCCTGCGGCTCTAAAGTAGCGGGCGTCAGGGACTGCGAAAGCGCCTCACTGAGAACCGGCGACTGGCTTAGAAGAAGCCTCGTCATCAGTTTTGGACCTCGGATGCCTGTCCTTTTCTTTGCGTTTCTTTTGAATTGCGGTAGTCGGATGGCTATCCGACGACATCTTGTAATTAAATCTTCTGCCAAAATAGTGAAATGCAAAATCGTACCGATGCTTAATAGTGCGTTGGTTAAATCTAGCACAAAACCAACATTAGCAATGTTGTGATCAGGGCCTAGGCAAGGAATACAGTAAGAATGGAAGTCCTTATGAGGTATTTGCTTCCCACAAGAAATAAAATTATTAACTTTTTCTGACATCGGACTGGAGCAAGAAAAAAGTTTCCCCAATGGGGTACTTAGCTTTTAATGAAGACTTTGGATCTGAAATTCGAACACGAAAATCTCAGGAGTCGGCCGACCAGCATTTGCAAACTGCTTTTGCTTCGGGCACCGCGCGGCAAGAAAGGCTGAAGAAAATGGTGCCGGCTGCATCTTTTATATCCCTGGCGCACTGACTTCAGGGAGGAGGCGACTGCAACCGACGCCGGATCTAGACTCTGGAATTCAAGCCGACTGCAGGTAGCCTGCCAGTAGGATAACCCAATTGTAATGACTGCAACAGTGAAACATGAACATCTGAATGGACTGGTTATGGGATAACTCATTAACCACTTTTGACATAAAAGAAGGATTTGTTCTCAGGGATGCCCTGACCTTATGAAAGACCATGAAAGGTGGTATCGCCAATAAGGGCTTGTAGCTTCAACACCCTTCTGATTGAAGTCAAGGTCACTAGTAAAACAGTTTTTCAAGAGCAATGTTTGAGGGAGACTGAAGATGCGGGCTCAAAAGGCGCCAGGGTTAATTTTTATAAAAGAAAATTACGGTCCTAAGGAGGAGGAATAGTTTTTCTGGGAGGCCTAATGTGAAGGACTCCCTTAAGGAATTGTTTCACCTCAAATCTGGACCTAGAGGGGGAGACAGAGGCAGGCAAGGAGAAATGGCAAACATGCTTTGACAGAAAAATAAGGCAAGCCAGCAGAGAGCAATTCACACAAAACAGAGTCAGTGGTATTCCCAAATGTCAGTGGGTCGTGGTTCTTAAAGAGACACCAGAGTGAACATTTTTTCCACTTGGAAATGTATGATTTTCTGGTACTGGGTTTTCTGGCCTCCTGCAAAACCCTGAGTACGTCCTCTGAGAATAGGTCTCTGAAGGGGATTACAATCCTATCACCCACAGTGTCAGCTGTAGTGTTGACAGGTGTGGGTGTATCAGGGATCTTTTGTTCTGTGTGAGTAGGTCCACTCTGTGGGGTAACTTGTGCTGATGGCCCTTGGCTAAATGCAGGAGGAGGGGGAACCATTTTTGTCTTGCCCAAAAGGGAGTCACCAGCAAGATTTTTGGTTGGTCTTGTTGAATCTTGAACAGGAACTTTGGTATTAGAGGAAGGGGAGGGAATACATACTGAAACATCCCCTTCCAAGAAAAGGAGAGGGTGGTCTACCTTTCAAACCGAAGTACTTGGGATTCTGGCACAAAATTTTGGAAGTTGTCTTTTCAGAGGGGAGGCAAATAAGTCTATTTGAGGAATATCCCATTGTTGGACTATGCCCAGGAACACGTCCCTCTGAAGCATCCATTTGTGAGACTGAGTCAGGGATCTGCTTAGGGAGTCTGCCATGAGATTCCAGTTGGAGGGAATATACACTGCCTGAATAGTCATGTGGTACTGGGCAAGAAATTCCCATACCAGAAGAGCCAACTGGCAAAGGACATAGGATTTTATCTCCCTTACTTATTCACATACCAGAGGACTGTCATGTTGTCTGTGAACAGTCGTAGATGGCTTGGGCAAAGAAGAGGGTGAAATTCTTGTAGAGCTAGTAGCAATGCTCGCATTTCCCTGATGTTGATTTGCTCTGTTATTTGGGAAGCAGACCAAATTCCCTGAACTGTAAATTTGTACAAGGCCACTCCCCAGCTCATGTCTGATGCATCTGCATACAGTTCTAGGACTGGGATGAGAAGATGCAGGGGTAGTCCTGGGCTTGGGTCTATCTGTTGGATCCACCAGAGCAGGTCCCTCTTTAGGAAAGGAATGAGGGGGACTATCTATTCTACTGGGTTTGGATGCTGGGTCCACACCGATCTGAGAAACCACTGGAATTTCCTCATGTGGAGTTTTCCCATTAGTACCATGGGAATGGTTGAAGCCATGAATCCCAGCACCCTGAGAAACTCCATAACCAGGATGTGAGTCAAGGGGAGAAGGGAGTGAAAGAAGGACCAAAGGTCCTGCATCTTCTGAGGTGGAAGTGACACTCATGTCTGTCTGGATTGGACAATGCAGGAAATTGTGGTCCTGTGAATGGGTGAGGACTGATTTCCTGAAGTTGGTGAATCCCAGTTTTCCGAGGAGGGACATGCTATTCTCCAGGTTTTGCAATACAGTATGGGAAGTTGGGGCCTGTAAGAGCAGGTCATCCAGGTATGGAAAAATCTGGATACCCAAAAGTCTGCAATTTGCAATCACTGCAGCCAGGCATTTTGTGAATACTCTTGGAGCTGTAGGAAGACCAAAGGGCAAGGCAAAGAATTGAAAATATCAGGAACCCACAGAAAAACAATTTCCTAAACATGGGGTGAATAGAAATGTGAAGGTAAACATCTTTTACATCTAGATATGCCATGTATCCTTGTGGAAGGATAAGAGGAAACAGAGTTTGGAGTGTCAACAATCTGAAGGTAGGAACCTTTAAGAAGGTGCTGAGATGGGATACATCCGGGATTGGTCTCCAGGGGCCATCATTTCTGGGCACTAAGAACATTCTTGAATAGAAACCTTTCCTTCTTGAGGTCTGAGGAACCTTTTGAATGGAGCCCTGTTGCCAAATCTCCCAAAGGAGTTCCAAGAAGAGAGTCATCTTCTCTTGGGGGGGGGTTGAGGGATGCCCATGAAGTATCCTTTTTTGATTAGGGAAAGAAACCAGGTGTCTTGGGTGATGCTTTCCCAGACATCTACTGGGTAGTCACAGACTCCCTGCATTGTCAGGAAAGGAATACCTTTGTTGTGAGGGTGCCTGTGAACACCTAGGCTTCTGTCTCTTGCCTTCTCTGGAAGACTTACCAGAGGAGTGTTGGGTGCGGCTATGGACGAAAACAGGTTTAGATGGGAAATTCCTAGAAACTTGGGCAAAGGAGAAACCAGGATGCATTTCAACTCCTTGAGTTCCTTGTTTTCTTCCTGTAGAGACCCAGAGAGGCAGCTGCCTTACCAAATAAGGTTGAATTGTCTAATGGTGCATCCATTCATTTAGATTTGAAGTCATTCTGGAGGGGGTGCAACCTAAGCCAGGTAAATATTCCAAAAACTGAAACAGTAAGAGATGCCCTGTTGGAAGCCTCTGCAGCATCAAAGCTGCATTTAATGGAATGTCTTGCCAAATGGGAGGAAGCTCCCAGGATAGGCAGAGCCAAAGCTTTTTGTTCTGAATCTGGAAGATCTGCAATGGCACTAGATACTTGATACAAAAGCACTAAGGAGTACTTAGTTCATATGTGTCTGATAACTGATGGCCCTGAAAGCAGAGACAGCTGAAGTATAGGCCTTTTTTCCCAGTCTCTCAAGGGTTCTACTCTCTCTGTCTAATGGGAGAAAGGTGGTAGTGGGAAGCATCCTAGATGGTTTACCTGTAGTTACAGAAATGACTGCTGGGTCTGCAGCAGGACACCTAAAGAGGAATTTACAATCCTTATCGACCTTGTAGAAGTGGTCTGGCTTCTTGGGAGACACGGCCTGGGAGTCTGGGGTTTGAGAAGCATTGTGAAAGGCATCCAGAATTGCAAGATGCACTGGTGGAACTGCAGAGGAGCCAGGGACATCAACTTGTAGAAGTTGACAGTATCTTTTCTGGATATCAGAAATTTGGGATATATCTCACTTAAAAGTGTTCTCCCATTTTCAGAAGAGTTTCACCAAAAGATCTCTTCCATAGGGCAATCAGCACCGACGGACTCCTCTTCAGGGGGAAACATATTCCTGGGGAGAGGGAATTTGTGTTGAATAATCCAAAGATTCCTCTTCATCAGAGGAAAACTCATCAGAGGAGTCACTGTCCCTAATCCTTTTCTGAGAAGGTTGGGGAGCAGCTGTAGGAGCAGGCTGAGAGAAAGTTGCTTGAGTGCCATGAAAGACTGAAACAAGCTTTGACAAAAAGGCCTGCCAATCTGTAGCAGCTTCTCTGGCAGTGGACAGATGTTTAGTTTTTGTGTTTTCTTTGCAGGAGAAACGATCCTATGCAACACATCAGAGGACCAGAAGAAAGCCTGCATTCAAAAGTGTCTTGACTCAATCTCTTTTCTTACTTGAGTTCATGGTACCCCCCCCCCCAGGACCCTCCCCCACTTTTAAGCCTACGTTCCCCCGTGACATCCTTATTAGACACCTGCTCTAATTCCAAAGACGTGCTATCAGATTAAGTCAAGGCAGCCACAGAACTGGGCATGGACTGTGAATCCGTGCCTGAAGTTGGATGTGCATCTGGGTTGACAAGCACCTTGGGAGAAATGCCTAATGGCGGAGGTGCAGAGGAAGTTGCAGGTTAGAGTTTCTTGGCCTTGTGCTTCACCAGCTTGGTGTCAGACCCAGAGATATCCTCCATATGCTTAGCTAACACCGTAAGCTGCTGGTTCTCTAAATAAATAGCAAGAGAAAAGAGCTTGCTTCTAAGGGTCTTGGGTATGAAGAACTGAAAAATGGTACAGGACTTGTGGTCATGGCTAGGCCCTAAACAAAACAGGCACTATGAAAGAATGGCTGTCCTTATGAGGAATTTGTCTTTCACACTGGCACTTGCACTTCTTGGATGACATAACCGAAACAGTAGTAAGAGAAAATATTCCCTAACGGAGCAATTACCTGGCAAACGCTGAAGTCACAATCACTGAAACGATCAGACCAACAGTCAGAATGGTGTTCTGACTGGCAGCAGAAAAGTTCTGAGGATGGTACGTGCGTACATTACTTTTATAGCCTACGTCCGACTGCAGCCTGTGTGTGACGTCCCACATACCTTACAATAGTATAAGACTTTTGTATATTAACAGACACCGGGTCACCTTCAGGCGGGAGATCCCTCAGGTTAAGAATAGTACAGCAAGTGAACAGAAGGACATCAGCAACAGTCAATGCTCTGCACAAAGGTGGGCCATCTAAAGACCCGTAAGTCTCACTAGTTTTATATGCAAAGCCATGGAAATGATCAATAATGACACAGCAAACAGACACTGGACCAAACCCAGTTTGGTTTCATTAAGGGCAGGACATGCCTACTCAACCTTGTGGACTTCTTTCAGAAGGTCACCAAAGCACTACCTACCTTGACCTGGCCAAGGCATTTGACACAATAACCCACTCAGGCATTGTTGACGAACTCAAGAGGTTAGGTGCAAACCTGTATTGTCACCCGTGAATAGCCAACTGGCTCACAGACAGGACCCAGGAAGTTAAACTTGGGGAGTCCAGTTCTGAAGTCACGGCCAATGTCAATGGTCTTCGGCTGACTAAATTTGCAGATGACTGCAAATAAGGAGCTGTCACTGAATCCCACACCAACACAGATGTTTTCCAGGAAGAGCTGACACAGATCAAATGATGTCAGAGCCACGGACTAAAACTAAATGCCCAGAAATGCACAGCACTATCCTTCAGGAAGTCACCCACCCCAGGTAACTATCATATTGACAACAACACCACACTTAGAGTTGACCCAGTAGTCAAGGACTTGGAGAGACACTCAGTAATCTTAGCCTTAAACCATATCATATTGACAACACACCCCTTAGAGTTGACCCAGTAGTGAAGGCCTTGGGGACACACACAGACAGTAATCCAGCCTTTAACCATCATGGGTCTACAGTAATGAGGAAATCATTCTATGTTGTGCACCTTATAAACCAAAGTATGACATCTAGGTCCAAGGAAGTCAGTCATTGTTCCACTGTATTTGGCATTCATCAGACCTATCACTGAGTACAATGCCCCGCTTGGTTTGCACCTAACCAGGTATACCCAACAAACTGAATGTCCACCGACATTCCTCCCTAAGAGAATGCAGGGCGTAAGTAAAATGTCCTATGCAGACCACCTCAAGGCCCTAGCCCTGTATTCTGTAGGCATACAGGGCACTGTCAGACCCCACTCTGATGGACCTCCTGCATATGAGCAAAACAACCAGCACCAGAAGTACCCATTATAAAGATTTAAACCTTACCTGTGATATGTAACTTGGACAACTGGATGGGAAAAGTACAGTTTTGTACCTACCATAAATGTAGATGTTCGAATGTATACATTGCTGCAGTCATTAAACTTGGGGTTATCCTGCCGTCAGGTGGTTCCCCAGTCAGCCTGAGTACCAAAGTCTTGGTCCGGTGTCAGTTGCTGTCACTTCTTCCCTGACGTCAGTGCGACAGGGGTATACAAGATACAGCCGACGCCATTTTCTTCAGTTTTTCTTGCCCCAGATATCAGGTGCCCCCAAAAAGGTAGGCAATTCAAATTGCTAATAAAGCATAGATAAGAAAAGCAATCAACAACTTTCAGTTACCAGCAAATACTCCCCATAGGTAGTAAAAGGTAGAAGACATAGGTACGTTCCAGCAAGTAAGAGGGGAAGGAGGTCGGGTAACCTGGACTGCAGCAGTGTATACACTCGAACATCTACATTTATGGTAGGTACATAACTGTACTATGTTCATCGTGTTACACTGCTGCAGTCATTACACTTGGGTAGAATCCCAAAGCTGAGGTAGGGTGGCTGGTTCTATAAGGCATTAGGGGTGGCTGTAAGGCCCTGCAGCACGGCAGTGGCAAAGCCAGCTCTGGATTTAGAGTATAGAGGCAGATGGTAATGCTTGGTGAAGGTATGTACAGAACACCAAGTTGCTGCTTCCAAAATGTCCTTGGTAGGTACTCCTCTGAGGTAGGCAGTTGAAGTGGCTGTTGCCCTGGTGGAGTGAGATCTATTGCTGTTAGGTACATGTTTCCCATGGTGTGTATAGCAGAAACGTATAGTGTCCTATCCATTTTGAAATAGTCTGTTTTGAAATGGCTTTTCCCTGAGCTCCTGCAGCATATGCTACCAATAATTGCTCAGTTTTTCTGAAAGCTTTGGTTTTGTCCAAGTAAAAGCGCAACTGCCTGTGTATGTCCAAATAATGCAGTAGTTTCTCCCCTTTATTCTGTGGGTTTGGATAAAAAGTTGGCAAGTGAATAGTTTGGTTTAGAGCCACACTTGATACCACCTTTGGCATAAAAGTAGGGTTTGTTCTTAAAGACACCCTGTCTTGGTGGAAAATGATGAAAGGTTCCACTGCCATTAGTGCCTGTAATTCTGAAACTCTTCATGCTGATGTTATTGCCAGGAGCAGAGCAGTTTTCCAAGAGATATATTTTAAATCTGCTGTGTTAGCTGGCTCAAAAGGAGGTAAAGTTAATTTTTCCAACACGAAGTTGAGGTCCCAAGTTGGAGTAGGTGCTCTACGGGGCGGTCTTATGTTTTTAGCCCCTCTGAGGTACTGTTTTAGCAAAGGATTAGAGAAAATTGGTGGATCCGTGTTGTAATGAGCAGAGATGGCAGAGGCGTGGATCTTGATGGATGAAAAGGAGAAGCCTTTGTCCAGCATCTCAGTTAAATATTGTAGTATCTGAGGAATATTTGGGACAAGAAGGTCAAGGCTGTGAGCCTGGTTCCAGGCACAGAATCTCTTCCATTTATCCGAATAGGCTTTCCTGGTACTAGGCCTTCTGGCCTCCAGAATGACATCCATAACAGCTTTGGAGAGAGGCATTGCTTGCTTGACTAAGGAATCTTCCATGCAGCCAGGTTTAAAGTCTTTAGCTGGCTGTGAAATACATGATTGTTGTGCTGAGTCAGAAGATGTGGGATTTGAGGCAGAATCCAGGGTGGTCCTTGTGCTAAGTTCTTTAGGATTGGGTACCAGTGCTGGCGTGGCCAGTCTGGGGCAATCGGGATCATCTTTGGCTCTTCTTGCCTGGCTTTTACAAGTACCTTTGGAAGGAGAGGTAGTGGTGGGAAAGCATATACTTGTAGGTTTTTCCAGCTGAATGAGAGGGCATCCACTTTCCATGCTTGTGGATGGTAAGTCCTTGTGCAGAATTTCTGTAGCTGGCAGTTCATTGGGGATGCAAACAGATCTATGTCCGGGCTCCACCATTTTTGTGTTATCATTCTGAATATTTGTGGATTCAATTCCCATTCGTGGGGATCCATGATGTTTCTGCTTAAGTCGTCTGCCAGTGTGTTTTTCTCTCCTGGCAGGAATTGTGCTTGCAGATGAACTTGATAGGTTAGTGCTGTGTTCCACAAGGTCATGGCTTGTCTGCAGAGGGGATAAGAGCGAGTGCCCCCTTGCTTGTTTATGTACCACATAACTGAGGTGTTGACTGTCTTTAGTAGTAGTTGTCCTGGATGCAAAAGGTCCTTGAAAGCTATAAGGGCATTTTGCACAGCTAGCATCTCGTTGGTTGATGTGGAGATGCCTTTGTTCTGCAGGCCACTTGCCCTGAAAACATTTTCCTGCCATGTGTGCTCCCCCAGGCGTAATCTGATGCATTTGTTGTCAGTGTTTGCCTGGCTGTGGGTTGAGTGAAAGGCTGTTCCTTGTTGAGGTGACAAGCTTGAGCCCACCATCGAAATTCCTGTTGCAGGCAAGGAATTAGTGGTATTACTGTTTCCAAACTTTGACAGTGTTGAGACCAGACACTCTTTAGGTACCATTGTAGTTTCCTCATATGCAGTCTGGCATATGGAATTAGTAGAATGCAAGATGCCATGTAACCCAAGGCCTGCAAAATTTTTCTTGCAGGGAGTTGGGTTCTTGTTGCCATCAAGAGTCAGTTGTCCTTGTTTGTCTGGCGTGAGATAAGCCATCTGGGCCACTGTATTCAAGCTGGCACCAGTAATATTATCTCTTGTGAGGGCACTAGTTTTGATTTCTTTTCATTTACTGTGTACCCTAGGCAACTTAACTTTTTTACAAACGCCAGATGCTTTAGAAGAATGTCCTTGCTCTCTGCTTGAATCAGGCAGTCGTCCAGGTATGGATAAATTTGAATTCCTTTCTGTCTGAAAAATGCAATTACTGGTGCCAGGCACTTTGTGAAGACCCTGGGTGCAGTAGATAAGCCAAAGGGCAGTGCAGAGAATTTGTAGTGCATTGAACCAGCTATGAATCTGAGGTATCTTCTGCAGTTTTGTCTGATATGGACATGCAGGTATGCCTCCTTGAGGTCCAAGGTTACGAGCCAAGCTTTCTTGCCCAGCATGGGAAGAAGCTGCTGTAGTGTCAACATTTTGAATTTTGGAACATTCAGGTAAGTGTTTAGAGAAGAAAGATCCAGAATGGGCCTCCAGGCTTTGTCCTTTCTGGGACCCAGAAAGAGTCTTGTGTAAAATCCTTGTCCTTGCTCTTGTGGTGGTACCTTTTGAATAGCTCTCATGTCCGTGAGTACTGTAATTTGTTTTTGAGCCTCTGCCCATTGATTTGGTGGCAGATTTGTCTTTCCTTTTAACCTTGGCAGAGTGTGAAAGTGGAACCTGTAACCTTGAGATACAATGTTGAGAACCCATTTGTCTTTGGTGATCATATGCAAATTGTGATAGAAAAGTGCCAGTTTTCTTCCCAAGGGGGCTGCCAAGAGAAAACTGTTTGGCAGCTGTAGTGGGAAGTCATTGGGGCTGTTTTTTATATGATTGGGGCCTGACTTCCCTTTCTTTCTCGGCTGATGCACCCCATTGTCGAGGCCTGTAAGGACCTTGTGGTTGACCTCTACCCTCTTGGACGTCTGTATCTGCCCCTTTGAGGTCTGTCTGTAACTGGAAAGGACCAATTCTTTGTTGGCCAATTTCTGCTAAATCAAGGAGGCTGAACCTGTAAGAAATCCTTCACCGTTTACATAGATTTTGCCTTATCCTCCATTTTCTTTAATACATCTTCTGCCTTAACTCCAAATAACACATCCTGCTGCAAAGGTGCATCCAATAGTTTTGCTTTAACATGATCTGGTAACGTACGTTCTTTTAACCAAGCATGTCTTCTAATGACAGAACCTGTAACTGCTGCTCTACAGGAGGCCTCTAAAGAATCAAATCCACATTGCAAAGTAAGTTTTCCCACTTGTTCAGCTGCATGTAATAAATCCTGCATTTCCTTAAAATTAAGAAGATCCGAGTCTGGAAGCATTTTTTGTTTCAACTGAGACATCAAATATTGTTGATATTTTAGCATGTGAAACTGGCAATTTAAGGCCCTCATTGCTAAAATTGCGGAAGTATAAACTTTCTTCCCCCATCTGTCTAATGCTCTGGAATCTCTGTCAGAGGGGACTGGATTCTTTGCTGATGAGGCCTTAACCCCTTTGGGGCCCTGAGAAATAGTTTCAGGGTCAGCAACAGGGCTTTTATAAAGAAATTTGTGAGAATCTGTAGTATCTGTCAGGCTTAACTGGGGCTGGAGGTAAAGAATCAGGATTTAAGCTGGATTCAGTATACACATCATCCACAATATCTAACACTGGTGGAATAGCTAGGGGGTCTGTGTTGAGGTAACAAGAGGAAGTCTCTGAGCCTTTTCTTGGATTCTGAGTAATCCTGGCCCTCCCAATGGAAATGCTCCCTCATGGTATGTAAGGTTTCCCCAAAGGAGTAGTCCTCAGGCGGAGAGGCTGATGGAATTGATTCCTCAGCATCAGAATCCTCATAAGGGGGTAAAGAGTATCCTAGGTCTGAGGATGAATCTGAAGAAATGGATACCTGGTCGGATGAGTCATAGTCTGCATCCTGTCTAGGCCTTTTATCAGGAGGGGGATGGGACCCCCTGATCAGAGTGATTAGGTCTTCGGCCATTTTGGAATTTGTTTCTTAGGCATGGAGGCCTGTCCTGGAGAATGCTGTATTTGTTTCTTAGTTTTTAAAGGAGGTTTAGACTTAGCAGAAGATTTAATGCTTAACTGAGTAGGTCTGAAAAATACCCTCTGAAGCTACGGGTTGTTCAGCTACTCCGGATCCCTCTGAAGGGTTAGTTTCAGTAGGCTGAAAATCTTGTGCGTCCGAAGGCCCAGCCATCTCCACATGGGAGTCAGAGGTGGCTTGTGGTTCTAAAGAAGCGGTCGTCAGGGGCTGTGAAGGCGCCTCGATGAAAACCAGAGAACCGGTGACTGGCCTAGAAGAGGCTTTGTCGTCAGTTTTGGGCCTCGGATGCCTGTCCTTGTCTTTGCGCTTTTTATGTATTCCGGTCGTCGGAAGTTCCGATGGTATGGTGTAATTGAATTTTCTGCCAAAATAATGTCAGGCAAAATCAAACCGACGTTTAATAGTGCGCTTGTTAAACTTAGCACAAAACCGACAACCAGTGACGTCGTGGTCTAGGCCTAGGCATGGGATACAATAAGAATGGAAATCCTTATGAGGTATTTGCTTCCCACAAGAAATACAGTTATTAACTTTTACTGACATCAGTCTGAGGCAAGAAAAAGTTTCCCCAACGGGGTACTTAGCTTTGTAGAAGACTTCGGTTCTGGATTCGGAATGAAAATCTCAGGAGACTGCCAACCGGCACTTGTGAACTGCTTTTGCTTCGGGCACCGTGCGGCAAGAAAGACTGAAGAAAATGGCGTCGGCTGCATCTTATATACCCCTGTCGCACTGACGTCAGGGAAGAAGCAACAGCAACCGACGCAGGACCAAGACTTTGGAACTCAGGCCGATTGGGGAACCGCCTGACGGCAGGATAACCCCAAGTGTAATGACTGCAGCAGTGTAACACGATGAACATCATGAAATTCATAACCAAAACAAACACAAAAGGCACAACCAGCACTGCAACCGACTGTTTATTGAAATAAATACAATAAAAAACTGAGCGCTTTCGTCTAAAATCAACTTCACATAGACCTATTTTATAAAAGGGCATTTTTCATGCAATTCAAAACAGGTAGTCTATCTGGTCTGGTGTAACACATGCTCAACATTTTATGTGGGCAAAACCTCTATGATGATCCTAGGGGTTATTTGGTCAATCAGCACCTAGAAATAAAAATGAATTAAAGTGGCAATTATTACTGGATGCCACACACTGGAATGATGACTATTCCATTGCTGCTGTATTAAAACTTGAGACTGGAAGTGTAATCATCCAAAAAAATGTGGTTTGCCTCTTTAAAAATTCTAAGCCTTAAAATTGTATTGAATTAGTAATATGATCTTACTGGGTTTTAACCTTTTTGGAGGTGTGGTTTTACGTTTAAATATCTAGCATGATGTCTGTATTTTAGATTAATTGTTCTGATGAAGTTCCTACTGTCAGGAACAAAAGCGCTCAAGTAATTTTATATTATCTACATTTGAATTAAAAATTTGGCTGAACACAACTGAATTCTCTTTATTGTTATCCATTGCCCTACTGGCTTCACCTCACGGAATTCGTCTGTGTTTTTGGAGTTTGTGAATATTCCGAGAGTTGCTTGCTTTTTGCTACTTCCCCTTAATGCAGTAAGCAAAGAAATGGCAAATGAAAGAATACATATATCTAAATGTACTTGTATGTACAAACTTATGTATATATTTATTTACTTAAAAACAAATTCAACTCACACTTGGGAGAATATTCATTTATTAACAGTTAAATTAGCCTCTTGGATGCAGTTGTGTTTTTAGGTTGAATCCTCAGCAGAAGTTTGATTTGTAGAATGTCTGTCATTATTTGTGATACTTTGACTGTTGCCTGGTACAGTTACTGATGTTTTTGTTAGCTATTATGGATAACAGTCAATAAATAGTGCTGACGAATGCAATGGTGATTGCAGTTTTCCACTGAAAATCAATGCTGGTGTGATTTCTAAATATATGCCAGCAGAAATTTCATCATTTTTTGGAGTTTTTGAAGTATGTGGGAGGCTACCCTTCCAAAAAAACAAAAACAAAAATACTCAAGTTTAGTTTTTTGTTCTCGTACATTTTTAGGCATTTGTGCAGTTAACGTGTTGTAAAATATTTTCTCTAGTTTTAGAAAAATTATGATCTGACTACATGAATATTCTACCATATATGACTTCTACTTTTTTCAACTGTGATTCTACTTCTGTGCTCGCTCTCTCTCTCTCTATCTATATATATATATATATATATATATATATATATAAAATATATAAACATACATACATACACATACATATATATATATATATTTGATTCAAAAAGGGGTAAAGGAGAGAATTCTACCATACATTTTTTAATTAGTTGTGATTCTACTATTTCAGTGTTATAACAGGCAGCACACTCTGTCTACATACAAAAAAAATTTTATATATATATATATATATATATATATATATATATATATATATATATATATATATATATATATACATACACACACACACACACACACACACACCTTTACCTGGTAAAGTTAGTGATAGTCTTGTTAGTAAACTACTTTCAGTTTTACTTCAGTAAAATATTTAATTCAAAACAGGTAAAGGAGAAATAATAGCAGTGCATATCAATTTCCTTGAATGTGTTTTTGGTAGTATACATGCGGCATCCTCCAGTTTTGTCAGAAATGGGAAATGGCCTGTTTTTAAGGAAGTACAGTTGTGTACACTTACCATAAATGTAGAAGTCTGAGTGTATTCACTGTTGCAGTCATTACATTTGGGTAATCTGCTGGCAGGTTGCCCTCAGTCGGCCTGAATAACAAAGTCTTGGGTCCTACGTCGGTTGCTGTCTCCACTTCCATGACGTCAGGTCGTCAGGGGGTATAAAACATACAGCTGATGCCATTTTATTCAGTTTTTCTTGCCCCAGATGTCAGGTGCCCCGCAAATGGGGAGCAAAAAAAAAAAAAAAAATATATATATATATATATATATATATATATATATATATAAAATAAAACTAAACAGCAAAACATATATAAAAGCACTTTTAGCAACATAAACTTTACCTTCATCTAAAAGCAAATACACCACAAAGGCTGTAAAAGATAGTGAAGGAAAGAGAAGTTACAGAAATGGGTGATGGCGGGTGGGTAACCTGGACTGTAACAGCAGTGAATACACTCGAACATCTGCATTTATGGTAAGTGTACACAATTGTACTATGTTCTTCGTGTTTCACTGTTGCAGTCATTACATTTGGGTAGAATCCCAAAGCTATGGACGAGAGGATGAAACTAAATAGCATTAGGGGTGGCTAAAAGGCCCTGCAGAACTGCACTGGCAAAGCCTGCCCTGGATTTGGAGAAGAGACGCAAATGATAATGTTTTGTGAAGGTATGCACAGAGGTCCAAGAAGCAGCTTCTAGAATGTCTCCGGTTGGAACTCCTCTGAGAAAGGCTGCTGAGGTAGAGGCAGCCCTGGTGGAATGTGACCTGATTCCCTTGGGCACAGGTTTACCATGGTGCAAGTAGCATAAACGAATCCAGTGGCTTATCCACTTAGAAATAGTCTGCTTTGATATAGCCTTCCCCTCTGATCCTGAAGCAAATGCCACCAGTAGTTGCTCAGACTTTCTTAAAGACTTGGTCCTGTTTAAGTAGAATCTTAGTTGTCTGTGTACGTCCAATGAATGCAGAATCCACTCCCCCTTATTCTGTGGATTTGGGTAAAATGTTGGTAGGTGAATAGTTTGGTTAAGAGTCACACTGGATACTACCTTAGGCATAAAGAAAGGATTGGTCCTGAGGGACACCCTGTCCGGGTAAAATGTAATAAAATGCTCCACAGCCAGGAGAGCCTGTAGTTCTGAAATCCTTCTTGCTGAAGTGATTGCCAAAAGGAAAGCTGTTGTCCAAGATAAAAATTTTATATCTGCAGTAGCTGCTGGTTCAAAAGGAGGCAGGGTGAGTTTTTCCAGCACAAAATTGAGGTCCCATGCAGGAGCTGGTGATCTTCTGGGAGGCCTTAAATTTTTGGCTTCTATTAGATACTGTTTTAGCAGAGGTGAGAAAAGATGGGAGGCTCCGCATTGTAATGAGCCGAGATGGCAGAGGCATGGATTTTTATTGAAGAAAAAGATAGGCCCTTGTCAAGCATCTCAGTCAAGTATTGCAAAATCTGAGGAATATTTGGTTTTGCTGTGTCCGTTCCTTGTGCTTGGTTCCAAGCACAGAATCTCTTCCATTTATCAGCATAAGATTTTCTAGTACTAGGCCTTCTAGCTTCCAAAATGACATCCATCACAGATTTACTGAGAGGTGTTGTTTGAATAATTAAATGATCAGCCATGCTGCAAGTTTTAGAGTTTGGAGCTGGGTGTGCAGAATTAGATTGTTCTCCTGAGACAGACGCGGTATTTGAGGCAAGTACCAAGGAGGGAGTTGAGACGTATTCCTTAGGATTGGGTACCAGTGCTGGCAAGGCCAGTTCGGAGCAATCAGGATCATTTTTGTTTTTTCCTGTCTGACCTTTAGTAAGACCTTGGAGAGAAGAGGCAGAGGGGGAAAGGCATAGACTGAAAGTTTTTTCCAACTGAAGGATAGGGCATCCACTTTCCATGCTTGTCTGTGATAAGTCCTTGTGCAGAATTTGTCCAGTTGATAATTTTGGGGAGAGGCAAAAAGATCTATGCCTGGGCTCCCCCATTTATGTGTTACCATGCTGATGATTTGTGGATCCAGTTTCCACTCATGCGGGTCCATAAGATTTCTGCTTAGGTCGTCTGCCAGAGTATTTTGTTTTCCTGGCAGGAACTGAGCTTGAAGATGTACTTGGTAAGTCAAGGCTGTATTCCACAATGCCATGGTTAGTCTGCAAAGGGGGTAGGAATGTCTACCCCCCTGCTTATGTAGCACATAACCGTGGTGTTGTCCGTCTTTCTCAATAGTTGTCCTGGATGAAGTAAGTCCTTGAAGGCTGTCAGAGCATTCTGAACCGCTAGCATCTCTTTCTGGTTGAAATGCAGATGCATTTGTTTTGGGCTCCATATGCCCTGAATGCATCTCCCCGCCAGGTGGGCCCCCCAAGCATAGTCTGATGCATCTGTAGTTAGGGTTTGGATGGCAGGGGGTAGAGTGAATGACAGTCCCTTGTTTTGGTGACATGTCTCTGCCCACCAAAGAAACTCCTGTTGTAGGCAGGGAATGAGAGGAATCATTGTTTCCAGACTGACAATGCTGACTCCATAAACTTTTTAGGTACCACTGAAGTTTCCTCATATGCATTCTTGCATATGGAATTAGTAGAATGCAGGATGCCATGAACCCCAAAGCCTGCAGAATTTGTCTTGCAGATAACTGGGTTTTTGTTGCCATCTGTTTGAAGTATGTTGTCAGTTGCCTTTGTTTGTCTGGCGTAAGGTAAGCCATCTGGGCAGTTGTATTCAAGCTTGCACCCAGGAATGTAATTATTTGAGAGGGTACCAGTTGTGATTTCTTTTCGTTTATTGTGTACCCTAGGCATGTTAGAAGCCTTTTTACAAATGCCAGATGTTGAAGAAGATTGTCCTTGTTCTCTGCTTGAATGAGACAGTCATCCAGGTAAGGATAAATTTGTATGCTTCGTCTGCAAAATGCAATTACTGGTGCCAGGCACTTTGTAAATACCCTGGGCACAGTAGATAAGCCAAAGGGCAGTGCAGAGAATTGGTAATGCAAAAAACCTGCCATAAAGCGGAGGTATCTTCTGCATGATTCCCTTATTGGGATATGCAGGTATGCCTTTTAAGTCTAGAGTCACTAACCAAGAATTCCTGCCCAGCATAGGCATTAGCTGTTGTAAAGTCAGCATTTTGAATTTTGGAATGTCCAGGTAAGTGTTCAAAATTGAAAAGTCCAGTATTGGACGCCATGCATTGTCTTTTCTGGGTACCAGAAACAGCCTTGAATAAAAACCTTGTCCTTTTTCCTGTTCTGGTACTGGCTGAATAGCCCCCATTCTCCATGGGAGACTTAACATGTTTCTGAGCCTCTGGCCCATTGATTTTGTGGCAGATCTGGCCAACCTTGTGGAATTGGCAAAGTATGGAAATGAAAACTGTACCCCCCTGGGATACTATGTTTAATACCCACTTGTCCTGGGTAATTAAATGCCAATTTTGAGCATGAAGTGCTAATTCCCCCCCCCAAGGGGTCTGCCAAGAGATAAGTGCTTGGTGAAGGTAGAGGGAAGTCATTGAGACTACTTACAGTAGGGTTGTGCTTTGTTTCCTCCAGATTTGGAGATGGAGGCACCCCATTGCTTTGACCTGTAAGAACCCTGTGATTGGTATCTAGAGCCGTTTGAGCGCCTGGATTTGCCTTGAAAGGCTCTTTTGGACACAGGAAAGGACCAATTTTTAGTAGGCCAGTGCCTACTGAACCTGGGTGGCTGCACTTGTAAGAAATCTTTTACAGTTTGCATAGATTTAGCTTTGTCTCCCATTTTCTTTAAAACCTCTTCTGCCTTATTACCAGAGTATCATGCTGTAAAGGGTCATCCAACAATTTAGCTTTAACATGATCAGGCAGATTTTGCTCCTTGAGCCAGGCATGCCTTCTAATCACAGATCCAGTAACTGAGGCCATGCAAGAGGCCTCCAAGGTATCAAAACCACATTGCAAAGTATGCTTTAAAACCTGTTCTGCTGCATGCAATAATTCTTGCAATTCTTTATTTTCCACACAATCTGAAATCAACATCATTTTCTGTTTCAATAAGCCCATAACATGCTGTTGATATTTAAGCATATGAAACTGGCAGTTTAAGGCCCTAATTGCCAAGGTTGCAGACATATAAACCTTCTTTTCTCATTTATCCAGTGCCCTGGAATCTCAGAGAGGGCAGGATTTTTGGCTGTAGAAGCCTTTACACCTTTGGGACCCTGTGATATAGTCTCAGGATCAGCAGCAGGATTTTTGAATAGAACTTTGTGGGAGACAGGAACCCTGTAATATCTGTCTGGCTTACTAGGAGCTGGAGGGTAGGGAATCAGGAGCCATGCTTGATTCTGAAAATACATCATCAACAATGTCTAATACAGGAGGTATAGCCAAAGGCCTATGCGGAGGAAGGAGAAGGAAATCCCTAAGCCTCTTTTTTGATTCAGAGAAATCCTGACTCTCCCAATGAAAATGTTCCCTTAAAGTATGCAAAGTTTCACCAAAAGAATAATCCTCAGAAGGAGATGCAGATGGGATGGATTCTTCTGCATCTGAATCCTCATAGGGAGGAATAGAAAATTCCTCATTAGAAGAGGAATCAGAAGAAATGGAAACCTGATCTGAAGATTCATAATCACTGTCTTGCCTAGGCCTTTTAGCAGGGGGAGTTTGGGAACCCCTGGTCAAGGTAATTAAGTCCCCAGCCATTTTGATCATCTGTTTTTTTAGGCATAGGAGCCTGAGCACGTGGCTCATGCGTCAGTTTTTTAGACTTAGAAACTATTTTTGATCTTGTTTTTGAAAATGGCATCGGTTTTATGTAAAAATGTTGAGGCCTGAAAACACCCTCAGAAGCCGGTGCCTGCTCAGTGGCTCCGGATCCATCCAAGGGAGAGACATCCGCGGGTTCAATACTCTGAAAATCTCACGGCATACCGGACTCCGCTTGGGTCTCGGTAGAGGCCTGTGACTCAAAAGTAGCAGGTATCAGGGGCTGCAAAAGCGCCTCACTGAGTACCGGCGAACTGGCGACTGGCTTAGGAGAAGCTTCATCGTTGGTTTTGGACCTCGACAGTCTGTCTCTGTCTTTTTCTTTGCATTTTTTGTGACCTCCGGTAGTCAGATTGCTAACTGACGACATTTCAGGCTAATAAAATCTGGATCCAAAATATTTTGACACAAAAATATACAGACGCTTAATAGTGCATTGGTTAAATCTAGCACAAAACCGAAAGCAAGCAAGGCATGTTATGGTCTGGGCCTAGGCAAGGAATACAGTACATTTGCTTCCCACAAGTAATGCAATTATTAACTTTTACTGACGTCGGTAGGAGCAAGAAAAAGTTTCCCCAACTAGGTACGTAGCTTTAGTTGAACACTTCGGTTCTGAAACTCGAATGTGAAAATTTCAGGAGTCGGCCGGCCGGCACTTGCGAACTGCTTCTGCTTCGGGCACCGCGCAGCAAGAAAGACTGAATAAAATGGCATCAGCTGCATGTTTTATACCCCTGACATCATGGAAGAGGAGACAGCAACTGACGCAGGACCCAAGACTTTGTTATTCAGGCCGACTGAGGGCAACCTGCCAGCAGATTACCCAAATGTAATGACTGCAACAGTGAAACACGAAGAACATCTATACAAATGGCACGCTGATTATCTTCCCTAGCTTATTAAGCAGGGACAGATTAAGCCTTATGCGGCAGGGCTGCAGCCAGTAATTTACAAACTGTAAAAAAAGAAACCATGGTGAACTCCCTAATTAAAAAGTGATAGGTCAAGCCACAGCCATCAAGGTGTGCAATGGAGCTATACTGCCTTACTGCACCCTGACCAAAATGTATAATCACACACACAAATGATAATGTTTACATGTAACAGGAAATTATCTCATTACTTACCATGTCTATTCAAATTCATTGTTTGGATTACAGAAAAATAAACTAAACTTGTAATGTCAAGACTAGCAATGTCACGTTGTTTATCACCGTTTGAACAGAGTACATCACCCTTACAAAATGAATGCATGTTCTAAGAAGGCATTCATTCGTGCCATCTACTTAATATACATTTAAAAATGTCCAATACATTTTGCATATTTATGAATTATATTAAAATAAGATAAAAGTTGTGAGGTATTACATATATTTAATATGACTTTTGTTCTCTGTTTTTGGGTTCAATTTTCATAGATTTTCTTATCAAAACACAGTGCACAATTTAAGCCACAGGTTGTTTAAATAAATGTAGACTTACCTTAAATGAAATAGCAGCATATGTAATAAGTTGGATATATCATGAAAATATCTTCAAGTAGAATACTTGCTTATCTCTATACAAAGCACGTACTTTAATGAAATGTTATTAAATGGTTTGAATACGTTTACAAATGTAAACAACACACATTTCCTCCTTAACTGTAGGTTTGTGGGCACTGAATCTGTTAGCCTCTAACTGGCATTAATAATCATCTCAAGCTGCTGCTGAAGATTGTTTTTTTTTCCTTCCTTGTCTCATATTTGTTGCTATTCTCCAGCTTTATCCTACATCCTTTCAACTAGCCAAGACCGGGGGGGGGGGGGGGCTGTCAGCTACCAGGACCCCAGAAACCAAAGGATTCTACATCATCTGAGGTGCAGTTTAGAGCCTTTTCCCCACATTTTGATCCAATGATGGCCTGGAAAAAAAATCATAAGTAAGGAAAGAAATTCAGTCTTCTTTTTTGTCTTTCAAGGAAAAAGTAAGTTGTGTTCAAAGCTTACTAATCAAAGCTGACACACAGCCATATGCTTGTGAGTATACATAAATAATACCTCAGAATAGTTCCTGGCCTCTCCTCCCCTCAAAAAAAAAGTCACTTTTTGTGTATCCCTCTGACTTTATATTGGGATGACATTAAAGGCACAAAAGGCTATAGTCATATATTACACAAGTGGCTGCTTTTAGCATGTCTCCTTATCATTACTTCTAAAAGACAACCACATATTGTGTACCCCTCTGATGTCAGACTGGAACAAAACTCAAAGAAATTACAGTTGTGTAAAATATTAGCATAACAGTACATGTCCCTCTTTTAACTGCTGCAGTATTTTTAACTAAGGGTATCCCCTGCCAAGGATAGCTCAACATCTGGCCAGTATACCAAAGTCTTAGAGATTATAAGAGGTGTAAGTCACACTTTTGCTCCCTGCATGGGGTATAAACGTGACATACAGATGCAAATACTCTGAACTAAATTGCTCCAGGAGGAACAAATACTCCCAAGGACAATGTAGAAAGTACAGTCGTGTACACTTACCATAAATGTAGATGTTAGAGTGTATTCACTGTTGCAGTCATTACATTAGGGTAATCTGCTGGCAGGTTGCCCTCAGTCGGCCTGAATTCCAAAGTCTTGGGTCCTGCGTCGGTTGCTGTCTTCTCTTCCATGACGTTGGGTCGTCAGGGGTATAAAATATGCAGCCGACGCCATTTTCTTTAGTTTTAATTGCCCCGGATGGCGGGAGGGTAACCTGGACTGCAACAGTGAATACACTCGAACATCTACATTTATGGTAAGTGTACACAACTGTACTATGTTCTTCGTGTTTCACTGTTGCAGTCATTACATTTGGGTAGAATCCCAAAGCTATGGTTGGGAGGCTGGAGCTAAACAGCATTAGGTGTGGTTATAAGGCCCTGCAGTGGAAAAGCCTGCCCTGGATTTAGAGTAGAGAGGCAAATGGTAATGCTTTGTAAAGGTGTGAACAGAACTCCAAGTAGCAGCCTCTAGAATGTCTTTGGTTGGTACTCCTCTGAGAAAGGCTGCTGAAGCAGCTGCTGCTCTGGTGGAATGAGACCTAATGCCCTTGGGCACAGGTTTACCATGATGTAAGTAGCAGAAACGGATGCAGTGGCTTATCCACTTTGAAATTGTCTGCTTTGAAATAGCCTTTCCTTCTGATCCTGCAGCATATGACACTAGTAATTGCTCAGTTTTTCTTAGAGCTTTTGTCCTGCTCAAGTAGAAGCTTAGCTGTCTGTGTACGTCCAAGGAATACAGAATTTTCTCCCCCTTGTTCTGCAGATTTGGATAAAAAGTTGGCAGATGAATTGTTTGGTTAAGAGCCACACTGGAGAGCACCTTAGGCATAAAAATAGGATTTCTCCTCAGAGACACCCTGTCTGGGTAAAATATGATAAAACGCTCTACAGCCATGAGGGCCTGTAGCTCTGAAACTCTTCTTACTGAAGTAATTGCTAGTAGCAGAGCTGTTTTCCATGATAAGAACTTTAGATCAGCGGTAGCAGCTGGTTCAAATGGAGGCAGAGTGAGCTTTTCCAACACATAATTGAGGTCCCATGCAGGTAATGGTGATCTTCTAGGAGGCCTTAAATTTTTGGCTCCTCTAAGATACTGCTTTAGTAAAGGATGAGAAAAGATTGGTGGCTCTGTATTGTAATAAGCCGAAATGGCAGAGGCATGGATTTTGATTGATGAGAAAGATAGGCCTTTGTCAAGCATCTCAGTTAAGTATTGTAATATCTGAGGAATATTTGGCTCTGCTGTAACAGTTCCTTGTGCTTGATTACAAGCACAGAATCTCTTCCATTTGTCAGCGTAAGATTTTCTAGTACTAGGCCTTCTGGCTTCCAAAATGACATCCATCACAGCTTTACTGAAAGGTGTTGTTTGTATGACTACATGATTAGCCATGCTGCCAGGTTCAGAGTCTGTAGTTGATTGTGCAGGATCTGATTGTTTTGCTGGGACAGTAGTTGTGGTCTTTGAGGCAAGGTCCAAGCTGGGTATTGAGCCAAGTTCCTTAGGAATGGGTACCAGTATTGGCGTGGCCAGTCTGGGACAATTATCATCATCTTTGGCTTCTCTTGTCTGACTTTTAGGAGGACCTTGGGTAGAAGAGGCAGAGGAGGAAAGGCCTAAACTAATAGGTTTTTCCAACTGAAGGATAGGGCGTCCACTTTCCATGCTTGTCTGTGATAAGTCCTTGTGCAGAATCTTTTCAATTGATAATTTTGAGGAGAGGCAAATAGATTTATGTCTGGGCTCCCCCATTTCTCTGTTATCATGCTGAAGACTTGTGGATTTAGTTTCCACTCGTGAGGATCCATAAGGTTTCTGCTTAAATCGTCTGCCGGAGTGTTTTGTTTTCCTGGTAGGAATTGAGCTTGAAGATGTATTTGGTAGGTCAAAACTGTGTCCCACAGTGCCATGGCTAATCTGCAAAGGGGGTATGAGTGTGTGCCCCCTTGCTTGTTTATATATCACATGACTGTGGTGTTGTCCGTCTTTACCAGTAGTTGTCCTGGATGAAGTAAGACCTTGAAGGCTGTTAGGGCATTTTGAACAGCTAGCATCTCTTTCTGGTTGATATGTAGATGCATTTGTTTTGGTGTCCATCAGCCCTTATGCATCTTCCTGCCATGTGGGCCCCCAGGCATAATCTGAAGCATCTGTTGTTGAGGTTTGGCTGGCAGGGGGTAGAGTGAAGGGCAGTCCCATGTTTTGGTGACATGCCTTTGCCCACCATAGAAACTCTGGTTGCAGGCAGGGAATGAGAGGAATCATTGTTTCCAGACTGTGTGAATGTTGACTCCATAAACTTTCTAGGTACCATTGAAGTTTCCTCATATGCAGTCTTGCATATGGAATTACTAGGATGCAGGATGCCATGAAGCCCAGAACCTGCAGAATTTGCCTTGCAGAAGACTGGGTTTTTGTTGCCATCAGTTTGAAGTAAGCAGTCAGTTGCCTTTGCTTGTCTGGCGTGAGGTAAGCCATCTGGGCAGTTGTATCCAAGCCTGCACCCAGGAATGTTATCTTTTGAGAGGGTACCAGTTGTGATTTCTTTTTGTTTATTGTGTACCCTAGGCATGTTAGAAGCCTTTTCACAAACGCCAGGTGTCGAAGAAGAGTGTCCTTGTTCTCTGCTTGAATGAGACAGTGGTCCAAGTAAGGATATATTTGCATACTTCTTTGTCTGCAAAATGCAATTACTGGTGCCAGGCACTTAGTAAAAACCCTGGGCGCAGCAGATAAGCCAAAGGGCAGTGCAGGGAATTGGTAATGCATTAAGCCAGCCTTGAATCTGAGGTATCTTCTGCACGACTGTCTTATTGGGACATGCAGGTAAGCCTCTTTTAGGTCTAAAGTCACCAGCCAAGCATTCTTGCCCAGCATGGGCAGAAGCTGCTGCAAAGTCAGCATTTTAAATTTTGGAATGTCCAGGCATGTGTTCAAAATCAATAAATCCAGTATAGGCCGCCAGGCCTTGTCCTTTTTGGGTACCAAGAACAGTTGAGTAAAAACCTTGTCCTTTTTCCTGTTCTGGTACTGTCTGAATGGCCCCCAAATCCATGAAGGACGTAACCTGTTTCTGTGCCTCTGCCAATTGATTTTTTTGGCAGATCTGGCCAACCATTTGCCATTGGCAGTGTGTGGAAATGGAATCTGTATCCCTGTGATACGATGTTTAGTACCCACCTGTCCTGGGTTATTAACTGCCAATTTTGAGCAAAAAGTGCTAATTTTCCCCCTATGGGTGCTGCCAAAAGATAAGTGCTTGGTGTAGGCAGAGGGAAGTCATTGGGATTGCTTTCTGTAGGTTTGCACTTTATCTCCTCCAGATTTGGAGGTGGAAGCGCCCCATTGCTTTGACCTGTATGAATCTTGCGCCTTGTATCTGGAACCCTTAGGGTGTCTGGATTTGCCCCTTTGAGCTCTGTCTGACATAGGAAAGGATCAATTTTTTGTAGGCCAGTGTCTACTGAATCTTGGTGGCTGCACTTGTAAGAAGTATTTAACAGTTTGCATAGACTTAGCTTTGTCTTCCATTTTCTTTAAAACCTCTTCTGCCTTAATACCAAACAGAGAATCATGCTGTAAAGGTGCATCTAGCAATTTAGCTTTAACATGATCAGGCAAATTTTGTTCCTTTAACCAGGCATTTCTCCTAATCACAGATCCAGTAACTGCGGCCCTGCAGGAGGTCTCTAAGGAATCAAAACCACACTGCAAAGTATGCTTTCCAACTTGTTCAGCTGCATGCAATAATTCCTGCAATTCTTTATTTTCTGCACACTCTAAAATCAACATCATTTTCTGTTTCAGCAATCCCATAACATGTTGTTGGTACTTAAGCATATGAAATTGACAGTTTAAGGCCCTGACTGCCAAGGTTGCAGATGCATAAACCTTTTTTCCCCATCTGTCTAGAGTCCTTGAATCTCTGTCACAGGGGGTAGGATTTTGTACTGTTGAGGTCTTAACTCCCTTTGGACCCTGTGAAATGGTTTCAGGATCAGCAGCAGGGTTTCTAAATAAAAATGTGAGTCAGGGACCCTGTATTATCTGTCAGGCTTACTGGGAGCCGGAGGTAATGAGTCAAGGGTCAAGCTTGACTCCGAAAACACATCACCCACAATGTCTAAAACGGGGAATAGCTAAAGGCTTGTGCTGAGGGAGAAGAAGAAAATCCCTGAGCCTCTTTTTTGATTCTGAGAAGTCTTGACTCTCCCAGTGAAAATGCTCTCTCAAAGTATGCAAGGTTTCTCCAAATGAACAATCCTCAGGAAGAGATGCAGATGGAATAGACTCCTCAGCATCAGAATCCTCGTAGGGAAGTATAGATAATTCCTGATCAGAAAAGGAATCAGAAGAAAGAGAAACCTGATCTGAAGATTCATAATCAGTGTCTTGCCTAGGCCTCTTATCTGGAGGGGGATGGGTACCCCTGATCAAGATAACAAGGTCTTCAGCCATTTTGATCATCTGTTTTTTAGGCACAGAGGCCTGTGCACGTGGCTCATGCGTTGTTTTTTTTAGTTTTAGAGCTGTCGTCGGTTTGATATACAAATGTTGAGGTCTGAATACACCCTCAGCCAGTGCCTGCTCAGCGGCTCCGGACCCATCCGAGGGAGATACATCTGTCGGTCCAATACCTTGAGTATCTTGCGGCATGCTGGACTCCACATGGGTGTCAGTAGAGGCCTGCGACTTGAAGATAGCGGGTATCAGAGGCTGCAAAAGCGCCTCACTGAGTACCGGCGAACCGGCGACTGGCTTAGGAGAAGCTTTGTCATCGGTTTTGGATCTCGACTGCCTTTCTCTGTCCTTTTCTTTGCGTTTTTTTATGTACTCCGGTAGTCAGATTGCTATCCGACAACATTTCTGGGTAGTTAAATCTGTTTCCAAAATACTTTGATGCAAAAATATACCAACGCTTAATAGTGCGTTGGTTAAATCTAGCACAAAACCGACAGCCAGGCAAGTTGTGATCAGGGCCTAGGCAAGGAATACAGTATAAATGGAAATCCTTATGAGGTATTTGCTTCACAGAAGTAATACAATTATTAACTTTTTCTGACATCGGTAAAAAGCAAGAAAAAAGTTTCCCCAACTGGGTACTTAGGTTTAGTGAAGACTTCGGTTCTGAAACTCAAACTCGAATATTTCAGTAGTTGGCCGACCGGCACTTGCGAAATGCTTCTGCTTCGGGCACCGCGCGGCAAGAAAGACTAAAGTAAATGGCGTCGGCTGCATGTTTTATACCCCTGACGACCTGACGTCATGGAAGAGAAGACAGCAACCGACGCAGGACCCAAGACTTTGGAACTCAGGCCGACTGAGGGCAACCTGCCAGCAGATTACCCTAATGTAATGACTGCAACAGTGAAACACGAAGAACATCATGTACATCCAAAAGAATAGAGTCCAGAAGGGAAAGAAATTAAAATACCCTCAACCATCAGGGTAACAAAAGACAGATAAGAGGCATAACGTGGGGGGAATGAATACTGCAACAGTGAAGAGACCACCACCCACTCTTAAGGCAAGATTTTACATAACAGTACCATGTACCTCACCATCACTGCTGGAGTATTCTTCACTGAAGGGAGAGCTAAGAAGATGACAAGGAGGAGAAAAGCACAGAACAGCCCTCTACAAACCCATGCATAATAGCCCTAGCAAAACCTGCCCTGGCAACATTTATAACACTTAGTAGAGGTATGCACAGAGGATCAAGCAGCAGCTTAAAGGATGGAACTGATGTCCAAAACTCTTGAAAAAATCATAGTATAACATACCTTTACAGACAAAGAAAGACATTTGCCATGAAAGGAGTAACAAAAGGAAATTACCTTAGAGATGCAGGAGGAGATGATTTGCTTGGAAAAGTACAGTTTTGTACCTACCATAAATGTAGATGTTCGAGTGCTAATACAGCTGCAGTCATAACAGATGGGTTTTCCTGACGTCAGGCGGGTCCTCGGTCGGCCAAATTCCAAAGTCTAGGTCCGGTGTCGGATGTCGTCGTTTCTTCCCTGACGTCAGTGCGACAGGGGTATAAAAGAACCAGCCAACGCCATTTTCTTCAGTTTTTCTTGCCCCAGATGTCAGGTGCCCCCAGAAGGAAGGCAAAACATAAATTTATGTAATAATGCAATGCAATATAATCAAAAAACAGTAGTTGCAAGCAAATACACCATAAAAGAATACCCCAATGAGGTTGTATGAGGAGGTGTTAGCCATTAGGCCTGTCCCAAGAGGGGAAGGAGGGAAGGAAACCTGGACTGCAGCTGTATTAGCACTCGAACATCTACATTTATGGTAGGTACAAAACTGTACTATGTTCATCGTGCATACAGCTGCAGTCATAACAGATGGGTAGAATCCCAAAGCTAAAAAAGGGGTGGTAGGCACTAAGTGGAACTAGGAGGAGCCAGGATGCCCTGTAAGACTGCAGTGGCAAAGCCCGCTCTAGATTTGGAGTATAATGGTAGGTGATAGTGCTTGGAGAAAGTATGTACAGAACTCCAAGTGGCTGCTTCCAAAATATCTTTGGTAGGAACCCCCCTGAGGAAAGCTGCAGTGGTAGCTGTGGCTCTTGTGGAGTGAGATCTGATGCCTGTAGGTACAGTTTTACCATAACAAAAGCGTATGCAGTGGGCTATCCATTTTGAGATTGTCTGTTTGGAAATAGGCTTCCAATGAGCACCTGTAGCATAGGACACAAAGAGTTGCTCTGATTTTTTGAAAGGCTTTGTTCTGTCCAAATAATAACGGAGCTGTCTGTGAATGTCCAAAGAGTGTAGTAGTCTCTCCCCTTTGTTTTGTGGATTAGGGTAAAAGGTAGGTAAGTGGAAAGCCTGATTCAAGGCTACCCTGGATACTACCTTTGGCATAAAGGAAGGATTGGTTCGCAAGGAAACTCTGTCCTGATGGAAAATGATGAAAGGCTGCACAGCCATGAGGGCTTGTAGTTCCGAAACCCTGCGTGCTGAGGTGATAGCCAGAAGGAAGGCTGTTTTCCATGACAAATACTGCAGTTCTGTTAAACCAGCTGGCTCAAAAGGAGGCAGGGTCACTTTTTCTAGAATGAAATTGAGGTCCCAAGCAGGTACTGGTTGCTTCCTTGGAGGTTTTATATTCTTAGCCCCTCTGAGGAACCGTCTTAAGAGAGGGTGAGAGAATAAAGGAGGATCAGTGTTGTATTCTGCAGAAATGGCTGAGGTACGGATTTTGATGGTGGAGAATGAAAGTCCACTGCTTAGCATCTCAGCTAGGTACTGTAAAATTTGAGGTAAATTCAGTATTCCAGGATTCTGACCCTTTTTCTGATTCCAGGCACAAAACCATTTCCATTTTGCGGAGTAGGCTTTTCTAGTAGAAGGCCTTCTGGCCTCCAAAATGACATCCTGAACCTCCTTGGAGAGTAGGGTCTGTTGTGAATTTAAGGAATCCTCCATGCGGCTAGATTGAGTGTTTTCAGCTGACTGTGAAGAGTTTTGAAGTTGTGCTGAGTCAGTAGAAGAGGCATTAGAGGCAGGATCCATGGTGGGGAATGCGCCAGGCTCCTCAGGAGTGGGTACCAGTGTTGTCTTGGCCAGTCTGGAGCAATGAGAATCATCTTTGGTCTGTCTGCTCTGGCTTTTAATAGAACTTTGGGCAGCAGAGGAAGAGGTGGAAAGGCATAAACTGTCATTGTTGTCCAACTGAAAGAGAGTGCGTCCACTTTCCAGGCCTGTGGATGAAAGGTCCTTGAGCAGAATTTTGTCAATTGGTAATTTCTGTGGGTGGCAAAGAGATCTATGTCTGGCCTTCCCCATGCTTGAATTATCTTTGTAAAAACTTGAGGATGCAACTTCCAATCGTGTGGATCTGTCATTTCTGCTCAGGTTGTCTGCCAGCGTGTTCTCCTTGCCTAGCAGGAACTGTGCTTGAAGTTGGATTTGTAATTCCAGAGCCATGTTCCAAAGAGACATGGCTTGCCTGCATAGGGGATATGAATGGGTTCCTCCCTGTTTGTTTATGTACCACATCACTGTGGTGTTGTCTGTCCTTATCAATAGCTGGCCTGGATGCAGTAGGTCTTTGAAAGCCATAATAGCATTTATTACTGCTAGCATTTCCTTTTGATTGATGTGTAGGTGCTTTTCTTTTTGTGACCATTTGCCCTGAATGCACTGATCTGTCATGTGCGCCCCCCAGGCGTAGTCCGAGGCGTCTGTTGTGATGACTTGATTTGCTTGAGGCTTGCAGAATGGGAGACCTATGTTTCTTTGGATGCTTGAGCCCACCACAGAAATTCCTTTTGAAGACATGGAATCAGTGGTATAATTGTTTCCAAACTGTGGCTGTGTTGAGACCATAAGTTTTATAGGTACCATTGAAGTTTCCTCATATGCAGCTTTGCACATGGGATTAGCAGGATGCAAGATGCCATGAATCCCAGAGCCTGCAGGATTTTCCTTGCAGTCAGCCTGGTGAAGGTTGCCAGTTTTCTGAAGTATTGAGTTAGTTGCCCTTGTTTCTCTGGCATGAGGTAGGCCATCTGGGTGTTTGTATTCAAGCTGGCACCCAGGAAAATCATTGTTTGTGAGGGTATTAGTCTTGATTTCTTTTTGCTGACTGTGTATCCCAGAGAATTCAACAACATCATTACAAACGCCAGGTGTTTCAGAAGTATATGTTTGCTGTCCACTTGGATCAGGCAGTTGTCCAAATATGGGTATATTTGTATCCCTTGAAGTCTGCAGAAGGCAATTACTGATGCCAGGCATTTCGTGAACACTCTGGGTGCAGTAGATAAGCCAAAGGGCAATGCAGAGAATTGGTAATGGGTTGAACCTGCAAGAAATCTGAGGTATCTTCTGCAATCTTGTCTGATTGGGACATGCAGGTATGCCTCCTTGAGGTCCAATGTTACCAGCCAAGACTCCTTGCCCAGCATGGGAAGAAGCTGCTGTAATGTGAGCATCTTGAATTTTGGTACGAGTAAATATGTGTTTAGGATGGATAGGTCCAAAATAGGTCTCCAATCTTTGCCCTTCCTTGGTACCAGGAATAGTCTGGAATAAAAACCTTGACCCTGTTCTTGTGCAGGTACCTCTTGAATAGCTTTCATGTCCATGAGATCTGAAATTTGTTTTTGTGCCTCTGCCCTTTGATTGCGTGGCAGGTTTGGCATGCCTCTCATTTTTGGAAGGGTGTGAAAGTGGAATCTGTAGCCTCTGTCTATAATGTCCAGGATCCATTTGTCTTTTGTGACAATATGCCAATTCTTCGAAAATAATGCCAGTTTTCCACCTAAAGGTGCTGCCATTTGAGCCTTGCTTGGCATGCAAAGGGGAAAGTCATTGGTTCTGCATTCTGAATGGCTGTGAAGTATCCTCACCACCTCTTGGTGTAGGTGCTTGCCATTGTCTGCCTCTAAATGATCCTTGAGATTGCCCTCTACCCCTCGGGCGCCTGTATCTACCTCTTTGAGGTCTGTCCGTGGCTGGAAAGGACCAATTTTTTGAAGGCCAATTTCTACTGAAACGTGGAGGTTGTACCTGTAGGAAATCTTTCACTGTTTGCATTGATTTTGCCTTTTTTTTTTTATTTTCTTTAATACCTCCTCAGCTTTAACACCAAACAATACATCTTTTTGAAGAGGTGCATCTAGTAATTTTGCTTTGACATGATCTGGTAAGGTTTGCTCTTTGAGCCAAGCATGTCTACATATGACTGATCCTGTAACAGCAGCTCCACATGAGGCCTCTAAAGCATCAAAACCACATTGCAAGGTATGTTTACCCACTTGCTCTGCACTATGCAACAAATCCTGCAACTCCTTCAAGTCTGGTTGTTCAGGTTGTGACATTTTGTTTTTCAACTGAGATAACAAAAACTGTTGATACTTTAACATATGGAACTGACAGTTTAATGCCCTCATGGTTAAGGTGGCCGAGGTGTATACCTTTTTCCCCCACCTTTCTAAAGCTCTGGAATCTCTCTCTGAAGGTAATGGATTTTTAGCAATGGAGGCCTTAACTCCCTTGGGGCCCTGTGAGATGGTTTCTGGGTCAGCAGCATGGCTTTTGTATAGAAATTGGTGTGAGTCAGGGACCCTGTAGTACCTGTCAGGCTTAACTGGAGCTGGAGGTAGAGAGTCCGGGTTGAGGCAGGCCTCCGAGTAAACATCATCTAGGATGTCCAAGACAGGAGGTATAGCCAGAAGCCTGTGCTGAGGAAGCAAGAGAAATTCCCTGAGCCTTTTCTTGGAATCTGAATAATCTTGGCCTTCCCAGTGGAAGTGTTCCCTTAAGGTATGCAAAGTTTCCCCAAATGAGTAATCCTCAGGGGGGGATACAGAAGGGATGGACTCCTCTGCATCAGAGTCTTCAAAAGGGGAGTAAGAATGTTTCTGATCATCAGAGTGCTCTGAAATAATGGAGCCCTGATCAGAGGAGGGGGAATCTTCCTCCACTCTAGGCCTTTTGTCCGGAGGGGGCTGAGAACCTCTGATAAGAGTAATTAAATCCTCAGCCATTTTAAGCATCTGTTTCTTAGGCATAGGGCCTGGAGATGGGCCCTGTGTAGCTGGTCTCTTAGAGTGCATGGTTGCTTTAGACTTTGTGAAAGCCTTGATGGAGAAAGAAGAGGAAGGTCTGTAGACACCTTGAGTGGAGGTGGACCTGTCCACATTCTCAGTTTCAACGCCAAGAGTGGCTTCGGTATCTGTAGTCGGGGTGTGGGCCGAGGAGCCTACGACCTCGGGCACAGGAGACACCGCCAAAGAAATGTCGTCAGTAGTCAGGGGCTGTGTAGGCGCCTCGCTGAGAACTGGACCACGTGTAGTCGGCTTTAGCGTGGTGTCGGTAGAGGCCGCGGACCTCATGTGTCGGTCCTTGTCTTTGCGTTTTTTAGACAAAACCGGAGTCGGAGTATCCGACGACATAGTTTAGTTAAATGCTTTCCCAAAATAATGCTGGGCGAACTCCGCCCGACTCTTAATAGTGCGTTTGTTGAATGTAGCACAAAAACGACAGACCGAGACATCATGGTCTGGGCCTAAACAAGGTATACAGAGGGAATGGAAATCCTTATGCGGTATTTGCTTCCCACAAGAAATACAATTATTAACTTTGTCTGACATCGGTCAGAGGCAAGAAAAGTTACCCCAACGGGGTACTTAGCTTTTAAGAAGACTTCGGTTTCCAAATTTTCGTAATCTCAGGAGCTGGCCGACCGGCACTTGCGAACTGCTTCTGCTTCGGGCACCGCGTGGCAAGAAAGACTGAAGAAAATGGTGTTGGCTGGTTTCTTTATACCCCTGTCGCACTGACGTCAGGGAAGAAGCGACGACAACCGACGCCGGACCTAGACTTTGGAATTCGGCCGACCGAGGACACGTCTGACGGCAGGAGAACCCATCTGTTATGACTGCAGCTGTATGCACGATGAACATCCCATCTGTTATGACTGCAGCTGTATGCACGATGAACATCCCATCTGTTATTACTGCAGCTGTATGCACGATGAACATCAGCTAGACTCAAAGTATTGGGAAGAGAAGAAACAAAAAGTTGCTCAGATTTATGAATAACCTTTGTTTTATCCAAAAAATATCTGAGCTGTCTATGCAGGTCTATGTTGTGGAGAACCTTAGTGGCAGACTGTGCAGAAGGAAAAAAAGGAAGGAAGATGAATAGACTTATTAAAGGACAACTCATTAACCACCTTTGGCATAAAGGAAGGATTACAACAAAGAGATACCCTGCCTCTGTGAAAAATTAAAAAAGGAGGAAGACATTTCTTTTAGCAAATGAGAGAGAGGCAACAGTAAAATAGTCTTCCAAATAGAAAGCTGCAAGGAAGCTAGCAGGTTCAAAAGCAAAGCCAATTTTTCAAGAACAAAACTGAAATCCGAAGGAGGAGGAATACAACTTTCCTGGGGGCATGACATGAAGGATGCCTTTAAGAAATTGCTTGACCTCAAACCGAGAGGCCAAAGGAGTGTTCAAGGGCAGACAAGCAGAGATAGCTGACAGGTGAGCTTTAACTGAAGATTATGCCAAGCCAGCATAGAGCAGATCACACAAATAAGAGAACCAGAGGGACCTTAAGGGGTAATGATGGTGAGAGGCACCAGAAAGAAAATATTTTCCATTTAGACATATATGACTTTCTGACAGTGGGTTTCCTGGCCTCCTATAGAACCTGTTCTCAAAAAATATGTGTCTAAAAGGGATCAAAATCCTATCACCCACAGTGTCATTTAAGAGTGGACAGGTGAGGATGGACAAGAGATCCCTTCCTTGTCTTGTGTCAGAGTATCCACCTAGCAAAATAACTTGTGATTGCCCCTGGGCAGACAAAAAGAAGGGGAATCAGTGCTGTCTGCGCTAAAAGGGAGTCACCAATAAGACTTTGGGAAGAGTCCTGCTTGATCTTGTGCAGAACTCTTGGCAGCAGAGGAAGGGGAGGAAAGACGTACAGAAACATTCTCTTCCAGGGAAAAGTCTAGGAGTCCACTTTCCAAGTCAGAGGACTTCGTGATCTTGAACAGAACAAAGTTGTCTGTTCAGAGTGGAGGCAAAAAGATTTACCCGAGGACTACCTCACCGATGGACTATGTCCAGAACACATTTCTGTGAAGAATCCATTCGTGAGCCTATTATCTGGACCTGCTCAGATATTCTGCCACTAGACTGTGCTCTGAAAAAATTTAAACTACCTGAAGAGTAACCTGATAACTGACCGCTAGATTCCAGGTTTGAAGAATTAGCCTGCAAAGGAGATAAGACCTTGTACCTCCCTACTTGTTGATATATCACATCACAGTGGTATTATCCATGAAGATTTTCAAGGGACTGAGAAGAAAAAGGGAATGAAAGGCCTGTAGAGCCAGAAGCAGAGCCCTCATTTATTTTATGAGGATATGGCCTTACCGCTGGTGAGGATGTCAGAGACCCTGAAGCTTTAGAGGACCACAAGAAGCACCCCACCCCAGGTCTGAGGCATCCATGAACAGTTCTTGGGAAGGAAATGGAGCATGAAAGGGCAGTAGTGGATTGAGAGAAATTTGCTGAATGAATCAGTGGAGTGCACATTTGAGACAAGGAAGCAAAGGAACAGGGAACTCCAGGGAGTGGAAATGAAGTCACACTTCTTTGAGGTATCATTGAAGCTTCCTCATATGCAGCCTGGTAAGATGAAGCATGAGAATGGTTGAGGTCATAAATCCAAGATTTCCGAGAAATTCCCGAGCAGTGTGAGAGGACAGAGGAAGAAGAGAATGGAAGAAGGTTGTCAGACACAAAAACTTGGGAGCAGGAAGAGGTGTCAACATGGGAATGGTCTGAATCCTGCAACTGAGGAAAAATAAGGTCCTGGAAGAGCGTGAACACAAGACTTCTTTAAACCTGATGGTGAACCCAAGACTTTGTAAACAACTGGTAAAGTGAAAATCTTGTAGAAGACTGCTGGAAGAAGGAGCGTGAATAAGTAGGTCATCTAAATAAGGAAATATCTGCTTCCCTCAAAGCCTTCAAAAGGCAATGACAGAAGCAAGGCATCTGGTGAACACCCTTGGAGAAGTTGAAAGGCTAAAGGACAAAGCACAGAACAGAAAATGAGATGAAGAAACGGAAATGTAAAAATTTCCTGAACAGACAGTGAATAGGGATGTGAAGATAAGTATCCTTGAGGTCAAGAGAGACAAAGTAGGCCTGGGGGAGAAGAAGAGGCAACAAAGTCTGAAGAGCTCATCCTGAAAGAAGGAACCTTGAAAAAAGTGTTGAGGAGAGAGGTGTTTAGAATTGGTCTCCAAGTCCATTCCTTCCAAGGAACCAAAAACATCTTGGAGTAAAAACGTTTTCCCACACAGGTAGGTATTACAGGCTGAATGATGCCCTGATCCAAAATGGATTGCAAAACCTCTAGGAAAAGAAAGAGTTATTCTGGAGAAGGCTGCTGAATGCCTGAAAAGGGAGGAAGAGATTTCCATGTCATGAAATAGCCCTGATGAATGATAGAGTCTGAGGTGATCTACTGCCAATTTGGAAATGACAGAGAAAGGTGGAGAGATAAGGGGATCTGGCCAAGGGGAAGCAAAATGTCAAACAGAAACAAGCTTGTTCTGAAAGGAGGGCTTCTGAGATGTAAGAGTCTGAGTGGACTTTGCAGGAGGAATATGCCTGGACTCCTGATCTTTGGCAGGTTGACAAGTCTACCTATGAACAAAGGCAGATTTAGAAAGGTAACTTCTCTGTAATTTGGGTACAGAGGAGAGAAAATATGTTTGAGTTCCTGCATGACTTTATCTTTATCCTGGAAGGACTTGAATAGGTCAACAGCAACTGTCCCAAAAAGATTTTTTATTGTCCAGAGGAGCATCCAAAAGTTTGATTTTATCATCATCAGGTAAGGCCTGAAGAAGAAGCAAAGAATAATGCCTCATCACAGAAACAAAAGCAGCAGCCCTGGATGAGGTATCAGCAGCATCATAAACAGCATTTTATTTATTTATTTTTATTTAACATTTGTTTACCGGGAAAGTCCGATTTGGAACAAAGCTAATTTTCAGCGGTGGCCCAGAGAGAAACACTCCAGATGCATGTCTTTGTAACGTGGGAGGAAACCGGAGTACCCAAAGAAAACTCTCACAAATGCAGGGAAGACATGCAAACTACACAAAGAAGGCAGGCAGCTGAGAATCGAACCAGAGAGTTCATCCATATGGGCTAGTGGTTAGGATAGAGTGATGAGCAACCTGGGAAGTGGACTCAAGCAATTAAAGAGCTGAAGCTGTCCCTTCTGAATCAGGCAGATCAGACACAACCTTAGCTAACAGAGAAAGGACAGCCAGGACATACCTGGTCATGTGGGTTTGGTAATTAATAGCCTGAAAAGACAAGGTGGAAGCAGTACAGACCTTTTTACCCCACCTTTCCATAGCTCTACTATCCTTATCATACAGAAGGAGCCTAAAAGAAGGCAAATGTTTAGCGGGCTTATCACTTGAGACTGAAATCACAGAAGGGTCAATAGAAGGACATTTAACAAGAATTTGCAGTCTTCAGGCACCTTGTAGAAACTGTCAAGTTTCTTAGGGGCCAGGTCTGAAAATGCTAAAAAGGCTGCAGAAAATGTGTCCAAAAGTGCTGCCAACACAGGAGGAATTGCAGACAGCTTGGGAGACTCCATTTGTAGAAGCTCATAGTATATCTCTTTTGGATATCAGAGACCGGTGAGCAACCCCGCTGAAAGTGCTCCATCATACGAGCAATAATATCCCAAAAGGATAATTTTTCTAAGGGGGAGTCTCTTCCTCTGAACCACAGTTTATAAGAGAAGGATATGACAGGAGTATGCAAGGGATTCCTCCCCAGAATTTAGGTCCTCATCTGAGGAATCCAATTCCCTTGTCCTCTAAACAGGTGTGGAAGTCCAACGGAGGAGCACAGACTAACATGCCCTGAGGAGGCTTCAAGGCCATCAGGGCACTGAACACACCTGTAGTAAAATCCTGCTATTCACTTTACGGATCTTTAGCAATGGGGTAATATGCTTGGTCTTTTGCTTTTTCTTAAGTAGGACATCTGCCTTAATTCTTGGCAGCTCAGTCCCTTGGTGGGATTCAATAATAGCAGTACGAATCTCTTCCCTGACTAAGATTTGAGGAATCCCCCTTGGCTCCTCAGAAATAATTAACTGTGGATCCCCCCTCACCATCTGGAGCATATGTCTGAAAAGCCTCAGAGGATGTGCAAGAACTCAGATGCATGCCAGCCTCCAATGGTGTTGCGGGAAAGAAATTTGATGCAAACACTGGATGTTCTTCAGGGCTTTTACTAGACTCTAGAGAGATATCGAGTGGAGGCTGGATAGCAACCATATCAAGCCTACACTTTTTTGCCTTCTTCTTGGAAGACAGCTGTGCCACGGAATGGGAGGACTCTGCCATGGCACCTCAAGCCAACATTTTATGATGCTGGCTCTCAAGGCATATGGAAAGGGAAGATGAGTGACTATGGGAGGTCTTGGGGACAAATGCTTGACAAGCAGATCACTGTGTATAGTCGTGGAAAGCATCAAGGCAAAAATGACACTGGTTGTGACAGTCTTTAAGGGAAATCAGCCACCAGCACTGACATTATCGCTTCCTGGATGACATGACCACAAGTAACAAAATAGATAAATCCTCATGGGGCACCTATCTGAAGACAGCTTGGTAACCAGGACAGCAGACAGACATTCAGTCCAATGTTTGATAATGATGTTCAGACTGGCAGCAAAGTTGTTCTGAGTATCTGCATCCACACACCACCTTTAGGCCCGACATGGGAAGCATACATGCGACATACAGTGCCTCTAAACCCTAAAGGCTTTGGTATACTGGCTGGACATTGGTATATCCTTGGCAAGACATAACTTCACTGAAGAATACTGCAACAATGATATGGAAGGACATCAAACAGAAAAGAATAACATTTCAACCTGTTGCTGTCAGATGTATAAACAGCTGATCTCCTTTCCCCTCCTCCAAAAATAGCCACCTGTACAGAGGTCTTATGTCTTTTTATCAGAAAAGTGAAGTAAACCTAACAATCACAAAGATGTACTCTAACTTGTTGCTCCAAGACAGTACACTGCTGCTAGACAAGTTGTAGTTGCATTCTATGCATACTTCTGAGGTTTGACTGGGAGCAAAATACATGTGTGTTAAGTAAATTTACCATATCAGTACATGTCCTAACAGATCACTGTTGCAGTAGCCAAAGCTATTTGGGTTATATTCTGCCTAGGATATGACCAATGGCCAGCTTTCAAAGCTTCAGGGCACCTTCCATACACCCTAACTTCACTGGGCTCAAGCACAGTCAAATAAAAAGGATATTTGGGCAAGAAAAGCTTCAGAGCTTTCTATAGAGTGCAACTTTTCTGTAAAAAAAAAAAAAAAAAAAACTGTAAGCCTGTTTCCTACCTTTCCTGTAACTAGCGCTCCAGATACAGATTGCTGTATCCAGGACTGTGTGTAAGCTTCTGTGCCCTCCAAGCATTTCTGTGTTGGAGGAAAGCCTTCTAGCTTATCAGTGGGAGTGGTAAGCACTAGGTAACCTGTCTACCACATAAGGAGTGGTTCTGGCCCAGAAATTGTTATTGGCCATTTCGGCAATCTCTTCCATCTCTCTCAACTTTCTGATTTGAAAGCCTGCATTTGCACTTGTTTCTGTCCTGTAACTCGTCTAGTGCAGATACAGATTCTTAGTTTTAGTACTTAAATTTGCTTATTCATGCTCAGCACTTGTTCAGAACTTGTAAGCACTAAATAAGCTACTAATTACTATAGCACTCAGTCTTCCTCATTACCTAGAGGAAAACAGTTTTTGTACTTACTTTTCTCACTTGCTTAGAGAAAAACAGCTCTTGTACTCACTTTCCTCACTTATCTAGAGGAAAATAGTTATTTATTCAGGCATGTCCAAGGGTCAGCTCACAGTGTTCTCTCCTCTCTATGAATCTGGGCATCTTGAGGCAATGTAGAAATTGCCTCATGTACACAGACAACCCTCTCCTCCTACCACCCAACACTACAACCTGTGAGAGATGCACTTATCTAGCCAAACTGGAGGTAAAGCTCTCTCCAACCAAGACTGAACTTGACAGTCATGAGGAGAAGGTAAACATTTGCGCCACACCACACTCATCACATAGTCTCACTAAATCTACACCACCAAAATCCACACATAGTAACACAAAAACATTTGCGGAGGCTCTCAATAATAATCTGTCTAAGCAGGGACCTCCAAAGCAAAAACGCAAGCAACCTCCATCCCCCAACACAACCCAAATGACACTCAGCCCACAGACTCAGTGTGCCACTCAACCACAGCCAATAAGGCAAAACAACGTACCCAACACACTAGTCATAGGTGACTCTATAGTCAGGCACACTGATGTCCCACTCACCAGGCTAAACAAGGAGAAGGTTACTGTCAGCTGCCTGTTGGGTGCCAGGATCTGCCACATAACCCACGCACTCAGGTCACTCCACAACAAGTACAAATATGACTCTGTCAATGTCCATGTTGGTGGGAATGACCTGAAACGTACCTCCCTGGACTACATAAAGAGAGACATGGAAGAGCTTTCCGATCTTGTAGCCCAGGCAAGTATGACCCTAGCCGTGAGTAGCATTCTGCCATCGCCCATAATGATACTGCAGTACAAGGACAAAATGATAGACTTCAACAATTGGCTAAGCTTCTGGTGTCATACTAAGGGGATCCAGTACCTGTCTGCTTGGGATGACATGGTCGACAGCCCACGATGCTTTGCCACAGATGGCCTGCACCTGTTGCCCCTGGGATTCCAGATACTGGCTAAGGCTCTTGCTGCCCCTATAGTGCCTTTTATAGGCAAAGTTCAAATAACAAATTCACCACCATAACAGGAACAGGCAAGCAAAAACTGAAGGCAATGCTACTCAATGCTAGAAGTCTAAATCTCAAAATGCACTCACTTGAGGCCCTCCTTAAAATGGAGAACATCGATACCTGTGCAGTGACTGAGACCTAGTTCAAGGCTCCAGAGAGCACCCCTGCACTACCAGGCTACAACTCATACCACACTTTTCAGCCATGTAACCTGGACCGAAACACCAAAGGCGGAGGTGTGTCCATATTCATTAAGGATATCCACACCTCCAGGCTAGTTGCTCAGCATAATGCATCCGAGGTTATCCAAGTGCAACTAACTCTGGGCAAAACTGCAATCCAAACTGTAGCTTGCTACAGATCCCCCACCATGCCCCAGGATTCCCACTCCTCTTTTCTTTTTTTTTTTTTGTAAATATTTTTATTCATTTCCAAAAACAAGAAAACATGAATGCAGGTTATTTATGACAGTGAAATATTTACAAATTATTTAAAAAGGTTGGCTAAAACCTCTAAACAGATATCAAACATTAAAACCAAAATTATTTACAAGAGTGTCTATTGTTGGCATATAATTGACTTTCTATACTATTGTTTCCTGATTTTAATCTGCTACAGTCTGGAAAATATTAGGGTTCAAACAAACACCCTAATAATGGGCGACTTCAACTACCCCACAATTAACTGGGAAATCTACTCGTGTACCAACTCCTTAGCTCAACGCTTTCTGGAATTCATAAACTCCAATGACCTGGATCAACTTATCCACACCCCCACCAGGGGCAACAATATCTTAGACCTAGTCATTACCAACATGAGTGACTGGTGTTCCACACCTGAAGTCAACTCCTCGTTGGTCTGATCCGACCATAAGCTAATCACCCTTGATATCCACATCCCGCCCCCACACCCCATTAAGGAAACCACAGTAAAAAATTTCTCCAAAGCCAACTTCATGCTTCTTAAGACAGAAGAGGTGAACTTCATGACACCCATGCAGATGGACAACACAGTTACAACTGCTGAATCCTACAGAAATGCACTCTATAAGCACTTGCACGAGTGCATGGACCGTGCTATCCCAAACAGGACCAAGACACTATCCTCCAAAAAAAGGAAGCCAATCTGGTGGTCCCCTGCCATAAACAAACTGTACAACAGAAGGAAGAAACTGTTGCAAAAGAGAGTAAGATCCCATGAGTGGACGAGCTCCCTGGTCAGCCTCAGTAAGAAGCGGAGATCCCTTATAAGATCCTCCAAAGCTAGCTACGAAAACAAATTTGCCACTAATTTCAAGGACAACCACAAAGCATTCTATAACTATGTCAAGAATTTCGATGGCAACACCCAGATCTGCTCTGAGTTACAGCACAAAGGCATGAAAATTACAGAACCAACTGATATTGCCAACATCCTGGCAGATAGGTTCAGTGCTAACTTTACCCACCTCTCACCCCCTAAAGGGCCCATATCTATACAGGAAGAATGCAGAGTCCCTGTAATCACAACTACGCAGGTAAAAGCTGTACTCTCTAAAGCCAAAAACACAGCATCCATGGGACCGGACAACATCCCACACTGAGTTTTACATGAACTTCAGAACAAACTGGCTCCCCACTTAAGCACCACGTTCAATAGCAACCTTGCATCAGGCTTTGTGCCCACTGAACGGCGCACAGCAACAGTTATCCCACTCAACAAAGGGGGAGCCACCAATGATCCCGGGAACTATTGACCTATTAGCCTGATGAGCCTGGTCTGCAAGGCCATGGAACGTATCATCATGGAACTCAAACAAAGACATTGGTAACCTCCAAACTCTGGATCAAACCCAGTTCGGGTTTGTGAAAGGTAGAGCATGCCTCCTGAACCTGATTGACTTCTTTGAGGCAATCACCAAAGCCGCAGATGAGGATAAGGTGGTTCTCACAGCCTATCTTGACCTTGCCAAGGCTTTCAACGCCATCCCCCATTCTGGAATGATAGCTAAACTCACTAAACTAGGTATAAATCCCTACGTCACAAGATGGGTTGCCAACTGGCTCACTGACAGAACCCACACTGTAAAAGTTGCAGACTCCAAATCTGACCTCAAAGCAGTGACAAGTGGAGTACCACAGGGTTCCATCCTGGGACATCTCCTGTTTGGTATCTACTTTTCTGAAGTACAGGCTAACACAGAAGGCCTCTGGCTAATGAAGTTCACAGATGACTGCAAACTAGGAGCCATAGTCAAGTCCCCAAATGATGTGGACATCCTACAGAAGGGCCTCGCTGAGACAGATGCCTGGTGTCAGAGCCATGGCCTCAAGCTCAATGTCAAAAAGTGCAGTGTCATCTCCTTTGGTTAAAAACTCTGTACCCATGAACTACCACATAGGCAGCAATCTACTTAACACCGAATGCGTAATAAAAGACCTTGGGACCCAGGTGGACAGTAGTCTCTCCTTTGATAGTCACATCGCCACAGTAGTCAGGAAGTCCTTCTACGTGGCACACCTCATCATAAAAGGGTTCTCATCCAGGAAAAAAGAGGTCATTGTTCTCCTCTACTCGACACTCATTAGACCCATCATAGAGTAAAATGCTACTTTTGGAATGTACCTCACAAGACATCTGCAGCAGCAGGAAAGTCCACAGAAGTACCTCACAAAGAGGATTACTGGCCTCAAACAAATGCCCTACACTGACCGCCTCAAAAAACTCCAGCTTTACTCTGTAGCATATCGCCTACTCAGAAGTGATCTCTGCCTAACATATAAAGCTATGTCAAACCCAGAGCTGTTGGACATACTACACCTAAAGAAATCCCAATCCCTCCGAGCTACACGCTCTAGGGACCTAAACCTTGTCACCACAATAAACAGGACATGCTGGAGCGATAGATTCCTGTCCCAGAGACTTCCTATACTCTGGAACAGGCTACCTATCTATGTCAAGCAAAGTTCTTCATTAGCACTCTTCAAGAAAAATCTTGATGAGTGGATGGGAAATAGGAAATACACCCCGGGGATCACTTCTGTGTCTCTGTTCGACAGTGGCACAGGAAAATAACCTTCTTGGGTGGCGTAAGCCAGGGAACCTTGTTGGCTAGGCTTACGTAGGCCCTTGGGCCAATAGCCTAGTACCTACCTATGAACCTATAAGGGAGACTATAAACTTGAAAGGAAAAATGCTAGGAAAGAAAATGGCAGTAGCTAAACAAATGTAGCTGTATTCACAAGGATATACAAGTCCACACTCTGACTATAAATCAAAAACAAAATTAGGGAGATGGAGGAAGGGGATGGCTACTACAACAGTGGTCTGTTACGAACATTTACTGTTATGGTATGTACTGCTTGCACAACTACACTACTTTCAAAATTGGATCACTCCTGCATGAGACTAAGCCAGCTGGGTAGATTACCATAGTTTAGGTACACATGACGAGGAGGAAAGAATTCAAGAATCCAGGAGCCCCTGGAGAATGGTCCTATAACAACGGTTATTCTCGTTCTAAAAAAAGGAATCTAGTTTATAATGCTTCGTTAAAGTATGTACAAAGAATCAAGTTGCTGCCTCTAGAATACCTTTAGTCCTCTCCATACCAGACAGCCACAGAAGAAGGCAAAGTCCTAGTACATGGGCTTGGGTCCTGCCTGGAAGTGATTTGTTATAGTGACAACAGCACAAAGGAATAACATTAGACAACCATCTAGAAATGGTCTACAATGACACTGGTTGTTCTTTTTTCTTATCTTCATAACATACAAACAGTTTATTGGTTTTCCTGAAGGATTTATTTCTGTCCAATTATCTGAGCTACCTATGGATATCCAGTGTATACAGGATTCTTTCTCACTTGTTTTTAGGTTCTGGAAATAATTCACGGAGATTAATAGATTGGTTCACGGTACAATCTGAAACCACTTTAGACATAAAAAAGTAGAAGTATTTGTTCTCAAGAAAACCACATTCTTGTGAAAATGAGGTAGGGCTGACTCACCATAACAGCTTATAACTCAGATACTATTCTTATAGAAGTCAGAGCAATAAGGAACACAGTTTTCCACGTCAAGAACCTCAAATCAGCTCAACGAATTAGTGCAAATGGAACAGTTAGTTTTTCAAGCATAAAATTAGGTTCCCAAGGAGGAGCCACCTGTTTTTGAGGTGGATAGATATGTAAATCCTTTTCAAAAACTGCTTGCTTTAGGGCAGGTAGAAAGGAGAGGGCCTACGGGTAGTCGAGCATAAATGGTTAAAAGATTAATCTATATAGATGAGTAAGAAAGGCCAGAGGATAATGACTCATACAAATAAGTAAGAACTACAGGTATCCAGGCCTTAAATTGGCTTTGTTCTTAGAATGGCTTCAATTAGAAAGTTTTTAACAGCCTTTAGTACTTGTTGCACATGCTCAGAAAAAGGTGCCTAAAGGGTATCAATACTCTATCACCCAGCACAACAACTATTTTTTGGTAACTTCATAGCCAGAAACATTTAGCACAGCAATCGAGACAACAGAAAGTAGAAAGGACTGTCACCAAATTGAGGTAGCCCATGACAAGAATAACAACCAAAGATACTATAGAGGAATTAGATATACTTTGGAAATTTTATGAAAATTTATATAAGACAGAGGATGAGGAAACCAAAAAAGGCACAAATGAAAATTATGGAAGAGTTAATTAAGCAAAGGTTACAGGAAGATGAGGCTGAACAATTAAAACAGGAAGAGATAAGATGAAAACTGTGATGTAAAATTGATCAACATGGTATTCTTGTGGCAGTTTAGAAGTTAGGAAGGAAGAAATATGTGGAAGGTTTTGTTTAACAATATTTCAAAAGGAAAGGAAGCATTAGCATCTTGATAGAAACTTGTGGTGCTGTTACCCAAACAGCATAAAGGCTCTTCAGCTCCACCTTTATACAGACCCATTTCTATGTTAAACCTTGATTATAAAGTCTTCACTATGTCTACACTGGTTAACAGAATGGCAAAGGTTGGCCAAATACGTAGTTATGAATAAGTGTGATAAGTGGCAGGTAACGAAATAGGACAATAATTATCCAGAGGGAAGCAGAATGTAAAAAAAATTCTGCTACTGCTGATGGGTATTGATGCAGGGAAAACATTCATTAGAGTCAGCTGGGTTTTTATGCACAGTCGGCCTTAGGCATAAGCCAACTAGGCAGCCACCTATGGTGCCGCTCTAGTAGGGGCGCTTTTTCAGTATTTATTTGGTGTAGGTAGACCAGGATGGGGGCACCGGGTGGTGTGGCAGGGTGCGCCGTGGAGCGCTTTTGTCTAGAGCACCAGTTAACCTAAGGCCGCTCCTGATTTTATGGCTAGGGCGATGGAAACATTTGCATTCACTGACAGAAAAACAGACTTAATTAAGAGAAAATATAAAGGTTGGAGGTAAGAATTAAGCTGAGAAGACTCTTCTCTGACAAACTGTGTTTGGACACAAGATGCAGATAGAGGTGCCCTCTTTCCATTTTGTTATTTACTTTATATTTACAGCCACTGGCAAACAGGAATACACAAGCCAATAAAGAGTTCATGCAGAGAAGAATGATACTTGATTTTTGAATAAAAAATGTGACCTGTAGTGATTGGATGCCTGAGATACAGCCCCATCCCCTCTGGAAGGATATGGCCTACGCCTACAGCTATTTAGAGGGACCATTATATCCCACTGTGGCCAGGCAGCTTTGCACAGAGGATTAAGGCCATGAGTGCTAATGGAATTCATCACTCAATCCAGGGTTTGATTCCCTTAGCATCTATTTGACTACTATGTGACAAAGAGAAAGTCACTTAGACAGTGCTACTGGGCTGCTCCTGTTGAATAAAAAAAGTAAAATTAACTAGTTAACTAATGAAAAAACACAGACACACACACAATAAAACCCTCTCTTTGCATCAAGGTAGAGCTTGAACTATTCATCACCTAATGACTTCAGATAAACCTAGACTTTAAAAATGGTGTCTCCCCCAACAAACATAAGAGCAACTTTGCCCCTGCAAATCATAAACGTAAGCAGCAGCAGCACCATGCATTAGTAATAAGTAAGTCTATCAATTTAAACAAGGGTTTCAACTGCCACTATCATGTAAAAGTATGCTAATCATAAATTTTCACACCTGTAAGAAAACTTGTATGATTCAACAATAAAATTGCATATTATTGTAAAAAAATAAAATAATGACATTTTAAAATTTAAAATAGTGTATAGCATTCTGTTTATATCCTCATCCAAAAATCTCTAGAAGATGCTTAACTCACAATCTGTAGGTTAGGATTAATGTCTAATACTTACACTGGTGTATTGAATCAGGACATTGTTCTCATCTTCAGGCTTAAAATCAGTTTTTTTTTGTTCAGCAGCCAGTATCTGTTTCATCTGACCAATCATACAATTCAGAGTCCTTCAAAAGAAAAGGAAAAAAAATCACAGAAAATACAATAGAAAAAAAACAAAACAGGGTTTAGTTGTAGAAAATAAACAAAACAAATTAAACAGAGTAAAATATAAGCATAAAAGCTGTGCTTTATTAAAAAATATCAACATGCTGTTGAATTGATGTTGAAAAAAAAAGTCTCATAGTTGAGGTTGCCTGAAACATTCAAGATCCACATTAAAGAGCAAAAGTGCACCTCTGTGCATGGGGACTGGTGCAAAGTGTTTGGTATTACAACAAGATTTTTGTACCTTCAATGCAGTTTAAGGAATTTATCAAAGAGATTAAAACTACAATTTAAATACCTTCATAGTAAATGCACAAAAAATCCTAATAATAACAAAAAATGTACTGACATAAGGAGAATTGTGGATGTGTTTAGACAGTAGTATATATCCTTAAACCCAGAATCAAAGCATGATAAAAAATGAACACTCTGACATTAAAAAAATATCATATGAATTAAAATATAGACTGACCAAATCTTTTTCAATTATAATTTGGATAAAATAAAAGTAGTGAAACCAAATAAATCCATGGGAATTGATAGTTTAACACCAGAAATACTTAAATTACTGTCAATTGATATAGTTACTTCAAGAAGTCTTAGATGTACAGCTAGATGGGGTAATCCATCCCTCCTGGAAATGTTTATTAATCACGCCAATTATTAAAGAAGATAAGGGCCCTCAACTATGTTCTGTATACAGGCCAATCACTCTAACAAACAGGGACCACAACATTCTTATGTCCATTCGAGCTAATAAACTAAAGGAATCTATACCTGATCTGAGCAATACTTATCAATCGCACTTTATATTTAACAGACAAACCTAAGACAGTATTAAAAAATAACACTTCTGGACATTCTAAATAATAAAACACAAGACACTTTTTGTTGGTCTACATTTTGAAAAGGTTTTGATTCACTAAACTTCTGTTCTCTTCAGAATCAATTTCACCAACTAGAGGAACAAAAAAAAGGTTGTCCTTTATCTATTTCTCGTGAAATATTAGCAAATTCTATTAGATCTAATCCAAAAATAAATGGCCTAGAAATGAAAGATAAAGTACAGTTGTGTACACTTACCATAAATGTAGATGTTCGAGTGTATTCACTGTTGCAGTCATCACATTTGGGTTATCTGCTTGCAGGTAGCGCAGCCGGCCTGAATACCAGAATCTTCGGATTTCTGCGTCGGATGCTGTCTCTTCTTCCATGACGTCAGGGGTATAAAATATGCAGCTGATGCCATTGCATCAGTTTTACTTGCACCAGATGTCAGGTGCCCCCACAATAGGAAGCAATTATATGGTATGGTACACCCCTATCAAAAAGCAAATACACATGAAAAAATATATATACACCAAACAAGAAGGAAAGGTAGAGCCAAGAGAAGTCAGGGGGCTGGAGGGAGGGTAACCAGGACTGCAACAGTGAATTCACTCGAACATCTACATTTATGATAAGTGTATACAACTGCACTATGTTCTTCATGTTTCACTGTTGCAGTCATCACATTTGGGTTGACTCCCAAAGCTAAGGAAGGGAAGAGGTAGTTAAAGAGCATTAGGGCCCGCTATTAAGCCCTGGAAGACTGCTGTGGCAAATCCAGCTCTGGATTTAGAAAAGATAGGTAGGTGGTAATGGCTTGGTGAAGGTATGTACAGAGCTCCAGGTAGCAGCTTCCAGGATGACCCTGGTAGGGACTTCCTCTGAGAAATGCCACAGAGGTAGATGCAGCCCTGGTGGAATGTGATCTTATCCCCTGTGGGGTAGGTTTTCCATGGTGCTTGTAGCAGAAATGAATGCAATGGGCTATCCATTTGGAAATGGTTTGCTTTAAAATGGCCTTCCCCTCTGCCCCTGCAGCAAAGCCAACTAGTAGCTGGTCAGATTTTCTGAGAGACTTAGTCCTGTCCAAAAAGAATCTAAGTTGTCTGTGCACGCCCAGAGAGTGCAGTATCTGTTCCCCTTTGTTTTGGGGATTAGGGAAAAAGGTAGGCAAATGAATGGACTGGTTTAGGGTCACACTAGACACCACCTTGGGCATAAAGGAAGGATTAGTCCTGAGGGAAACCCTGTCCGTATGGAAGATAATGAAGGGTATTTTCTAGGAAAGGAATTTCAACTCTGCTATTGCAGCTGGCTCAAAGGGGGGAGGGGGGGGAGACTGAGCTTTACCAATACAAAGTTAAGGTCCCACGCTGGAGTGGGAGTTCTCCTGGGGCGGGTCTTACATTTCTGGCCCCTCTAAGGAACTGTTTAAGTAAGGGGTGAGAGAAGAGGGGTGGCTCAGTATTATAATGTGCTGAAATGGCAGAGGTATGAATCTTAATTGACGAGAACGATAGGCCCTTGTGGAGCATTTCTGTCAAGTACGCTAGAATATGAGATAAGCTAGGCATTGTTGTAGCCATCCCCTTAGCCTGACTCCAGGAGCAGTATCTTTTCCACTTTTCAGCATAGGATTTTCTGGTACTAGGCCTCCTTGCCTCCAGAATGACATCCCGCACCTGCTTACTGAGGGATGCAAGAGGAGAGCTCATGGAATTAGCCAGGCTGCAAAGTTCAGGGTATGAAGATGAGGGTGCAGAATCTGGTCCGCCTGCTGGGACAGCAGGGTGGGGGGTCTGAGGCAGGTGCCATGGTTGTAGCAGTGTCAGACTGTGCAAGAGGGGGTGTACCAGTCCTGGCATGGCCAGTCTGGTGCAATCAGTATTGTTCTTGGCTTGTCCTGTTTGATCTTTAGTAGAACCTTCGAGAGGAGACGCAGAGGGGGAAAGGCATAAACCGAGAGGCTTTCCCAGGTAAAGGACAGGGCATCCACTTTCCAAGCTTGACTGTGGGGAGTTCTGGTGCAGAATTTGTTGAATTGGTAGTTCTGAGGAGAGGCAAACAGGTCTACCTCTGGGGTACCCCATTTGTTCTTCAACAGGTTGAATATTTTGGGTTCTAGTTTCCATTCATGTAGGTCCATGAGATTTCTGCTTAAGTGGTCTGCCAGTGAATTTAGTTTTCCTGGCAAGAATTGAGCTTGAAGGTGCACTTGGTAGCTCAAGGCTGTGCTCCACAGAGCCATGGCTAGTCTGCAGAGAGAGTAGGAGTGGGTTCCCTCCCGCTTGTTTATGTACCACATAACTGTGGTGTTGTCTGCCTTTACCAATAGTTGTCCTAGGAGAATAAGGTCTTTGAAGGCTGTTAGAGCATTATGTACAGCTAACATTTATTTTTGGTTGATATGCAGGTGCATCTGTCTCAGGTTCCATTTGCCCTGAATGCACTGCCCTGCCATGTGAGCCGCCCATGCATATTCTGATGCGTCTGTTAGGGTTTGGGTGGCAGGGGGTAGAGTGAAAGGGAGTCTCTTGTTGTGGTAGCAGGCCGGCCTCTGCCCACCAAAGGAACTCTGTCCTTACACAAGGAATGACAGGAATCATTGTTTCCAGGTCCTGAGAATGTTGACACCATAAACTTTTTAGATACCATTGGAATTTCCTCATATGCAGTCTTGCATATGGAATTAGCAGAATGCAAGTGGCCATGCATCCCAGGGCTTGCAGTATTTTCTTGCAGATAGCTGGGTTTTTGTGGCCAATAGTTTGAAGTAGGTTGTCAAATAAACTTGTTTCTCCAGAGTGAGGAATGCCATCTGGGAAGTTGTGTTCAAGCTTGCTCCCAGGAATATAATCTGTTGGCAGGGTACTAGGCGAGATTTCTTTTTGTTGATGGTGTACCCCAGTGAGGACAGAAGTTTCTTTACAAATGCCAGGCGTAATAGCAAGTCCTGGCTTTCTGCCTGAATCAGATAAATGTCCAGGTATGGGTAAATTTTAATATTTTTCTACCTGCAAAATGCAATGGCTGGGGATAGACACTTTGTGAACACCCTGGGCGCAGTAGATAAGCCAAAGAAAAGTGCAGAGAACCGAAAGTGCATGGAGCCTGCCCTGAAACATAGGTATTGTCTGCAGGATTCTCTTATTGGGATGTGCAGGTAAGGCTTCCTTTAAGTCTAGGGTTGCCAGCCAGGCATCCTTGGCTAGCATAGGAAGAAGCTGTTGAAGAGTTAGCATTTTGAATTTTGGAACCACCAGAAAGGTGTTGAGAACAGAGAGATCCAGGATAGGACGCCAGGAGTTTTCTTTTCTGGATACCAGAAACAGTCTTGAATAAAAACCTTGTCCCCTTAGTTCTGCTGGGACAGGTTGAATAGCCTTGATACTGAGAAGGGAGAGAACCTGCTCTTGGGCCTCCGCTTGATTTGGGGGGAGGACTGGCCAACCATTTGGGGTTGGTAGTGTGTGGAAGTGGAATCTGTATCCTTGGGAAACCATGTTCAAAACCCATTTGTCCTGGGTAATGAGTTCCCAGTTTTTTGCATTCAGGGAGAACTTTCCGGAAGCAAGTAGTTAAGCAGGGCTTGGAAGGGTTAAGGCCAAGTCACTGTGCCATTTTTCCGTAGAGGGGTGGCTTACTACTCCCTGCTTTGGAAGTGGGAGCCCCCCCACCCACCCACCCACTGCTTAGATCTATGTGTAGCCTGAGACTGAAGTCTTGGAGGTCTGCTGTTCCTGGGTTTGGACTGAGAAGGCCTGGAAGGAACTGGAAAGGACCAGTTCTTTGAAGGCCAATGCCTACTGAATCTGGGAGGCTGTACTTGTAGAAAATCTTTAACAGTTTGCATAGATTTAGCTTTTTCCTTCCATCTTTTTGAGGACTTCCTCTGCTTTGTTGTCAAAAAGGTGGTCTTGGTTTAAGGGTGCATCGAGTAATTTAGCTTTAACATGATCTGGCAGGTTTTGTTCCTTAAGCCAAGCATGCCTTCTAAGTACAGACCCACTGACAGCAGCCCTGCAAGATGCTTCTAAAGCATCAAAACCACATTGCAAAGTATGTTTACCAACTTGTTCTGCAGAATGCATTAAATCTTGTAAGTCTGTGTGTTCGGCACAGTCAGGAAAGATCATCATTTTCTGTTTAAGTAGTTCCATAATATGCTGCTTAAACTTTAACATATGAAACTGGCAATTTAGAGCCCTAATGGCCAAAGTAGCAGAAGTGTAAACCTTCTTACCCCATCTGTCTAATGCTCTAAAATCTCTATCAGAAGGGGTAGGGTTTTTGGCAGCAGTAGCCTTAATGCCTTTTGGTCCTTGGGAAATAGTCCCTGGATCCACAGAAGGATTCTTAAAGAGGAACTTGTGAGAGTCACGTACTCTGTAGTACCTGTCAGGTTTTCTGGGAGCTGGAGGTAAAGTGTCTGGGGTAAGGCTAGATTACAAAAAAATATAATCTACAATAGCCAGAACAGGAGGGATAGCTAGAGGCCTGTGTTGAGGCAGGAGTAAGAATTCCCCAAGTCTCTTTTTGGACTCAGAATAGTCCTGGCTTTCCCAGCGGAAATGCTCCATAAGGGTATGCAAAGTTTCACCAAAAGAAAAATCTTCTGGAGGAGAAGCAATGGAATGGAACCTTCTGCATCAGAATCCTCATAAGTAGATAAGGGCAAATCCTGGTAATCAGAAGGAGCAGAGATATCAGATTCCTTATCAGAAGAATCAGAAAGAAAATCGGTTCTAGGTCTCAGAGGGGGAAGACTGGCTTCCCCTTATTAAGGTAGTAAGGTCTTCAGCCATTCTAAGCAGTTGTTTTTGAGGCATATGGGCCTGAGTAGTCAGTTTTCTAGGCGTAGTGCGAGTTTTAGGCCTGAGGAATTCAGTACTTCTAGATGGAAACGAAGCTGTCGGTTTAATATGAAAGTCTGTAGGCCTGAATACACCCTCAAAAGCTGGTGCCTGCACAGCAGCTCTGGACCCATCCAAGGTAGAGACAACTGCAGACTCCATAGTCGAAGAAGCATATCGCTGCATACCGGACTCAAATGTGTCTCAGTAGTGGCCTGCGAATCTGTAGTAGCGGGTATCAGGGGCTGCAAAAGTTCCTCACTGAGTACCGGCAGACTGGAGACTAGCTTAACGGTAGCATCGTCAGCAGTTTTGGCCCTATGCAGTCTGTCTCTGTCTTTATCCTTACATTGTTTTGGAAGATCGATAGTCGGATGGCTTAAAGAAGCCATTTTGGAGTACGTAGATCGAGAACAAAAGTATTTAGCTACAAAAATAGCCCGACGACAAATAGTTCGGGCATTGAACAAGGCACAAAACCGACAGTGAGGGACATCGTGGTCTGGGCCTAAACAAAGAAAGAAAAAAGGATTGCCAATGGGGTACTTATCTTTTTTGAAGACTTTGGGCTTGAAACTCAAAAACGAAAAATTCAGGAGTCGGGCAACTGGCACTTGTAAACTGCTTCGGGCAGCACACGGCAAGAAAGACTGATGTAATGGCATTGGCTGCATGTTTTATACCCCTGACGGCCTGACGTCATGGAAGAAGCGACAGCATCAGATACAGAAATCCGAAGACTCTGGTATTCAGGCTGGCTGAGGGCTACCTGTAGGCAGATAACCCAAATGTGATGACTGCAACAGTGAAACACGAAGAAAGTACAGTTGTGTACATACCATAAATGTAGATGTTCGAGTGTATTCACTGTTGCAGTCATTACAATTGGGTTATCCTGCTGGCAGGCTACCCACAGTCAGTCTGAATTCCAAAGTCTAGGTCCGGTGTCGGTTGCTGTCACCTCCTCCCTGACGTCAGTGCGCCAGGGGTATAAAAGTTGCAGCCAACGCCATTTTCTTCAGGTTTTTCTTGCCCCAGATGTCAGGTGCCCCCAAAAGGGTAGGCTAAAAATATGTCTATAAAGCATGCATGCCAAAAGTAACAAGTTTCCTTCATCTACAAGCAAATACACCACATAGGTTGTATAGAATAGAGAAGTACAGATATGGTCCAGCAAAGAAAAGGGGGATGGTGGGAGGGTAACCTGGACTACAACAGTGAATACACTCGAACATCTACATTTATGGTAGGTACACAACTATACTATGTTCATCGTGTTTCACTGTTGCAGTCATTACAATAGGGTTGAATCCCAAAGCTAAGGTTGGGAGGCTGGAACTAAACAGAATTTGGAGTGGCTATGAGGCCCTGCAGGACTGCAGTGGCAAAGCCTGCCCTAGATTTGGAGTACAGTGGTAAGTGGTAGTGCTTTGTAAAGGCGTGCACTGAACTCCAGGTTGCAGCCTCTAAACTGTCTTTGGTTGGCACTCCTCTGAAGAAGGCTGCTGAAGTGGATGCTGCTCTGGTTGAATGTGGTTTAATGCCCTTAGGCACTAATTTGCCATGTTGAGAATAGCATAAACGAATGCAGTGACCTATCCATTTGGAAATAGTCTGCTTTGAGATAGCCTTTCCTTGTGATCCTGCAGCATATGATACCAGTAATTGCTCAGTCTATCTGAAAGCTTTGGTTCTGTCCAAGTAGAAGTGCAGTTGCCTGTGTATGCAGAAGTTTCTCACCCCTATTCTGCGGGTTTGGATAAAAGGTAGGCAAATGAATAGTTTGGTTGAGGGCCACACTGGACACTACCTTAGGCATAAATGTGGGGTTTGTCCTTAGAGAAACCCTATCTGGATGAAAAATAAAAGGTTCCACAGCCATGAGTGCTTGTAGCTCTGAGACTCGTCTTGCAGAGGTTATTGCTAGGAGCAGAGCTGTTTTCCATGATAAAAATTTTATGTCAGCTGTAGCGGCTGGCTCAAAAGGAGAAAGAGTGAGTTTTTCCAAGACATAATTGAGGTCCCATGCAGGTATTGGTGATCTCCTTGGAGGCTGTAAGTTTTTGGCTCCTCTAAGGTACTGCCTTAATAAAGGATGAGAAAAAATAGGTGGCTCTGTATTGTAATGAGCTGAAATGGCAGAGGCATGAATCTTAATTGATGAAAAGGATAGGCCTTTGTCCAGCATCTCAGTTAAGTATTGTAAAATCTGAGGGATATTAACAGTTATGTTAATTCCTTGGTGCCTGGTTTCAAGCACAGAATCTCTTCCATTTTCCTGCTTACGATTTTCTGGTACTGGGCCTCCTGGCCTCCAAAATAACATCCATCACCACTTTAGAGAGAGGCGTGTTTTGAAAAGCTACATTATCCGCCATGCTGCCAGATTTAAGGTCCTGAGTTGGCTGTGTAGGATCTGATTGCTTTGTTGGGTCAGTAAGTGGGGAATTTGAGGTAATGCCCAAGCTGGGCATTGAGTCAAGTTTCTGAGGATTGGGTACCAGTGCTGGCGTGGCCATTCTGGGGCAATCAATATAATTTTTGGCTTCTCTTGTCTGACCTTTAGGAGTACTTTGGGGAGGAGAGGCAGTGGAGGAAAGGCATATACTGTTAGGTTTTTCCAGCTGAAAGATAAAGCATCCACTTTCCATGCTTGCTTGTGATGAGTCCTTGTGCAGAATCTCTGTAGTTGGCAGTTGTGATGGGAGGCAAATAGATCTATGTCCGGGCATCCCCAATTCCTTGTTATCATATTGAAGACTTGTGGATCCAATTTCCACTCATGGGGATCCATGAGGTTTCTGCTTAGTTCATCTGCCAGAGTATTTATCCTTCCTGGCAGGAATTGTGCTTGCAGATGTACCTGGTAAGTCAATGCTGTGTCCCACAAAGTCATGGCTAATCTGCAAAGGGGGTAGGAATGTGTGCCTCCCTGCTTATGTACCACATAACTGTAGTATTGTCCGTCCTTAGTAGTTGTCCTGGATGAAGTAGGTCCTTGAAGGCTGTCAGGGCATTTTGAACAGCTAGCATCTCTTTTTGGTTGATATGTAGATGCATTTGGTTTGCGGACCATGAGCCCTGAATACATCTTCCTGTCATGTGGGCCCCCCAGGCATAATCCGATGCATCTGTTGTCAATGTCTGCCTGGCTGGGGGTATGGTGAATGGCTGCCCCTGTTTGTGGTGACAGGCCTTTTCCCACCATCGAAACTCCTGTTGCAGGCAGGGAATGAGTGTAATTATTGTTTCCAGGCTGTGGCAATGTTGAGTCCAAACACTCTTTAGATACCATTGTAATTTCCTCATATGTAGTCTTGCATATGGAATTAGCAGAATGCAGGATGCCATGAAGCCCAAAGCCTGCAGAATTTTTCTTGCAGTTAACTGGGTGTTTGTTGCCAACTTTTTGAAATAAGTAGTCAGTTGCCTTTGTTTGTCTGACGTGAGATAAGCCATCTGGGCAGTTGTATTTAAGCTTGCACCCAGGAATATTATGGTACAAGTTTTGATTTCTTTTCATTTACTGTGTACCCTAGGCATGTTAATAATCTTTTTACAAACGCCAGATGCTGTAGTAGTATGTCCTTGTTCTCTGCTTGAATAAGGCAGTCGTCCAAGTAAGGATATATTTGTATTCCTCTTTGTCTGCAAAAAGCAATTACTGGTGCCAGGCATTTTGTGAAGACCCTGTGCGAGTAGATAAGCCAAAGGGCAGTGCAGAGAATTGGTAGTGCATTGAGCCAGCTATGAATGTGAGGTGTCTTCTGCAGGATTGTCTGATTGGAACATGCAGGTATGCATCTTTTAGGTCTAAAGTTACAAGCCAAGCCTTCTTGCCCAGCATGGGCAGAAGCTGCTGCAGAGTCAACATTTTGAATTTTGGAATATCCAGGTATGTGTTTAAAATAGATAGGTCCAGTATTGGCCTCCAGGCTTTGTCCTTTCTGGGCACCAAGAAAAGTCTTGAGTAAAGTCCTTGTCCCTGCTCTTGTTGTGATACTTGCTGAATGGCCCTCATGTCCATGAGGGATGAAACTTGTTTTTGTGAGTCTGCCCATTGATTTTTTGGCAGGTCCGGCATACCATTTGCCCTTGGCATGGTGTGAAAGTGGAACCTGTAACCTTGTGATACTATGTTCAAGACCCATTTGTCCTGGGTGATTAGGTGCAAGTTTTGTGAAAAAAGTGCTAGTTTTCCCCCTAAAGGAGCTGCCAGAAGATAAGTGCTTGGTGCTGGTAGGGGGAAGTCATTGGGACTGCTTTCTGTATGGCTGTGATTTGTCTTCTCCGCTTTTGGAGGTAGAAGTACCCCATTGTTTTGGCCTGTATGAACCTTGGGGCTGAGATCTGCCTCTAGGGCGTCTGTATCTGCCTCTTTGTGGCCTGTCTGACACTGGAAGGGACCAATTCTTTGTAGGCCAGTGTCTGCTAAATCTTGGAGGCTGTACCTGTAAGAAATCCTTGACTGTTTGCATAGATTTGGCGTAGTCCTCCATTTTCTTCAACACCTCTTCTGCTTTAACACCAAACAAGGTATCATGTTGTAATGGAGCATCTAATAATTTTGCTTTAACATGATCAGGCAGATTCTGTTCCTTTAACCAAGCATGCCTCCTAATGACATAACCCGTAACAGCGGCTCTGCAGGAGGCCTCCAAAGAATCAAAACCACATTGTAAAGTATGCTTTCCAACTTGTTCAGCTGCATGCAATAAATCCTGCACTTCTTTATTTTCTGCACATTCAGAATTTGTCAACATTTTTCTGTTTAAGCAGTGACATAATGTATTGCTGATATTGAAGCATGTGAAACTGACAATTTAAAGCCCTTATAGCCAAGGTAGCAGAAGTGTAAATCTTTTTTCCCCATATGTCCAATGCCCTGGAATCTCTGTCAGTGGGGGTAGGGTTTTTTGCAGTGGAAGCCTTGACCCCCTTGGGACCCTGAGAGATAGTTTCTGGGTCAGCAGCAGGGTTTTTTAAAAAGAAATTTGTGGGAGTCTGGGACCCTGTAGTATCAGTCTGGCTTAACAGGAGCTGGAGGTAAGGAGTCTGGAGTCAGACTGGACACTGAAAATACATCATCTACAATGTCTAGCACAGGTGGAATAGCCAGGGGCCCGTGTTGAGGCAGTAAAAGAAAATCTCTGAGCCTTTTCTTAGATTCTGAATAATCTTGGCTCTCCCAGTGGAAATGCTGCCTCATGGTATGCAGTGTTTCCCCAAAAGAATAATCCTCAGGAGGAGAAGCTGAGGAGATAGATTCTTCAGCATCAGAATCCTCATAAGGAGGAAAAGAGTATTCCTGATCAGAAGAGGAATCAGATGAAGTTGAAACCTGACCTGAAGATTCATATTCTACCTCTTGCCTAGGCCTCTTGTCAGGAGGTGGATGAGAACCCCTGATCAAAGTAATTAGGTCTTCGGCCATTTTGAGCATCTGTTTTTTAGCCACAGAGGCCTGTCCATGGGGCTGTTGTACTTGTTTCTTTGTCTTTAAAGCTGCTTTAGTCTTTGCTTTTGTAGCTGAAGTAGTTTTAACATACAATTGTGTAGGTCTGAAAACGCCCTCAGAAGCCGGTGCCTGCTCAGCGGCTCCACACCCATCTGAGGGAATAGTTTCTGAAGGTCCAATACCTTGAGTTTCTGTAGGCCTGGTTGACTCCATGTGGGAGTCGGTATCAGCCTGCGGCTCTAAAGTAGCAGTCGTCAGAGGCTGCAAAAGCGCCTCACTGAGAACCAGCGACTGGCCTAGAAGAAGCCTCATCGTCGGTTTTGGACCTCGGATGCCTGTCCTCCTCTTTTTCCTTGCGTTTTTTGTAAATTCTGGTAGTCCGCTGTTCTGACGGCATTATATAATTAAATCTTCTGCCAAAGTAATGAAATGCAAAATCGGACAGAAGCTTAATAGTGCATTGGTTAAATCTAGCACAAAACCGACAACTAGCAACGTCGTGGTCAGGGCCTAGGCAAGGAATCCAGTAAGAATGAAAATCCTTATGAGGTATTTGCTTCCCACAAGAAATACAATTATTACCGTTTTCTGACATTGGTCTGGAGCAAGAAAAAAGTTTCCCCAACGGGGTACTTAGCTTTTAATGAAGACTTCGGATCTGAAATTTGGGCTTGAAATTCTCAGGAGTGGGCCGACCGGCACTTGCGAACTGCTTTTGCTTCAGGCACTGTGCGGCAAGAAAGACTGAAGAAAATGGCGTCGGCTGCATCTTTTATACCCCTGGCACACTGACGTCAGGGAGGAGGAGGCGACAGCAACAGACGCCGGACCAAGACTTTGGAATTCAGGCCAACTGCGGGTAGCCTGCCAGCAGGATAACCCAATTGTAATGACTGCAACAGTGAAACATGATGAACTTCATCTATAATTCTAAAATTGTTTTTTCCCCACAGATGGTATAAAGATAGCATTACTAAATTCTGAAGAATTGTTGAGTGAACTGGCCTCAGTCATTAAAAAAACTAAACTATCAGGTTTTCATTTTAATAAATATGAAATCAAACTTACCTTATTATAAACAAAAAATTCACAAGAATTACTGTAATTTTATTAGAAAGGAATCCCAAACTGTCATTTCTGGGTACATCCATCAAAAAAATCCTTTGAGGAAACTAGAGAAAGAATTCTGAAAGATACAACCATTTGGATATCTAATTTGGAATAAATTAATCATATCGTTGAAGACCGCTTTTAGTTAATAAAAATGGTTTAATTAAAAAAGTTAAATATAATACACATTTTAGCTCCTACTAATTAGGGTCACTAAAAAACCCAACCCTACTAAACTTTCTTTTGTTTCCAAAGAAACTTAGGATTGATTTTGGCCATCATATCAGACCTTGTCAATTAGAGGTTATTAACACTACAAAATAGAACCTATGCAATGGAGATGATTTTACAGTAATAATTAATTGGATGCCTAGTACCTATATAGTGAATTGGAAGTCTCAACATATTTCTCTCTCTATTCCTAATAAAATAAAAAGTTACACTTCTACTGAAATTATAAACATGATGTGGCTTTATGTAGCTATATTCAGTTTAATATCTAGTCTCCAACACACAAAGTATGTTAATTCTATCTTAAAATACTTTAAATCTACTACTCTTGGTTTTCCAGATTTGACACTTTGGTTTGACACACTAATTAATTTTACCATTGCTAAAAGATATATATATATATTTTTTTTTTAAGAGTACTTCATATCTCAGAGGCTTCTTCAGTGGAAGTGTAATATTTTTTAGGCTGGTGGTATTGCCTTGATGGAAAGGTAGTTAAATCAATACAAACTTTACTCCTAGAATTTTATTTAGATTCTCAAATCAATACACATTTTACTCATAGAACTTGATTTAGATTCTTAACACTGACTATTTTTACAAAGTATTAGAATTCAAACAAAAATAAATGTAGAAAATAGTGGGATTGTGCTAAAGGAATAATCTAATAAAATACTTATCTGTAATTATAACCAATCCCAGGAACACTGTCTCTAATTTATACAAAATGTTTGCTTAATATAATACCTAGTTCTGTAATTTTATTTCACTAGGAAAAATTTTAATGATCCCAGAAAATAATAAAAATATATTTATTAGAATTAATGAGAAACACCCAATTGGTACTATGCTGGTGTATTTTTACTTGGAAATTCTAACAGAGCCTTTCAAACTCCTGACAGGATAGCAACACTTACTAAATACAGAAATACTAATTGCTGGAGATGCAACCAAAACTGCAAAGCTAAATGGCTACATGTATTCTATGAATGTCTTCCTGTTTCTACTTCTAGGAACAAAGAAAGTACAGTTGTGTACACTTACCATAAATGTACATGTTTGGGTGTAATCACTGTTGTAGTCATCACATTTGGGTTATCCCTGCCAGGGTAGCCCTCGGCTGGCCCGAATACCAGAGATTTAGTATTTCTGCGTCGGTTGCTGTCACTTCAGGACTGACGTCAGGTTGTCAGTAGTATAAAGTAAGGCAGCCAATGCCATTAAATCAGTTTTTCTTGCCCTAACCTGTCAGGAGCCCCCAAGTAGGAGCCAGGTTCTGGTGTAAGAACCCCACCAGTAGAAAGTAAATACCAATATGTCCCTTGTAAGGAAGAGAAGGAAAAAAAAAAGAAAAAAGGGGGATGGACGGAGGGAAAAATACAGTTGTGTACACTTACCATAAATGTAGATGTTTGAGTGCATTCACTGTTGTAGTCATTACATTTGGGTTATCTGCTTGCAGGTTGCACTCAGTGGGCCTGATTAACAAAGTCTTGGGTCCTGCGTCGGTTGCTGTCCTTTCTTCCATGACGTCAGGTCATCAGGGGTATAAAACATGCAGCTGATGCCATTACATCAGTTTTTCTTGCCCCAGATGTCAGGTGCCCCCCTAATGGGAAGCAATTAAACATAAAAGCAGAAAGATACACCTACAACAAAAAAAAGTAAATACACCAAAAAGGCTTTTAAGCATAGTAAAGGAAAGTAGAGGTATAGCCAAAAGAAGTTAGGGGGCTGGAGGGAGGGTAACCAGGACTGCAACAGTGAATACACTCAGACATCTACATTTATGGTAAGTGTACACAACTGTACTATGTTCTTCGTGTTTCACTGTTGCAGTCATTGCATTTGGGTAGATTCCCAAAGCTATGGTTGGGAGGAGGAATTTAGATAGCATTAGGGCCAGCTATAAGGCCCTGCAAGACTGCAGTGGCAAAGCCAGCTCTGGATTTAGAGAAAATTGGCAAATTATAACGCTTGGTGAAAGTATGTACAGAACTCCAGGTAGCAGCTTCTAGGATGTCCCTGGTAGGGACACCTTTGAGAAAGGCTGTAGAGGTAGATGCAGCCCTGGTGGAGTGAGGTCTGATCCCCTGGGGGATAAGTTTTCCATGGTGCTTATAGCAGAAATGAATGCAATGGCTTATCCATTTAGAAATGGTTTGCTTTGAGATAGCATTCCCCTCTGCCCCTGCAGCAAATGCCACCAGCAGTTGTTCAGATTTCCTTTATGGTTTAGTCCTGTCCAAGTAGAATCTAAGTTGTCTGTGCACATCTAAGGAATGCAGTATCCATTCCCCTTTATTCTGTGGATTGGGAAAGAAGGTTGGCAAATGAATGGACTGATTAAGAGCCACACTGGATACCACCTTGGGCATGAAGGCTGGATTGGTGGTGAGGGACACCCTGTACGCATGAAAGATGATGAAAGGGTCCACTGCCATAAGGGCCTGTAATTCAGATACCATTCTAGCTGAAGTGATTGCTAAAAGGAAAGCTGTTTTCCAAGAAAGAAAGTTTAAGTCTGCAGTAGCAGCTGGCTCTAAAGGAGGTAGAGTGAGTTTCTCCAAGACAAAGTTAAGGTCCCAGGCTGGGGTTGGAGCTCTCTTGGGTGGTCTCAAATTTTTGGCCCCTCTGAGGAACTGCTTGAGCAGTGGATGAGAGAAGAGGGGAGGGTTCTGTGTTATAATGAGCTGAAATGGCTGAGGTGTGGATTTTTGGAGAAAAAAAGACAGGCCCTTGTGAAGTATCGCAGTTAAGTATTGTAAAATCTGAGGCAAATTGGGCACTGCTGCGCTCATCCCTTGAGTTTGGTTCCAGGCACAGAATCTTTTCCATTTTTCAGCATAAGATTTTCTAGTACTAGGCCTCATTGCCACTAAAATGATATCCATCACCGGTTTGCTGAGGGATGGTAAAGGACAGATTAAGTAATTAGCCAGGCTGCAAGGTTCAGTGTTGGAAGCTGAGGGTGCAGAATCTGATTCTCCTGCTGAGACAGCAGGCAAGGAGTCTGAGGCAGGTGCCATGGAAATAACCATGACACACTGCGCAGGAGGGGGTACCAGTGTTGGCGCGGCCAGTACGGAGCAATCAAAATCATCCTTGGTTTGTCCTATTTGATTTTTAGTAGTACACTGGAGAGCAGACGCAGAGGGGGGGGGGAAGGCATAGACTGATAGGTTTTTCCAGCTGAAGGACAGAGCATCCACTTTCCAGGCTTGTTTGTGGGGAGTCCTTGTGCAAAATTTTTCCAATTGGTAGTTCTGGGGAGAGGCAAACAGGTCTATATCTGGGCTCCCCCATTTGCTTGTCAACATGTTGAAATTCTTTGTTCTAGTTTCCACTCATGTTGGTCCATGAGGTTTCTGCTTAGTCCGTCTGTCAGTGTATTTAATTTTCCTGGAAGGAATTGAGCTTGTAGGTGCACTTGGTAGCTCAAGGCTGTGTTCCACAATGCCATGGCTAGTCTGCAGAGGGGTTAAGAATGTGTACTCACCTGCTTGTTTATGTACCACGTAACACAGGTGTTGTCCGTCTTTACTATTAGTTGCCCTGGAAGAATGTGGTCCTTGAAGGCTGTCAGAGCTTTCTGTACAGCTAACATTTCTTTTTGATTGATATGCAGGTGCATTTGACTTGAGTTCCATTTGCCCTGAATGCACTTCCCTGCCAGGTGAGCCCCCCATGCATAGTTGGATGCATATGTTGTTAGGGTTTGGGCGGCAGGGGGTGGTGTGAAAGATAGTCCCTTGTTTTGGTGGCAGGCCTTTGCCCACCAAAGGAACTCTAGGCGTAAGCAAGGTATGATGATAGGAATCATTGTTTCTAGGTCTTGAGAATGTTGACACCATAGGCTTTTTCGATACCACTGTAGTTTCCTCATATGCAGTCTTGCATAATGAATTAGAAGAATGCAGGAGGCCATGACCCCAAGGCTTGCAGTATTTGTCTTGCAGGTAGCAGAGTTTTTGTGGCCACTTGTTTGAAGTCCGTTGTCAAATGAATTTGCTTTTCTGATGTCAGGTAAGCCATCTGGGAAGTTGTATTCAAGCTTGCTCCAAGGAGTATAATTTGTTGAAAGGGTACCAGGTGTGATTTCTTTTCATTTATGGTGTACCCCAGACAAGTTAGAACCCTTTTTACAAATGCCAGATGATTCAAAAGTATGTCCTGGCTTTCTGCCTGAATTAGACAATCGTCCAGGTATGAGCATATTTGAATATTTCTTTGCCTGCAAAATGCAATAACTGGAGCTAGGCACTTTGTGAATACCCTGGGTACAGTAAATAAGCCAAAGGGCAGTGCAGAGAACTGATAGTGCATGTAGCCTGCTTTGAAGCGTAAGTATCTTCTGCAAGATTCCCTGATTGGGATGTGCAGGTATGCTTCTTTTAAATCTAGTGTTGCCAACCAGGCATCTTTGCCTAGCATAGGAAGTAATTGGTGAAGAGTCCGCATCTTGAATTTTGGAATCTCCAAAAAGGGGTTTAAAGTAGACAGGTCCAGGATAGGATGCCATGAATGGCCTTTTCTGGGTACCAGGAAAAGTCTCAAGTAGAAACCTTGTCCCTTTTCCTCTTCTGGTACCAGCTGAATAGCCCCCATGCTTAAGAGAGAAAGCACATGTTTTTGGGCCTCTGCCCACTGATTTGGGGGTAGGTCCGGCCACCCACTTGGTGTTGGCAACATGTGGAAGTGAAATCTGTATCCCTGGGACACTATATTTAAAACCCATTTGTCCTGGGTAATGAGTTCCCAATTCTTTGCATGAACAGCAATCTTTCCCCCCAAAGGGGCAGTCAGTTGATAAGTGCTTGGAAATTTTAAAAGTAAGTCATTGAGACAGTTTACCATAGGGGGGAGTCTTATTATTCTCAGACTTGGAAGTGGAGGCCCCCCACTGCTTAGCTCTGAGTCCCCTGGGACTGAAACTTGGGGTTTTTGCTGTGTCTAGGTTTGGCTTGAGAAGACCTGGAAGGGGTTGGAAAGGTCCAATTCTTAGAGGGCCAGTGCCTACTAAATCTAGGAGGCAGAACTTGTAAAAAAATCTTTAACAGTTTGCATAGATTTTGCTTTATCTTCCATCTTTTTAAGAACTTCCTCAGCCTTGTTGCCAAACAGGCGATCCTGATTTAAAGGAGAATCCAACAACCTAGCCTTAACATGATCAGGCAAAGATTGCTCCTTCAGTCAAGTATGCCTTCTGAGCACAGACCCAGTAACAGCAGCCCTGCAAGAGGCCTCTAATGAATCAAAACCACACTGCAAAGTATGTTTTCCAACTTGTTCGGCAGAATGCATTAAATCCTGTAACTCTTTATTTTCCACACAGTCAGGAATCAAACATCATTTTCTGTTTAAGCAGTCCAATAACATGTTGCTGATATTTTAACATATGAAACTGGCAGTTTAAAGCCCTAATGGCCAAGGTTGCAGAAGTGTAAACCTTCTTACCCCATCTATCCAGCGCCCTGGATTCTCTATCAGAAGGGGTAGGATTTTTAGCAGTAGAAGCCTTAATGCCCTTGGGCCCCTGTGAAATAGTCTCTGGATCTGCAATAGGATTTTTGAAAAGGAACTTGTGGGACTCGGGGACCCTGTAGTATCTGTCAAGTTTTCTGGGAGCAGGAGGCAGGGAATCAGGGGCTAAACTAGATTCCAAGAAAGCATCATCAACAATGTCTAGTGCAGGAGGAATAGCTAAAGGCCTATGCTGAGGTAGGAGAATGAAATCCCTAAGCCTCTTTTCTGAATCAGAAAAATCCTGGCTTTCCCAGTGGAAATGCTCCCTTACATGTAAGGTTCCCCCAAAAGAAAAATCCTAAGGAGGGGAAGCAAAGGGAACAGAGTCCTCTGCATCAGAATCCTCATAAGTAGGTAAGGGTAAATCCAGATCATCAGAAGAGTCAGAAAAAACAGAACCCTGATCAGAAGATTCATAATCAAACTCAGTCCTAGGCCTCTTAGGGGGGGGGGGGGGGGGTTGGCTACCCCTGATTAGAGTTATTAGATCTTCAGCCATTCTTATCATTTATTTCTTAGGCACAGAGGCCTCTGCATGTGGCCTGGGCGTTGGTTTTTTTAGACATGGATCGAGATTTAGGACTAAGTAATGAAGGAGGCATCGATTTAATATGCAAGTCTGTAGGCCTGAAAACACCCCCTCAGAAGCCAGTGCCTGCACAGCGGCTCCAGACCCATCCAAGGTAGAGACATCCGCGGTTTCCATAGTTGAAGCACCTTGCGGCATACCGGACTCCAAATGGGTCTCAGTAGAGGCCTGCGAATCATAAGTAGCGGGTATCAGGGGCTGCGAAAGAGCCTCACTGAGTACCAGCGAACTGGCGACTGGGTTAGGAGAAGCATCGTCAGCAGTTTTGGACCTCGGCGGCCTATCTCTGTCTTTAACTTTGCATTTTTTCAGAATCCCGGTAGTCGGATGGCTAACCGATGACATTTCTGGATAATTAAACCGAGAACCGAAATATTTAGAGGTGAAAATATACCGACGATGGATAGTGCGCTGATTAAATAAAGCACAAAACCGACAGCAAGGTACGTCATTGGTCAGGGCCTAGGCAAGGAATACAGTACGAATGAAAATCTTTATGTTGTATTTGCTTTCCACAAGTAATACAATTACTAACTTTTACTGACATCGGTAAGGAGCAAGAAATAGTTTCCCCAATGGGGTACTTAGCTTTAGTTGAAAACTTCGGTTCTGAAATTCGAAAAAGAAAATTTCAGGAGTCGGCCAACTAGCACTTGCGAACTGCTTCTGCTTCGGGCACCGCATGGCAAGAAAGACTGGTGTAATGGTGTCGGCTGCATGTTTTATACCCCTGATGACCTGACGTCATGGAAGAAGGGACAGCAACCCGCGCAGGACCCAAGACTTTGTTAATCAGGCCGACTGAGGGCAACCTGCAAGCAGATAACCCAAATGTAATGACTGCAACAGTGAAACATGAAGAACATCCAGGACTGCAACAGTGAATACACTCGAACATCTACATTTATGGTAAGTGTACACAACTGTACTATGTTCTTCATGTTTCACTGTTGCAGTCATTACATTTGGGTTGATTCTCAAAGCTGAGGAAAAGGATGGAGGCAGTCAAGAAAACTATGGGCTGGCTAGGATGCCCTGCAAGACTGCAGAGGCAAACCCTGCCCTGAACTTGGACAAGAGACAGGGGGCAATGTTTGGTAAAAGTGTGAACAGATGTCCAGGTGGCAGCCTCCAGGATGTCTCTGGTGGGGACTCTGAGGAAAGCTGCAGAGGTGGTGGCTGCCCTGGTGGAGTGAGTTCTGACCCCCTTTGGGGAAGGCTTTCCATGTTGTTTGTAGCAGAAATGGATACAGTGTGCTATCCATTTGGAAATGGTTTGTTTGGAGATGGCTTTGCCTTCTGCTCCAGTAGCAAAGTTAACCAGCAACTGATCAGACTTTCTGAAGGATTTTGTCCTGTCTAGATAGAAGCTGAGCTGCCTGTGCACATCTAGAGAGTACAGGATCCTTTCCCCATTGTTTTGGGATTAGGAAAAAAGGTGGCAAATAAATGGTTGAGAGCCACACTGGACACTATCTTGGATACCCTGTCAGCATGGAAGATGATATGATGAAGGGTTCCACAGCCATGAGTGCTTGCAGCTCAGAAACTCTTCTGGCTGAAGTGATGGCCAGAAGGAAAGCTGTCTTCCAGGAGAGAAATTTTAGCTCTGCAGAAGAAGCTGGTTCGAAGGCGGGGGGGGGGGGGGGTCAGCTTCTCCAATGCAAAGTTAAGGGTCCCAAGCTGGGGTTGGTGTTCTTCTGGGTGGTCTCAAGTTGTCAGCCCCTCTTAGGAACTGTTTGATCAAAGGGTGTGAGAAAAGGGGCTGCTCAGTGGGAAAATGAGCAGAAATGGTAGAGGCATGAATTTTAATAGAGGAAAATGAGAAGCCACTGTGTAGCGGGTCAGCTAAGTAATCCAGGATGAGAGGGAGGGCTGTGCTGTGTTGGCTCCCTTAGCCTGAATCCAGGTACAGAACCTTTTCCATTTGTCAGCATAAGACTTTCTAGTATTGGGGCATCTGGCCTCACGTTTAACATCTAGAACCTGTTTACTGAGGTTGGCAGACTGATCGGGGGTTAGGGAATAAGCCAAGCTGCCAAATTGAGTGTCTGCAATTGGGGATGCATGAATTCCCTTTCGCTCTGGGTCAGGAGGTTTGGAATCTGAGGAAAATGCCATGGTGGCAGAGGGGACAGGCTGCGCAGCAAGGGGTACCACTGCTGGCGAGGCCAGTCTGGAGCTATAAGGATTGTCCTTGATTTTCCTCCTTTATCTTGAGCAGTACCCTGGGGATGAAAGGTAGTTGAGGAAAGGCATAGACTGATAGACTTACCCAGGGGAAGGACAGGATGTCCACTTTCCAAGCCATGCAGTGATGCTCCCTGGTGCAGAATTTACTGAGCTGATGGTTGGTATGGGAGGCAAAGAGTTCAACCTTCAGGGTGCCCCATTTCTGAGTTATTAGGGTGAAGGTTTTTCTGTTGAGCTGCCACTCGTGTGGGTCCAGAATATTTCTGCTTAATTGGTCTACCAGAGAGTTGAGAGAACCTGGTAGGAACTGTGCTAGCAGATGGAGTTGCATGGCAGAGGCTGTGCGCCAAAGGGTCATGGCCAGCCTGCATAGAGGGTAGGAGCGATTCCCTCCCTGCTTGTTGATATACCACATCACAGTGGTGTTGTCTGCTCTGATCAGGACAGCCCCTGGGGAGAGAAGGGGCTTGAAAGCTATCAAGGCTTGCTGGACAACCATCATCTATTTTTGGTTTATGTGCAGATGAATTTGATGTGGGCTCCATTGGCCCTGTATGCACTTGCCATCCAGGTGTGCACCCCAGGCACAGTCTGATGCATCTGTGGTGAGGGTCTGGGTGGCGGGGAGTGGTGACAAAGGTAGTCCCTTGTTGTGGGAGCATGCTGTTGCCCACCAAAGAAAATCTTTTCTGAGGCAAGGAATTATAGGTATAAGAGTCTCCAGGTCTTGAGAGTGTTGACACCAAAGGCTTTTTAGGTACCATTGAAGCTTCCTCATATGCAGTCTGGCATATGGAATGAGTAGTATGCAAGATGCCATGAACCCCAGAGCTTGCAGCATTTTCCTTGCAGATAGCTGGGGTCTGGTGGCTAGTTGAGAGAAGTAGGCTGTCAGGAAAATTTGCTTTTCTGGTGTAAGGAATGTCATCTGGGATGCTGTGTCCAGGCTTGCTCTCAGGAATTTAATCCTTTGGGTGGGCACCTTGTTGGATTTCAGCAGCTTTCCCTGGCCATCTGCCTGAATTAGGCAGTTGTCCAAGTATTGGTAAATCTGGATATTCCTTTGTCTGCAAAAGGCAATGGCCGGAGCCAGACATTTTGTTAAAATTCTGGGAGCAGTAGATAAGCCAAAGGGAAGTGCAGAGAAGTGCAGAGAACTGGAAGTGCTGAGATCCTAGCCTGAAACGGAGATATTTCCTGCATGATTCCCTGATAGGAATGTGCAGGTAGGCCTCTTTTGAATCCAGGGTGGCTAGCCAAGCATCCTTGGAAAGCATGGGGAGCAGCTGCTACAGGGTGAGCATTCTGAATTCTGGGATCACCAGGAAGGTGTTTAGAATGGACAGATTGAGGATGGGGCGCCAGGTGCCCTCTTATCTGTTGACCAGAAAAAGTCTGGAGTAGAAACCTTGGCCTTTCTGTTCTGCAGGAACGTGCTCGACTGCCCTCATAGAGAGCAGGGACAGGACTTGCTTTTGCGCCTCTGTCCACTGGTTTGGAAGTAGATCTGGGAACCCTTTTGGGGTTGGAAAGGTGTGGAAAGAAAATTTGTATCCCTGGGACACTATGTTGAGAACCCAATGGTCGTTGGTAATGGTGGCCCAGGTGCTTGCATGAAAGGAGAGTTTTCCTTCTAGGGCTAAGTGAAGGTGGGCAGAGGGAGGGGGTGGAGATGAGTCATTGTGAGTTCTTAAAATAAGGGGGTGGGGCTAAGAACTCCCTGGTTTTGAAGTGGAGTTAGTCTACTGCTTAGATCTCTGTATTCCCTGTGGCTGCTGTCTGGGGGGTCTGGGCTGAACTGGCTTAGTGGGAGCAGCAAAGGACCAGTGCTTGGTGGGGCAATGTCTCCTGAACCTGGGTGGCTAGACCTGTAGAAAATCCTTAACTGTCTGCATAGATTTTGCTTTTTCTTCCATCTTTTTTAAGACCTCTTCTGCCTTGGTGCCAAATAAGTTGGGGCATCCAACAATTTAGATTTGACATGGTCTGGCAAGGGCCGTTCCTTAAGCCATGCATGCCTTCTAATGATAGATCCGGTGACTGCTGCCCTGCAAGAAGCTTCCAGGGCGTCAAAAACCACAGTGCAAGGTGTCTTTAGTTACATGACTTGCAGAATGCATTAACTCTTGTAACTCTTTAGATTCTGCACAAGCAGGAAAGATATTTTCTGTTTGAGGAGTTCCAGGGTATGTTGCTGAAATTTTAGCATATGGAACTGACAATTTAGTGCCCTCATAGCAAAAGTAGCTGAGGTGTATACTTTTTTACCCCATCTGTCTAATGCTCGGGAATCCCTGTCTGAGGGGGGTGGGATTCTTAGCAGAGGTTGTTTTAATTACTTTAGGCCCTTGAGAAATAACCTCAGGGTCAGCAGTAGGATTTTTAAAAAGAAATTTGTGTGAATCAGGGACTCTGTAGTACCTGTCTGGGTGCAGGAGGGGGGTGTCGAAGTCAAGCTGGATTCCAGGAAATCATCCTCCAGGACTGGAGGGGGATAGCCAAGGGTCTGTGCTGTGGAAGATCTAAGAATTCCCTGAGTCTCTTTTTAGACTGAGGTAGTCCTGACTTTCCCACTGGAAATGCTCCCTTAAGGTGTGAAGGGTTTCACCAAAGGAAAAATCTTCTGGGGAAGAGGCTGAAGGGATGGAATCCTCTGCATCAGAATCCTCATAAGTGGAGAGGGGTTGCAAGTCTTCATATTCAGATGCATGAGATTCATCTGACTCTTGTTCAGACAAAACTACAGGGGACAGATCTCTTTTCCTTTTGGATGAGGTAGCTTGGCTTCCCCTGATCAGCATGATAAGGTCTTCTGCCATTTAAGCACTTGAGACTGAGGCAAAGTAGCAGGTGCCTGAGAGTGGGTCATCGGTTTCTTGGGTGTGGTTCGTACCTTGGGCCTAAGAAACTCGGTCATTTTCAAAAGAACGGTAGTTGCGAAAGACATCGGTTTGTGTCGAGAATCGATAGTGCGAAGGACTTCCTCGTAAGCCGGTGACTGCTCAGTGGCTCCGGACCCATCCAAGGTAGAGAAGACCTCAGGATCCTTAGTCAAAGAAGAGTTTTGCGGCATACTGGACTCCGAAAGGGTCTCAGTAGCAGCCTGCGAATCCACATAAGCGGGCATCAGGGGCTCACTGAGAAATGGAGAACTGACTACTAACTTAACAGGAGCGTCATCGGTAGGTTTGGACCTGTGCAGTCTGTCTCGGTCTTTATCTTTACGTTTTTTTCGGAAGATCTGCTGTCGGATGGCTTACTGAAGCCATATCGGAGTTCGAGGACTGTAAGAAAAAATATCTAGCAACAATAAGGGCCCAACGATGGATAGTTCTGGCATTGAACAAAGCACAAAAGCGACAGCGGGAGACAACGTGGTCTGAGCCTAAACAAGTGATGCAGTAAGAATGAAAGTCTCGGTGTGGTATTTGCTTTCCACAGGCAAGACAATTGTTAACTTTTTCTGACATCGGTTAGTGCAAGAAAAAAGGATCCCCAACGAGGTACTTATCTTTAGAAGACTTCAGCTTCAATTCGTAGACGAAAATTAGGTAGCGGCCGACCGGCACTCGTGCGAACTGCTTCTGCTTTGGGTTTCACGGCAAGAAAGACTGATGTAATGGTGTTGGCTGCCTTACTTTATACTACTGACTACCTGATGTCAGTTCTACCCTGGCAGGGATAACCCAAATGTGATGACTGCAACACTGAAACACGAAGAACATCTGCTAATTTTCTTCAGGCTTTATGGTCTGAAAAGATTTCTTTAGATAAAAATATTAATTTTACTTAACATTCAAGTGGACTTCCAACTGACTAATGAAAACTGTCATCTTCTATGGTCAATCCTTGCCATGGGAAGGAAAAACATAATTAAAAGATGGAAGAAATCTTCCATAAAGCAGTTTGAAGAATTTTTGCCTTCTTGACGAGAAATAATCCAGAAAGAGATCATCATCAAGAAAAACAAATTATTCCCAAAGCCTTATACAAAGAATCCATGGACTAAAATACTTACTACGCTTTTACTTATGATGTTATTATACCTCTTATGAATGTAATGACTCATTTTTACAATTGGGAATATTTATTTCACTAAACCTTGCTAAGGTTTTTGTTTAAAATGAATCATTTGCAGATTGTTAGGATTACTTCTTATTCTACCTTTTCTCTTTCTTTCCTTTCCAAACTTGTTGTATATATTGTATATAGTCATGTACATCGGAATTGGAGTTTATGATTTTAGGATAGTAGTTTTATTAAAGTTTACTTCTTTTCTGTAAACAATGTAACTTGTTGAAAACGTTAATAAAAATTATAAAGACCATCCTAAATGTATTTTACACGGTCATCTATTGCATTCTAAAACTGGAAAAGGAATCTGTAAACAGTATATGAACTCTGGAATACAAGTTAGTTACAATAAGCATTGTTACTCTCTTGTAACCTGATGTTTTATGATGCCAGTAAAATTGTGTTTCTGTTCAGAATTCTTTAGTGATTTGGTTTAGATTACGGGCTTGCAAAACTTTAAAAATATACATGCACAAACATACATAAACACACGGACACAGATACACACACAAAACGATATAAAGATATATAATGGCTGTTTGAAATTTATCTGAGTTATTTTTACCACTTCCAAGAGTACAGTTTCAATAAATGAACTCCTGCATAGTGACATTAAGAGTCAGTTTCTAATGTCCTAATATGTCATGTGCAGTTTCAATACATTTTCTAATCACGTAATACTAACAAGTGCCAATGCCTGAATGCTTCTTTTTAATAAAACAAAATCTAAAAATGTAGAAAAAAATAAAATGCCATGCATTATATGGGATGTTCTGAAATTAATAATTTTTGCAGTTGTACTTCATTATCCATGTTTACTTTGGGTTATTCAAAGACAAAGAAATCTGCTTTGCATTCTTGTCTACTTATGAAACAAATTAGAATTTGTTTCACTAACACCACTGGATTTTTATGTTTATGACCACAGTGATTTGTTACATTGTTATTCACATTTGTCTGTCCAAGATATGTCAGTACTCTTCTTTTGATGACACTGTTATGTAGATATTTTAAAATGGAACTACTCGGGGGGCTCACAGCATCCTGTTATCTGGTTCAGTTTTAGTGTCATTCACTTTGGTAAAAATGAAATACATTTAAGACTTTATTCAGTGGAATCTTCATTTTATTTTACTACAATATTATATTTATAAACTGCTGTGTCCTACTGATTTACTGTTCTGTACTCTTGCCACTGGCTCAGGTCATGGCTGAAAAAATTCTTAAGTGTATAAATGATGCATTATTCAGCTGGTATGCCTGTTGGATAATACAACTGCTAGAGGAAGCACAAACAGCATTTAATTTTATAGCTTTAAAGTTACCTAATTTTGAACTCAGGGATACTCACAGTTTTGCTTCTCTCAGTTTTCAGAGCTAAACTTAAATTAAATGTGGGATACCAAAATAATTTATCTACTTCAAGTTAATCTTACTATTAAGATATTTCACTATAATGTGTATGCACAAAGTAGTCTTACACTGAAATATCACAGAGTAGCTTGGAGAATCTCGCCCTAAACCTGATGTTCCAGCCATTCTTTTGTAGTAATGCCTTTGCGATCTTCTTCTACTTAGCTAAGTATGACTCACTAGGGCTTACTGTTCTAGCCTCCCGCACAGGGGTAACAACACCCTATGAAAGTTTGTTCTTAATGGGTATCACAGGCTGAAAGGATTCATGCAGCCACACTATCTCTTGAAAATTGGGTGAATCGGAGTTCTCCTGTCCTACTTTAGTAAAGTGAAGTGTTGTAGAACCAGCAAAGGAGCCTTCTTGGTCATCTGGACTAGTAAAGTGAAGCACGGCTGAATGGGCCACAGAGTGGCTGCCAGTAAGAACCTGGCCCTTTCTAATGGAAACCTGCTTGATGGTGGTACTCAAGAAGGCTAATTAACTGCCTTAATGGGGGCAGCAAAGAACATTCTCACCCCTTTAACTGCAATCAAAAAGAATTAGAAATGTGTTTAGTACTCTAGAAGAATAAATTCTTCAGATATCAGATGGACTTAGTGCAATCTAACTACGCTTTTTTCAGAGATCACAACTGCTGATTCAGGATGTAACATCCTTCAGGCAATTACTGTCAGAGATAACTATACTTAAGTTTAGGCAATTAACTCTACTACACCCGCTGAAGAAAAAAAAATACATCTAGATTGAAAGAACTCATCCGAAATCAGAAGATTCATGATGTCCTATGGTCAGCTATCAAAAAGCAGCCAGCAAGGTCTCTCACCAAAATGGGGGAATCAAGCCTTCGGGTTTAAAGGTGCTTAGAGAAAGGTACTGCATTATTGAATGACTGTTCAAAATGCAAACCAATGAATTTATTTTAAAAAAGACAGGGAGGCTGATGCATCTACCTCTACTTTTTCATTTGTATCTTTTGCATTTGAAAACTGATTTTTGCAATGCCAAGGCTATGTTTAATTACAGTAGTTTTGCTTTTTGGGTTGTCATATGTTAACTATACACATTGCTGAGCAGTAAGATTAGTGAACTGGATGTTGTCTTGTAACAAATGTAATCATTAAAAAAACACACACACAAAAAAAAAAAAAAAAAAAAAGAGAGAGAGAGAGAGAGAGAAACAAGAGTAATGCCAAAAACCTAGCAAGTCCACCTTCAATAGAAAAGTAAAAAAAAAAAAAAAACTGATATCCAAGGTACTAATATGGCAAACAAGTTTAATAAAAGTTTTGTTGAGTGCTTTCATTCTATATTAACTGTTACACGGACTTCATAAGAACAAATGACAAACTTTTATTAAACTTGTTTGTCATATTAATACCTTGGATATCCGGTATTTTTTTTACTTTATTGAAGGTGGTCTTGCTTGGTTTTTGGTGTTACCTTATCTTCTCTTTTTATTTGTGGTTAATTGCAATGTAGGGTTCATTTTCCCTTGTTTGGTCCTTTCAACAAAAAAACTTGCCTGTTTGTGCCTCTGAACAGACGAGTGAAACCTGCAAGGAGAAACATGTCATGTTCTATGTGCCTTTCTGGATAACCTGTTATGATTCTCTAGTAGAGGCTCATGTACAAAGAGGTGTAAGAATACAAGTGTTCTTTCTACCTGTCTGTGCTATCACTTCAAGATGGAGGTATGATGTCTAAGCAAACATGACTTAAGCTTCTGATACTACTTGCACTTGGGTCCATGTCATGGAATGATGTCCAAGATGCTACTACCATATTTGCCTTCAAAGGGCAACAGGCAGAAATTGGCATATGCTGTAGCTACCATACACAGGAGCTGGGAAGCTGCATCACCAGTAAAGGTGCCCTCAGGCCAAAAGTCAGGAAAATCCACAGAAGTAACCTGCCCTTTGGTGTCCATTTTGAGGATCTCTTCTCCCTTGACCTCATTGTGGAAATATTCTCTTCTATTTTTCCGAGTGAATTTTTAGGAGGTAATGCTATCCCCAAAGGCATAGAAGGCTGTTGAGTGGCCTATAATGGTTTCCAGCTTTTACTGGGCAAACCATGATTAAAGTGGTCTCCCTAATCCTTCGGGTTTTATGTGCAAAGCCAGCACATATTTGGCAGTTAACCTTGATGTGAAACTCCTAAAAAATAAAAACAGTCTGAATATAAATACTACTATAGAATTTGCTGTTTAATTAGAAAGGCTTTTCACATCTACATAGGACATTCCCTGAAAATCTTCAGTAAATGAACACATAGTAGCAATACTATGCACAGGAATCAGGAAAAAAAATTTAGCTATGTGGCACTTATTTTTGCTCAATTATTTTGAAGTGTTCAGGGGGATGAGATGAGACTGCAAATTTTCTCTCCAAGATGTGCATACACTTGTTGAAAAAAACCCCCAACAAACTGATGATAGTGTAGGTTGACTGCCACCTCTTTCAAAGATATAGGTGAGCAGCCTCACAACACTAGGAAGAAGTTGGTCTACACCAAGATGTCCATAAAGCTATGGGAGCCAGGCTAGCCAGTTGGACATCTGCAGATACCTAATTTCCAATTCCCACTGTCAAGAATTCTATTGCAACAGTGATCTATACAGATCATGTCAATAATTCCCAACCAACTGAGAAGACAAATGCCTGAGAAGATACAAGAATCATACCTGGAAAAGTACAGTTTTGTACCTACCATAAATGTAGATGTTCGAGTGCTAATACAGCTGCAGTCATAACAGATGGGTTATCCTGCCGTCAGGCGGGTCCTCGGTCGGCCGAATTCCAAAGTCTAGGTCCGGCGTCGGATGTCGTCGCTTCTTCCCTGACGTCAGTGCGGCAGGGGTATAAAAGAACCAGCCGACGCCATTTTCTTCAGTTTTTCTTGCCCCAGATGTCAGGTGCCCCCAGAAGGAAGGCAAAACATAAATTTATGTAATAATGCAATGCAATATAATCAAAAAACAGTAGTTGCAAGCAAATACACCATAAAAGAATACCCCAATCAGGTTGTATGAGGAGGTGTTAGCCATTAGGCCTGTCCCAAGAGGGGAAGGAGGGAGGGAAACCTGGACTGCAGCTGTATTAGCACTCGAACATCTACATTTATGGTAGGTACAAAACTGTACTATGTTCATCGTGCATACAGCTGCAGTCATAACAGATGGGTAGAATCCCAAAGCTAAAAAAGAGGTGGTAGGCACTAAGTGGAACTAGGAGGAGCGAGGATGCCCTGCAAGACTACCGTGGCAAAGCCGGCTCTAGATTTGGAGTATAATGGTAGGTGATACTGCTTGGAGAAAGTATGTACAGAACTCCAAATGGCTGCTTCCAAAATATCCTTGGTAGGAACCCCCCTGAGGAAAGCTGCAGAGGTAGCTGTGGCCCTTGTGGAGTGAGATCTGATGCCTGTAGGTACAGTTTTACCATGAAAAGAATAACAAAAGCGTATGCAGTGGGCTATCCATTTTGAGATTGTCTGTTTGGAAATAGCCTTCCCTTGAGCACCTCTAGCATAGGACACAAAGAGTTGCTCTGATTTTCTGAATGGCTTTGTTCTGTCCAAATAATAATGAAGCTGTCTGTGAATGTCCAAGGAATGTAGTAGTCTCTCCCCTTTGTTTTGTGGATTAGGGTAAAAGGTAGGTAAGTGAATAGCCTGATTCAAGGCTACCCTGGATACTACCTTTGGCATAAAGGAAGGGTTGGTTCATAAGGAAACTCTGTCCTGATGGAAAATGATGAAAGGCTGCACAGCCATGAGGGCTTGTAGTTCCGAAACCCTGCGTGCTGAGGTGATAGCCAGAAGGAAGGCTGTTTTCCATGACAAATATTGCAGTTCTGTTGAAGCAGCTGGCTCAAATGGAGGCAGGGTCAGTTTTTCAAGAATGAAATTGAGGTCCCAAGCAGGTACTGGTTGCTTCCTTGGGGGTTTTATATTCTTAGCCCCTCTGAGGAACTGTCTTAAGAGAGGGTGAGAGAATAAAGGAGGATCAGTGTTGTATTGAGCAGAAATGGCTGAGGCACAGATTTTGATGGAGGAGAATGAAAGTCCACTGCTTAGCATCTCAGCTAGGTACTGTAATATTTGAGGTAAATTCAGTATTCCAGGATTCTGACCCTTTTTCTGATTCCAGGCACAAAACCGTTTCCATTTTGCGGAGTAGGCTTTTCTAGTAGAAGGCCTTCTGGCCTCCAAAATGACATCCTGCACCTCCTTGGAGAGTAGGGTGCGTTGTGAATTTAAGAAATCCTCCATGCGGCTAGATTGAGTGTTTTCAGCTGACTGTGAAGAGTTTGAAGTTGTGCTGGGTCAACAGAAGAGGCATTAGAGGCAGGATCCATGGTGGGGAATGCGTCAGGCTCCTCAGGAGTGGGTACCAGTGTCGTCTTGGCCAGTCTGGAGCAATGAGAATCATCTTTGGTCTGTCTGCTCTGGCTTTTAATAGAACTTTGGGCAACAGAGGAAGAGGTGGAAAGGCATAAACTGTCATTGTTGTCCAACTGAAAGAGAGTGCGTCCACTTTCCAGGCCTGTGGATGATAGGTCCTTGAGCAGAATTTTGTCAATTGGTAATTTCTGTGGGTAGCAAAGAGATCTATGTCTGGCGTTCCCCATGCTTGAATTATCTTTGTAAAAACTTGAGGATGCAACTTCCACTCGTGTAGATCTGTCATATTTCTGCTTAGGTTGTCTGCCAGCGTGTTTTCCTTGCCTGGCAGGAACTGTGCTTGAAGTTGGATTTGTAATTCCAGAGCCATGCTCCAAAGAGACATGGCTAGCTTGCACAGGGGATATGAATGGGTTCCTCCCTGTTTGTTTATGTACCACATTCACTGTGGTGTTGTCTGTCCTTATCAATAGCTGGCTTGGATGCAGTAGGTCTTTGAAAGCCATAATAGCATTTTTTACTGCTAGCATTTCCTTTTGATTGATGTGTAGGTGCATTTCCTTTTGGGACCATTTGCCCTGAATGCACTGATCTGTCATGTGCGCCCCCCAGGCGTAGTCAGAGGCGTCTGTTGTGATGACTTGATTTGCTTGAGGTAAGCAGAATGGGAGACCTATGTTTCTTTGGCATGCTTGAGCCCACCACAGAAATTCCTTTTGGAGGCATGGAATCAGTGGTATAATTGTTTCCAAACTGTGGCTGTGTTGAGACCATAAGTTTTTCAGGTACCATTGAAGTTTCCTCATATGCAGCTTTGCACATGGGATTAGCAGGATGCAAGATGCCATGAATCCCAGAGCCTGCAGGATTTTCCTTGGAGTCAGCCTGGTGAAGGTTGCCAGTTTTCTGAAGTATTGAGTTAGTTGCCCTTGTTTCTCTGGCGTGAGGTAGGCCATCTGGGTGTTTGTATTCAAGCTGGCACCCAGGAAGATTATTGTTTGAGAGGGTATTAGCCTTGATTTCTTTTTGTTGACTGTGTATCCCAGAGAGTTCAACAACTTTATTACAAACGCCAGGTGTTTCAGAAGTATGTGTTTGCTGTCCGCTTGGATCAGGCAGTCATCCAAATATGGGTATATTTGTATCCCTTGAAGTCTGCAGAAGGCAATTACTGATGCCAGGCATTTCATGAACACTCTGGGCGCAGTAGATAAGCCAAAGGGCAATGCAGAGAATTGATAATGGGTTGAACCTGAAAGAAATCTGAGGTATCTTCTGCAATCTTGTCTGATAGGGACATACAGGTATGCCTCCTTGAGGTCCAATGTTACCAGCCAAGACTCCTTGCCCAGCATGGGAAGAAGCTGCTGTAATGTGAGCATCTTGAATTTTGGTATGAGTAAATATGTGTTTAGGATGGATAGGTCCAAAATAGGTCTCTAATCTTTGTCCTTCCTTGGTACCAGGAATAGTCTGGAATAAAAACCTTGACCCTGTTCTTGTGCAGGTACCTCTTGAATAACTTTCATGTCCATGAGAGCTGAAATTTGTTTTTGTGCCTCTGCCCTTTTATTTTGTGGCAGGTTTGGCATGCCTCTCATTTTTGGAAGGGTGTGAAAGTGGAATATGTAGCCTCTGTCTATAATGTCCAGGATCTATTTGTCTTTTGTGACAATATGCCAATTTTTCGAAAATAATGCCAGTTTTCCGCCTAAAGGTGCTGCCATTTGAGCTTTGCTTGGCATGCAAAGGGGAAAGTCATTGGTTCTGCTTTCTGAATGGCTGAGATCTATCCTCTCCACCTCTTGGTGTAGGTGCTTGCCATTGTCTGCCTCTAAATGATCCTTGAGATTGCCCTCTACCCCTCAGGCGCCTGTATCTACCTCTTTGAGGTCTGTCCGTGGCTGGAAAGGACCAATTTTTTGAAGGCCAATTTCTACTGAAACGTGGAAGTTGTACCTGTAGGAAATCTTTCACCGTTTGCATTGATTTTGCCTTTTCCTCCATTTTCTTTAATACCTCCTCAGCTTTAACACCAAACAATACATCTTTTTGAAGAGGTGCATCTAGTAATTTAGCTTTGACATGATCTGGTAAGGTTTGCTCTTTGAGCCAAGCATGTCTACGTATGACTGATCCTGTAACAGCAGCTCTACATGAGGCCTCTAAAGCATCAAAACCACATTGTAAGGTATGTTTACCCACTTGTTCTGCACTATGCAACAAATCCTGCAACTCCTTCAAGTCTGGTTGTTCAGATTGTGACATTTTGCTTTTCAACTGAGATAACAAAAACTGTTGATACTTTAACATATGGAACTGACAGTTTAATGCCCTCATGGTTAAAGTGGCCGAGGTGTATACCTTTTTCCCCCACCTTTCTAAAGCTCTGGAATCTCTCTCTGAAGGTAACGGAGTTTTGGCAGTGGAGGCCTTAATTCCCTTGGGACCCTGTGAAATAGTTTCTGGGTCAGCCGCATGGCTTTTGTATAGGAATTGGTGTGAATCAGGAACCCGGTAATACCTGTCAGGCTTGACTGGAGCTGGAGGTAAAGAATCTGGGTTAAGGCTGGCCTTTGAATACACATCATCTAGTATGTCTAAGACAGGAGGGATAGCCAGAGGCCTGTGCTGAGGGAGCAAGAGGAAATCCCTGAGCCTTTTCTTGGAGTCTGAGTAATCTTGGCCTTCCCAGTGGAAGTGTTCCCTCAAGGTATGTAAGGTTTCCCCAAAAGAATAGTCCTCAGGGGGGGGGAGACAGAGGGAATGGACTCCTCTGCATCAGAATCTTCAAAAGGGGAGTATGAATGTTCCTGGTCTTCAGAATGTTCTGAAGTAATGGAGGCCTGGTCCGAGGAAGGGTATTCTTCCTCCACTCTGGGCCTTTTGTCCGAGGGGGGTTGAGAACCCCTGATAAGAGTAATCAAATCCTCAGCCATTTTGAGCATCTGTTTTTTAGGCATGGGGCCTTGAGAGGGGCCCTGTGGAGCTTGTCTTTTAGTATGCATGGCTGCTTTAGATTTAGTGAAAGCCTTAATGGAAAAAGGAGAAGGCCTGAAGACACCTTGAGAGGTGGCAGGCCTGTCTAAACTCTGAGTTTCCCCGCCAGGAGTGGCGTCGGTATCTGTAATCGAGGTGTGGGCCGAGGAGCCTGTGACCTCGGGCACAGAAGACATCGCTAAGAAAGTGTCATCGGTAGTCAGGGGCTGCATAGGCGCCTCGCTGAGAACCGGAGCACCTGTAGTTGGCTTTAGCGTGGTGTCGGTAGAAGTCGCGGACCTCGTATGTCGGTCCTTATCTTTGCGTCTTGTACTCAAAACTGGAGTCGGAGTATCCGACGACATAATGTAATTAAACTTTTTGCCAAAATAGTGTTGGGCGAACTCTGCCCGACGCTTAATAGTGCGTTTGTTGAATCTAGCACAAAAACGACAGGCCGAGACGTCGTGGTCTGGGCCTAAGCAAGGAATGCAGAAGGAATGGAAATCCTTATGCGGTATTTGCTTCCCACATGAAATGCAATTATTAACTTTGTCTGACATCGGTCTGAGGCAAGAAAAGTTTCCCCAACGGGGTACTTAGCTTTCAAGAAGACTTCGGTTGAAAAATATTCATAATCTCAGGAGCTGGCCGACCGGCACTTGCGAACTGCTTCTGCTTCGGGCACCGCGCGGCCAGAAAGACTGAAGAAAATGGCGTCGGCTGGTTCTTTTATACCCCTGCCGCACTGACGTCAAGGAAGAAGCGACGACCTCCGACGGCGGACCTAGACTTCGGAATTCGGCCAACCGAGGACCCGCCTGACGGCAGGATAACCCATCTGTTATGACTGCAGCTGTATGCACGATGAACATCAGTAATTGCAAAGAAATGACTATACATGTAGCACTGTGCGTCTGAGGCTAAAAGGATAATTCTGACAGTAAGTAGGACAGGGATGTATCAGTCTCAAAGCAGACCTTTAACAACAACCCAGAAGAAGAGCCGCTTAGTGATATGCTTCATGACCATCTTTGTAGTGAACTGCATCAATATTCATGGACCAGAGTCCAATTCAAGAAATCCAGATCTCATACGAGTTGATTACTATTCACAGCTTCCTGAAATAATCAAACTCAAAGCAAGCGCAGATGTGACTACTGAATTAACAGCAAACAACAGTAAGCGACACCAAAGTGAAGCACCAAACTTTAGCAACAATTGGTTCAGATCCAGGAGAATAGCAAAATCACCAAATGCAGAAAATTCTGTCCACAAATTATTTTATTTTCTCTCTTTAGCGCCTCGGTGTATGCATCTTCAAGGAGTACAAAAAACTTTAAAACACAATCAGTTTTTATAACAAAAACCTTCCCCAATTAATTAATTAATTAGGAAGCCAGTTATTAAACACCTCCAATTTACTTCTGTATTTAGTCCTAAAGGGACTAATGTGCCAAACTTTAAAATCAACACTAATTCCTTATATAATAATTTTTCTTTAAGTGAAACATCATTTTCATAAAACTTTACTTGTTCAAGGACCCAACCCTGTAATAATGAAAAATTACTGTTACGTTTATATTTAAAATGCATAGCTATTACTTTATCTTCCCTCTGGTTGTGAATATCCCTGATATGTTCCATAAACCTAACCCGAAACATTCTTTTTGTTTCCCCTATACAAACTAAATTACACTGAAACCTATACTCTCAAGAAAGGGTGATACTGTGTCTCAAAGGTCTACAATAAAAAGTCAGACATTCAGATCTGTGCATTACTGTATATTCAGACCTCTACTCTACGCTCAGTCCAGCAGACACACGTATCCAAACAATGAATAAACTCATGAGAAAACAGCTGTGACAAGTTATATGGACTGTCATCACAACTTTTTGAGCACAGGAATGATTCATTGTAGGGACAGACCCTTAAACAGTATATTAATGGCCAGAGGACTTAAAAGCAAAAGTTCTACTTCAACTATATTACTGATGCCTGTAAAACAACACACAGAAAAGGAAATGCTAGAATGAAAATGAGATAGACAGAAATAAACTGTAGAACACTCACAGATGTGCAAGATGGAGACAATGATAATAAGACAAAAGCCACAGGAAATATTGCAGTTTGAAGTTGAAGTAGTTAGTGTAAAGTAATCAAACCAAGATCATGTGTGGTCTGGGGGAAAATGAAAAGTTGCAAAGTAGGAACTGTAGTCATGTGCATAAGTCAAACAATGTGAAGTCCCATGCAGGGCAGCAATCAAAAGTATCACAACATGTGCTATTACAGAAAAAAGGAAAGTGTAAGGAAATGTGACAGTCAAGAGTAGCAGAGGGAGACAGATCAGATTCCCAGATAGAGCAGTCATATTAAAATTCTCCAGTTCTGAAAGACCAATGAAGAAACTAGACAGCTGTACAAACAGAGTTACAAATCAGTTGACTGACTAAACAGTTGTTTGTACTGAACATGTGTTTTAAACATATAAAATAGTTTTATTTTTATGCAAAAGTCCCAGTACATGCCTAGTACAGTGATTGAGTGCAATGAATTCCCTAAACAAGCTCGAGGAGTAGTCGGTAGCCCACAGAAAACTGGCATAAGGCCGAACACTTTTTCCCATATGAAATTGTCAGTGTGATTTTTAATTGTCTGCTGGCAATGATTTACTTTTTAGTCAGATTTCTACACTCCGAGTTGGTGCGACCATGGAGTTGGTATATACAAGTCCAGGGGGGGCTTGCCACCCTGCAAGAAACAAGCAAAGGAGTCTTTTGCCTTTTTGATTTTCAGGCATTTTTTCCCATTACTTTGGAACAATAGCTTTCAAGAAGTAGGCATTTCATTGTAGAACCAAATACAGCACAATGCATGTTGCCATGAAATATACATTTGTTAATTAAAAAAAAAAAGATAAGTGGAATACAGCTTTAGAAGTTACTTAAAGCAAGTTGAGTGTCATTTGGCATGCATTTCTTCTACAGAAATCACTCTGAATGCAGGCAGCACGAAGGTTAGCCTACACTCGCAATGTCTACTGTCTTACTTACTTTGCCATCCATGCACCATAAGGTTCACATTCTCTGAACAAGGAGGAATCTCATTTGTGCTCCCTAATCCACAAGTGAAATGGCCATTATCAAGAGCGGTCAATGATTCTGTTGCAAGAAGAAAAGGTAAACACTAAGACTGGTGGGAAAATCCCACCACTCTGGAGATCAGGGAGAAGGGTCTGAGAATAAGATAACAGCAAAAGCATGACTACTTTGAAGCCAGGTTTCTCACAGTTCACTGCAACAACCGCATCCTCAGGCACGTGAATAAAAACATTAATATCATGGCTGCTACAATTCTCAAAAAAAGCAGAAGGATCCAGGCACAGACCTTCAAATGCACCCTCACCAGTCTGCCAAAGTTACGACCTACTGGGTCATTTTTGTGGTCAAGACAGACAGACATTTACAGTGATTAAATCACCTGCATTGAAATCAAATTTTTAAGCTGGGGCCAGGTGACTTCTTCCAGTTTACACATACCACAAGGCTTACAACCAAAGCTGGACCCTAGTAAACAAGGAGTCCCTTGACAAGGTAAAACATGTGCCAGTTGTCCAAGTAAGAGAAGAAAAATCTTTTCCAATAAAGACTCTGACTCTACACTGTAACCAAGGTGGTAGCTATAAATAAACAGCAAGATCTGGGTGATGCAGTGGTGCAGCCGTTAACATCACCTCACAGCAAAAGGTTCCCCGGTTCGATTCTTGGCTGGGGGGCCTTCTGTGCGGCGTGTGCATGTCCTCCCTGCTTTTGCTTGGGTTTTCTCCGGGTACTCTGGTCTCCTCCCATACTTCAAAGACATGCATCTGGAGCGTTTCTCCCCAGCTGAAAATAGGCCCGGTCCTAGTCGGACTTTCCTGGTCAACAAATGTTAAATAAATAAATAAATCTGTCCTGAAGGTGAAGCACATCCACAGTGAGTGGAACCCAAAACTGAGACATGCCAGAAGGCTCTCACCATATCTAACATCTTCCTGAGGTTGCACTCGTCCAGTACAACACTTAGACCCCAAATAGCGAACAACTGGAATATGACAAACCAGAAAAGAATATTGTTGTCACTGAAGTTCAGGATAGGAAAAATGGTCTCTACTCCCCTTCAAAACAAAGAAAAGACAGAAGATCTATCTGCCTTTTTAAGAAAGGGGAATAGTTTCTATGACCAATTTGCAGAGTATGGTTTGGACCTTTATCAACAGCTCAGTGGAAATAGCCTGTTACATGATCAGTGATCACTCCTAGGCAGCCCTGAGAAGTGTAAGAAATTGCTAACTGGAACTATATCTAGAACCCACTAGTCCAAAATAATGTCTCTCCAAGCTGAGGCAAAATAAGAGAAACATTCATGCATGTCAGAACTGCAACACCTGCACTTATGAACAGGAAACATTGCGGCTGTAGTCAGATAGGCAACTCTTCCTGAAGCTTGGGGGATTTCCTCATATTATGATAAGATTTGACCTGGGCGTGCTTAGAAAAAGCTGCTGTGGGCATCACAGAGATCATCCATCATCACAAATGCTAGCTTCTGGGAAGCCTATCTAAAAAAAGGACACAAGATTAGAAGGCACTATCCAGAATTGCATGTCAAAGATGACAGTTTCAATCACACCACCCAATACAACCATGTTACACAGGCTGTTGCCCTTGTGATGGCATTAACAGTCAAACTAGCAAGTGAGCAACTACTAAACCTGTATAAGCTTAGAAATGTAGTCATATTAAAGCATGCCCACATCTTTATTCTACATTTTGTAAAGGGAAACTGAAAGGCCTAATTTTAAAAGGCAGACTGTAGAGCGGGTCTTCCAATATTGAGTTAGGAAGATAAATTAAGGCTCATTTTGCTTGCCTTAATTGCCTTTTTTGCAAGTTCTGGTTTGGCCCATACACGTTTCAAGAAAAGTGAATTAGACCAGAAAAGCCAGAAGTGAAGATTGTTTTTTTTCCTTCAATGAATGTTTCTTTACATGTAAATGAAATGTGGTTAACTGCATAGATTAAATCAGTACAAACACAGTATGCTAATTAAATTTATGTAAACTTGTTTCAGTTATTTAAAGAAAGTATTCTTTATAGTGAAAATGTGTATACAGCAGATGTGCATTTGTAGATTAGAGTTAAAGTACGCAGAAGTGTATTCAGACAAATTAATGATGTCACAACCTGAATTAGTTCAAGCTGAAGTTTCAATTCCAAGTTATGTTTTCTGACAAATGTACAACAGCACCAAATTTCAGTTTGCCCTTTTATCTGTGTTCATATGATACTAGACATCTCTTTCCCACTGATGCAGAAAGATGTGGCTGACTCTGTGGATACCCTTACGCAGGCTACAAAATCCTTTACAGTTATTGTAGGATACCACCTAAATAAAAAGTTGTCTCTTACCATAACTTGGCATCTGTGTTGCCCATCTTCACTCTTCCTCATGAATGGTCTCGGATCTGGCTCGGTCACATTTTCCAAACTTGGATCCAAGTCTCGAGCTCTTCCATTTACCCATACCTCACTGCACCCACCCCAGCACCTCAGATCAAGTTTGCTGATTCACCTCTCATTGATGACAACTGCAGGGTATAAAGAAAGGCAAACGAGGCTCATACATAAGTATCCTGTAATCTTCCACAGATCCTCTAGAAGAATAAGGCAGAGGGATGGCTGGGTGGGAAAGAGAGAAGAAATTGAGATTAACACAAATAAGTTATGGTAAGACAATTTTTATAATCTGATGATGTCTTCTTCATTCCTCCTTGTGACTGGGTCAGAGTCCCCAGCTATGTGATTCCTGGGTGGCCTTCATGGAAAGATGTGTCGGAGTACCGTCAAGCCAAAGGAAGCCCTGCTCCTAGACGTGATATCCAATTTGTAGTGTGCAACAAAAGTATATTGTTTGACCAAATGGCTGCCACACAAATATTATCAATGAAAATTCTGGATGAAAAGGCAGAAGTAGCTGCCATAGATCTAGTAAAATGCGCTCTTGAAGGTTGAAGTAGTTCTAAGCCTCTCTGAGAATAAATGAAGGTGATACAGTCAGTAATCCATTTGGCCAGTGTGATTTTACACACTTCTAGACCTAATTTGTTAGCAGAGAAAGGCTATAAACAATTGGTCTGACTTCCTGTGCTGCTTTGTTCTATGCAAATAACAATGCAGTTGACTATGAACACCAAAAAGATGTACAAATGTACACTCCTTTGTTGGAAAAACTGGGAAAAAAATACCATTAACTGAATGGATTAGTTAATGTTGTTTTTAATGGCTACTTTAGGCATAAAAGAGGGATTGGTACGCAGTAAAACCCTATCTTTATGAAAAATTCTGTAAGGAGATTTGGAAGATAGCACCTGTAGTTCAGAATTCTCTTCAGTGAAGTAATGGCTACTAAAAGGATCACATTCCATGACAAAAAACTTCAAGTCACAACTAGCTGCTGGCTAGAACGGTGTTTGAGTCAAACTCTGCAGTACAACGGTGAGGTCCCAAGATGGGGAACGATCTACAGTGGGTGGTCTTACAAAAAAGATGCTCTTCATAAATGATTAGCATAATCTAAATGTAGACAAGGAGTGAGATTGGCTAACCGTATGAAAATTAGAAATTGCTGCTACCTGATGTTTGATGGTAGAAAAACTTGCTTCTTCTTTAAACAGAGTACTAAGAAAAAGCAAAATATCTGAGACAGCTGCTGAGAAAAGGTTCAATATTTTTACTTGAAGCACAAACAATGAACCTTTTCCATTTACTGTTGTGCACTTTTTTCATGTTTGCAACTGACTGCTTGAGGGATCACTCATCGAGATACATCTGCTGAGTCTGTCTGCCAGCGCGTTGGTTTTCCCCGGAATGTGAGTTGCAACCAGAAGGTGGTCCAAAGATGTTGTCCATTCCCACGCCCTCATGGCCTTCCTGCACAATGTGTAAAAATGGGTTCCTCCTTGCTTGTTGATATACCAGACTACAGACATGTTGTTGGTGTGAATAGCAATGTGAGAGTGACCTGAAAGGCTTGCAACGTTAGAAGAACTGCTCTCATATCGAAGACACTATTATGCATCCTGGTCTCCAGAAGGGATCATGTGCGTTGGACCATCTTGCCCTTGTAATGCCCCCTGCACCCCAACTGGGAAGAGTCTGTGGTCATTGTGGCTATTGGAGGGGGAATCAAGAAGGGTATGAATGAATCTTCCAACAGATATGACGTTTGCAGATTGGTGTTAGTCTGATGGGAACAGACAGAGGTTGGTATAGGCCACTGTACTGCTAATGTCCACTGAAGAATTTGCATAAAGAACCTTGCCAGAGAAACTAACAAAATTGCTCCCGACATCCACCCTAGAACTTGTAAGACTAGCCGTGCATGGGGCAGTGGGTGGGATAACAGTTCCTGGACATGATTCCTCAGTGTCATTATGCGGTGAAGGGGGAGAGAAGCAATTTTATCCTTCTTGTTCAACTGTGTGCCTACGAATTTGATATTCTGCGCAGGAATCAGACTGGACTTGTCTAAATTTATGGTGATGCCCAGGGAGTGTGAGAGCTGAATCAGACAATCTCTGGCTTGGAAAAATTGATGCCTTGTGGGAGCAGTAAGGAGTCAATCATCTAAGTATGGAAACACAGGGAATCCTTTGAATCTCATGTGAGCTGCTATGACTGCCATGCATTTGGTGAACACCCGGGTGGGCTGTGGTGAGCCCAAACAGCAGTGCTCTGAAATGAAAGTGCAGGTATCTTCTGGAGTGCCTGCCTGTTTTTATATGATAGTACGCATCCTTGAGATCTACTGAGTACATCCAATCATCTTTGTGCAACAGGGGCAGAATGGACTGAACTATAACCATTTGGAACCTCGACTTCGTTACATAAAGATTCAAATTGCTTAGATCCAGTATGGGTCTTAGGTCATCTGTCTTTTTAATCACTAAAAAGAAGTGGGAGTAAGTTCCAAATCCATTTTGTTCAGCTGGGACCTCTTGGATGACACTTTTTTTGCAGAAATGTTTGAATTTCTTGGGCTGCCTGCTCCCTCTGACTGGGTGGCACAACGGCGAGTTTTTTGCTAGTGTTTGGAAGGGGGGAGGAAAAGGAAATTTAGTAGCCTCTGGATATTACATTCAGCATCCATGAATTGTTTGTCAGGTGTGTCCAGGCTTCTGGGTGTACAGAAAGCCGACCCTTGACTGCCTCCAGAGATGGACAGTCAGGCAGCGCTTTAGGAGCACTTATAGGGCTTGTCAGGGAATGTGTCACTGAAGCCCTGGTTCTGCGGATCCCCTCTGTCGCTAGGGAGACACTGACCATTAAACGCTCCTTCTTGCCTCCGGAGGAGGGCTCCCCTTGCGGCTCCTGGAAAGGACCTTGGGATTTAGGGAACCAAATTTTCTTGCCTCCATGCTGGTTTCTCGAAAAGGACCTCTGAGGCATAGAAAATTTGATTCCCATAGCAGAAATGGTTTTCCCATCCTTTCTGCTGCAGGTGAATTTCTCTCTAACAGAGGGCCTTAAACAGTGATGAGCCATAAAAAGAGGCATTAATAAAGGATGCCTTGAAGGGTTCCACAAAATCACACAGTCTCATCTAGGCATGCCTCCTTAGGGACAGTCCTGAACCAGCAGCTCGTGAGGTACCTTCCACTGTATGGAAGATAAACCTCATTCAGGAGTTAACAATGGATGACACCGTTGCCAGCTTGGGAGAAAGTTTCTTAAGTTCCTCCACTGGCATGGACTCAGAAAAAGAGACTCAGAGCTCCTTGATCAGATCTCTCTGAAACTGGGTAAAATGAGCTAGATAATTTAACGACCTCAGTGCAAAGGTGGCTGAGGCATAAATATGCTTTCCGAACCTGTCCAGTGCTCTAGACTCCTTGTTAGGTGGATGGACACTGGCACTTGCCTCTGCCATTTATTTCTTAGCAGCCACTGCCACCATGATGGTACCAATTATAGGGTCCTTAATGCAATGTTTCCTATCAGATGCTGGGAGCAGGAACCTATTGGGGCACTTGGGAATAGGCAAGATGGTATCCAGTTACTTCCATGCCTGGCAGGAAACCAGAGCAACAAGGTCATCCGCCTTGAGGGGGAGTCACTCAGGATGCAGATGGGCCCGCTCTGAAAGCCTCCAAGAACACAGATTCCTCAGGAGGAAGAGGCTGGACAGACACGTTTCTGCTTCAGGATCTCTAAAACGTCTCTGAAGGAGACATCGTCAGGTGGGGATTGAGGGGGTGCTTCTCTCTCAAAGTCAGTATCTTCAGTTAACGACTCCATCGCTGAGTCAATGTGCCTCCTTTTGCACATAGTCTTCTGGGGGAATTCCTCTGCGGAGTACTCAGGGGAAGTATCAGAAGAAGGGATCCCTCCTGGGCAGGGAGATCCTGGAGACTGCTTGGGATGGGCTGACTCAGGATAGAATGAGTAGGCTCAAGACCACGACAAAACACTGGTAGGAGAGTAGGCTGCACGACATGAGATGACAGTTCTCCACTACAGGAAAAAAACCCTTTCCACTACTTGGAAATCCAACAGACCCAGAGAAGCCTTCTCCGCCTCCCTTGGAGCTGAAGAAACGAAGGGAAGGTGTCCAGGATTTACTCCGGATCTGTGGCTTCCAGAGGGAATAGGACCAGAGCTGCTAAGGGCCGCAGCTCCAAGGGGAAAGGATGGCTCAGAAAAAAAAAAAACACACCCTACCCTACTCCCCCAAAGCTGAAACCTCACCTGCGAGATCCACTCTGCTCCAAAAGAACAGGAACAGTGCTGATTAGGGGCACTGAGTCAAGGAAAGTGTTTTCCCCTGTACCGAAGCCAACATTGTCGGAAGTCTCAAAACCTGCAACTCTGAAGCTGAGGGTCGGATCAGAGAAGGAGTTCTGATGGTATGGGCTGGACAGCTCATGGATCCGATAGGGGATGGAGCACGCACCACCCCCATCTGAATCTGGGTCTTGAGGAACTTCCTCATCATCCTGTCCATGTCTGCCTTGAACCAGCTTCTAGAGGACCTGGAAGAAGCTGATGAGGGAGGTCTAGAGTGCTTCAACTTGGGCAAAGGGGATTTTCCTAACTGGCTTGGGGACTTGCTCCAAGCTCCTGGATCCAGAGCCCTAGGATCTGAAACCAGAGCTGAAGAGGAAGGAGGTGACAGCATAATAAACTCCGTTGGATCCAAGGAGGCCTGTGGATCCGATAGGGAGGAAGGTTCCTTCAGATCCGAGGAGGTTGGATATGACATTTTCTTAGCTTTGTTTTTTTACTCCAAGGGGTCTCTCAGGGAAGCAGAGAGAGACCTCTTCTTAGCCTCTTTGGAAGAAGAGGACAAAGCCACGGAAGGGGTCTGAGCCTCAGAAGCTGAAGAAGGAAGACCACCCTTAAAATAAGTTTATTGCTCCTATCCATGAGGGCATGCCTATTAAAAGATGCACATACTTTGCAAGAAGTTTTAAGGTGATCAGCACCTATACAATAGATGCACTCCTTCTGGGAAACTTGGTTGGGGATCTTGTTGCCCATAAAAAGTGCAATGCTTGAAACCCAAAGAGGGTTTGTCAGACATAACTCCTATAGAGAATGACCTGGCCCTAAAGCCCACCAAAAACAACAAACACACTTGCAACTCACACAAATGGCTTCACTAAAGAACCAATAAGGTCCACTACCAAAAGCTATCACTTTTTTTTTTTAACAAGTTGAAAGATTAAGTTTAAAGAAAGAACTACACCAACACCACTACAGAGAAGCACAACAGTACACGGTTTGGCTTTCCACACACACACACACACACACACACACACACACACACACACACACACACAACTACTTCTAAAGAGTCCTACTACAAGAAAATATAAGCTAAAGGACAACGAGGGAGGAAAAAGGCAAGAAATATCCTTGCAGATGAAGAAAAACAAATTTTGTACTTAACTATCCAAAACTGCTTGAGAGCACAGATCTGTGTCCGATCACTGAAGTGGCAAACGAGATCTGAAGTGCTGGGGTGGGTGTAGTGCATTATGGGTAAGAGAGAAGCTCAAGAGTCAGATCCAAGTCTGGAAAATGTGGCCAAGCCAGATCAGAGGATCGAATCAGAGACCCAGTTGTGAGGAAGAATGAAGAGGATAACATCAGATTATACGTTAAAAAATACTTGCTTCAAATACTGACTTGGATCATGGTGCCTTAAGGTAGATTCAATGCCTCTCCACTTGGCAGAAAATGTGCAGGGCTTAAACCTTTTGAAAAGGTGGGTACACCTCTCCTTAAAAGAAGTTAAGGTACAGAACAGACTATTATCTCCCACCACCCCCAGCAATGCATGCTTTCAGGCAGAATCAAATTAAATAGATATTCAAGCTAAACCCTGCAGATGACAATAAGATGAAGGTGGGACTTGGCTATGATTGCAGCACAAATTAAAAAAAACAAAACAAATAAATTGCCTACCTTACCTTTGAGGGAATTCAAGATGATGTTCTATCCCTGAGACATGGCTTAAAAATCTGATTCCACAAATACTTGACTGCAACTTACTTCACTCAAATCTGGTCCACTGAGCAATGAGGTGGGGATATCCATTTTCATAAAACAATCCTTCGAAACGTAGGATTACAGAAACGCATTGATAGCATGAAGGCCTCTGTATCCAAGTTAAAATAAATACCTCAAACTTCTTATCACAGCCCATCTGTGTCACCTCAAGAAAAGAACCACTTCATAAACTTTCCTCCTCATAATGGAAAATACTTTTATATTCAGTGACCTGAATTATCCCCTCCACTGCCTGGAAGAACTATACATCATCCTATAACCAAGGTGCAAAAACTACTAGATGTGATAAACTTCAGCATTCTCAAACTGCTAAAAAGTACAGTTTTGTACCTACCATAAATGTAGATGTTCGAGTGCTAATACAGCTGCAGTCATAACAGATGGGTTCTCCTGCCATCAGGCGGGTCCTCGGTCGGCCGAATTCCAAAGTCTAGGTCCAGCGTCGGATGTCGTCGCTTCTTCCATGACGTCAGTGCGGCAGGGGTATAAAAGAACCAGCCGACGCCATTTTCTTCAGTTTTTCTTGCCCCAGATGTCAGGTGCCCCCAGAAGGAAGGCAATAATAAATTTGTGTGATAATGCAGTGCTATATAATCAAAATACAGTAGTCGCAAGCAAATACATCATAAATGAAAACCCCAATCAGGTTGTATGAGGGTGTGTTAGCCTACAGGCTTGTCCCAAGAGGGGAAGGAGGGAGGGAAACCTGGACTGCAGCTGTATTAGCACTCGAACATCTACATTTATGGTAGGTACAAAACTGTACTATGTTCATCGTGCATACAGCTGCAGTCATAACAGATGGGTAGAATCCCAAAGCTAAGAAAGGGGTGGTAGGCACTAGTTGGAACTAGGAGGAGCCAAACTGCCCTGCAAGACTGCAGTGGCAAAGCCTGCTCTAGATTTGGAGTAAAATGGTAGGTTGTAGTGCTTGGAGAAGGTATGCACAGAACTCCAAGTGGCTGCTTCCAAAATATCCTTGGTAGGAACTCCTCTGAGGAAGGCTGCAGAGGTCGCTGTGGCCCTGGTGGAATGAGTTCTAATGCCTGTAGGAACAGTTTTGCCATGAAAGGAATAGCAAAAGCGTATGCAGTGGGCTATCCATTTTGAAATTGTCTGTTTGGAAATTGGCTTCCCTTGAGTTCCTACCGCATAGGCCACAAAGAGCTGTTCTGAATTCCTGAAAGGCTTTGTTCTGTCCAAATAATAACGCAGCTGTCTGTGAATGTCCAAGGAATGTAGTAATCTCTCCCCTTTGTTTTGAGGATTAGGATAAAAAGTAGGTAAATGTATGGCCTGATTTAAAGCTACCCTGGATACCATTTTAGGCATAAAGGACGGGTTGGTTCGTAAGGAAACTCTGTCCTGATGGAAGATGATAAAAGGCTGGACAGCCATGACAGCCTGTAGTTCTGAAACTCTACGAGCTGAGGTGATAGCCAGAAGGAAAGCTGTTTTCCAGGACAAATATTGCAAATCTGATGAGGCAGCTGGCTCAAAGGAAGGCAAGGTCAATTTTTCCAGAATGAAATTAAGATCCCAAGCAGGTATTGGTTGTTTCCTTGGAGGCCTTAAATTCTTAGCCCCTCTGAGGAACTGTCTTAAGAGAGGGTGAGAGAATAAAGGTGGATCAGTGTTGTATTCTGCAGAAATGGCTGAGGCATGTATTTTGATGGAGGAGAAGGAAAGTCCACTGCTTAGCAGTTCAGCCAAATATTGTAGTATTTGAGGTAAATTCAGTTTTCCAGGATCCTGGTCCTTTTTCTCATTCCAGACGCAAAAACGCTTCCATTTTGCGGAGTAAGCTTTTCTAGTTGATGGCCTTCTGGCCTCCAAAATGACATCCTGCACCTCCTTGGAGAGTAGGGCCTGTTGAGATGCTAAGGAATCTTCCATGCAGCTAGATTGAGTGTTTTTAGCTGGCTGTGAAGAGTTTTGAAACTGTGCTGAGTCAGAAGAGGCATTAGAGGCAGGGTCCATGGTGGGGAATGCGTCAGGCTCCTCAGGAGTGGGTACCAGTGCTACCTTGGCCAGTCCGGAGCAATGAGAATCATCTTTGGACTGTCTGCTTTAGTCTTTAATAGAACTTTGGGCAGCAGAGGAAGAGGCGGGAAGGCATAAACTGTCATTGATGTCCAACTGAAAGAAAGAGCGTCCACTCTCCAGGCCTTTAGATGGAAGATCCTTCAGCAGAATTTTATCAACTGATGATTCTTGTGCGAGGCAAAGAGATCTATGTCTGGCCTTCCCCATTCTTGGATTATTTCTGTAAAAACTTTTGGATGCAATTTCCATTCGTGTGGATCTGTCATATTCCTGCTTAGGTTGTCTGCCAGCATGTTTTCCTTGCCTGGCAAGTACTGTGCTTGTAGTTCCATTTGTAAGTCCATGGCCATGTTCCAAAGTGACATGGCCAGTCTGCATAGGGGGTAAGAATGTGTTCCTCCCTGTTTGTTTATGTACCACATAACTGTGATGTTGTCCGTTCTTATCAATAATTGGCCTGGTTGTAGAAGGTCCTTGAAAGCTATAATAGCATTTATTACTGCTAGCATTTCTTTTTGATTGATGTGAAGGTGCTTTTCTTTTTGGGACCATTTGCCCTGAATGCACCGATCTGTCATGTGCGCCCCCCAGGCATAGTCCGAGGCGTCTGTTGTGATGACTTGATTTGCTTGAGGCTTGCTGAATGGAAGACTTGTGTTTGTTTGACATATTTGAGCCCACCACAGAAATTCCTTTTGCAGACATGGAATTTGTGGTATTATTGTTTCCAAACTGTGGCTGTGTTGAGACCATATGTTTTTCAGGTACCGTTGTAGTTTCCTCATATGCAGCTTTGCACATGGGATTAGTAAGATGCAAGATGCCATGAATCCCAGAGCCTGCAAGATTTTCCTTGCAGTCAGCCTGGTGCAATTTGCTAGTGTTCTGAAGTATTGTATTAGTTGCCCCTGCTTCTCTGGCGTGAGGTAGGCCATCTGGGTGTTTGTGTCCAAATTGGCACCCAGGAAAATTATCTTCCGAGAAGGTATTAGCCTTGATTTCTTTTTGTTGACTGTGTATCCCAGAGATTTCAATAACATTATTACATAAGCCAGATGTTTCAGAAGAATGTGCTTGCTGTCCGCTTGGATCAGGCAGTCGTCCAAATAGGGGTACATTTGTATCCCTTGTAGTCTGCAGTAGGCAATTACTGATGCCAGGCATTTCGTGAATACTCTGGGCGCAGTAGATAAGCCAAAGGGCAATGCAGAGAATTGATAATGGGTTGAACCTGCAAGAAATCTGAGGTACCTTCTGCAATTTTGTCTGATTGGGACATGCAGGTATGCCTCCTTGAGGTCCAATGTTACCAGCCAAGACTCCTTGCCCAGCATGGGAAGAAATTGCTGTAGAGTGAGCATCTTGAATTTTGGTACGAGTAGAAATGTGTTGAGGATGGATAGATCCAAAATAGGTCTCCAATCTTTTCCCTTCCTTGGCACCAGAAATAGCCTGGAATAAAAACCTTGACCTTGTTCGTGCGTAGGTACCTCTTGAATAGCTTTCATGTTTATGAGATCTGTAATTTGCTTTTGTGCCTCTGCCCTTTGATTGTGTGGCAGGTTTGGCATGCCTCTCATTTTTGGAAGGGTGTGAAAATGGAATTTGTAGCCTCTGCTTATAATGTCCAGGATCCATTTGTCCTTTGTGACAACATGCCAATTTTTTGAAAATAATGCCAGCTTTCCTCCTAAGGGGGCTGCCATTTGAAACCTGGTTGGCATGCAAAGGGGAAAGTCATTGGGTTTGCTTTCTGAAAGATTGCGAGTTGTCCTCACCACCTCTTTGTGTAGGAGCTTGCCATTGTCTGCCTCGATACGATCCTTGGGATTGTCCTCTGCCCCTCGGGTGCCTGTATCTGCCTCTTTGGGGTCTGTCTGTGGCAGGAAAGGACCAGTTTTTGGAAGGCCAATTTCTACTAAAACGTGGGGGTTGAACCTGTAGGAATTCTTTCACAGTTTGCATTGATTTAGCCTTTTCCTCCATTTTCCTTAATACCTCCTCAGCATTAGCACCAAATAGTACATCCTTTTGAAGAGGGGCGTCTAGTAATTTAGCTTTGACATGATCAGGCAAGGTTTGTTCCTTGAGCCAGGCATGCCTACGTATGACTGATCCTGTAACAGCAGCTCTACATGAGGCCTCTAGAGCATCAAAACCACATTGTAAGGTATGCTTACCCACTTGTTCTGCACTATGCATCAAATCCTGCAACTCCTTCATGTCTGGTTGTTCAGGTTGTGACATTTTACTCTTCAATTGTGATAACAAAAACTGTTGGTATTTTAGCATATGAAACTGACAGTTTAAGGCCCTCATGGATAAGGTAGCCGAGGTATATACCTTTTTTCCCCACCTTTCTAAGGATCTGGAATCTCTCTCGGAAGGCAATGGATTTTTGGCAATGGAGGCCTTAACTCCCTTGGGGCCCTGTGAGATGGTTTCTGGGTCAGCAGCATGGCTTTTGTAAAGAAACTGGTGCGAGTCAGGAACCCTGTAGTACCTGTCAGGCTTAACTGGAGCTGGAGGTAGAGAGTCCGGGTTAAGGCAGGCCTCCGAGTAAACATCATCTAGGATGTCCAAGACAGGAGGTATAGCCAGAGGCCTATGCTGAGGTAACAAGAGAAATTCCCTGAGCCTTTTCTTGGAATCTGAATAATCCTGGCCTTCCCAGTGGAAGTGTTCCCTTAAGGTATGCAAAGTTTCCCCAAATGAGTAATCCTCAGGGGGGGATACAGAAGGGATGGACTCCTCCGCATCAGAGTCTTCAAAAGGGGAGTAAGAATGTTCCTCATCATCAGAGTGCTCTGAAATAATGGAGCCCTGATCAGAGGAGGGGGAATCTTCCACTACTCTGGGCCTTTTGTCTGGTGGGGGCTGAGAACCTCTGATTAGAGTAATTAGATCCTCAGCCATTTTAAGCATCTGTTTCTTAGGCATGGGGTCTGGAGATGGGCCCTGTGTAGCTGGTCTCTTAGGGTGCATGGTAGCTTTAGACTTTGTGAAAGCCTTGATGGAGAAAGAAGAGGAAGGTCTGAATACACCTTGAGTGGAGGTGGACCTGTCCACATTCTGAGATTCAACGCCAAGAGTGGCTTCAGTATCTGTAGTCGAGGTGAGGGCCGAGGAGCCTGCGACCTCGGGTACAGGAGACACCGTCAAAGAAGTGTCGTCAGTAATCAGGGGCTGCTTAGGCGCCTCACTGAGAACCGGACCACGTGTAGTCGGCTTTGGCGTGGTGTCGGTAGAGGCCACGGACCTCGTGTGTCAGTCCTTGTCTTTGCGTTTTTTAGGCAAAACCGGAGTCGGAGTATCCGACGACATAGTATAGTTAAATGCTTTCCCAAAATAATGCTGGGCGAACTCCGCCCGACGCTTAATAGTGCGTTTGTTGAACGTAGCACAAAAGCGACAGACCGAGACATCGTGGAAATCCTGATGCGGTATTTGCTTCCCACAAGAAATACAATTATTAACTTTGTCTGACATCGGTCTGAGGCAAGAAAAGTTTCCCCAACGGGGTACTTAGCTTTTAAGAAGACTTCGGTTTCCAAATTTTGTAATTTCAGGAGCTGGCCGACCGGCACTTGCGAACTGCTTCTGCTTCGGGCACCGCGCGGCAAGAAAGACTGAAGAAAATGGCATCGGCTGGTTCTTTTATACCCCTGTCGCACTGACGTCAGGGAAGAAGAGACGACGGACCTAGACTTTGGAATTCGGCCGACCGAGGACCCGCCTGACAGCAGGAGAACCCATCTGTTATGACTGCAGCTGTATGCACGATGAACATCACCAACAAGGTGAAAAGCACAACTTCTAAGTTGGCAGATGGTTAGCAACATCTTGACTATAGCTCACCCACTGTGAAAACTGATCACTTTTACAGGCTTCTTCTTTTGCTCTCCCATTGTGAAAACTGATACTTTCTACAGGCTTTTTTGTTATCAATTTTGAATAATATTGGGTATCAGATATTTATACTACAAAATTTGGAAAAAAGGAAAATCAACCAGAAACAATGAAGATAAAGCTCTAGCTGGGAAGAACCCCCAGCTGTTTAGCTAAAAGCAGTTCAGATCATTTCTAGTAACTTACAGGAAAAAAATAAATCAGATGCATTCTGAAATGTTTAAAATACATGGAGAAATATATAAAGTAAAATAACAACAGGCAGGAAAAACAGCTGTTGTATGTAACCATTCAGAAGAGTAGTTAAGTCTGCAGAAACCAAAATGAAATGAAGGAAAGACTGACTGAACATGAGATTCCAAGAAGATATGTCTGCAGAGATGAGGAGAAACAATTGTACAAAAGATCAGCCTGCCAAGCGTTAGTTTATGCATGTAACACAAAAGCTGGAAATACACGGGAGCAATAGCATACAATAGTTGGTAACAATAGTTTTTTTTTATTATGATGGTTATGCTGTCCATATTACCCTGGAATGTGAATGGCCTTACAGGTATAGATAAAAAGAGAGAGTACTGAATTATATTAAGAAATGCACAGTGCAAATAGCAATGCTAGAGGAGACACATAAGGAAATAACTCAGCATGTGAATTTGACAAAGTGAGGATTTCAGAATGGATATTCAGCAGAATATCACGGACAGAGGAAAAGGGGAGTAATTATACTAAATGCTAGACACACTCCAATACTGATAGATGAAAAAAAAATGACAAAAAATAGATCTTCTGTGGTAGTAAGGGGCTACTGGTGAGGGAGGAGGATTACAATGGCATGTATTTATATTCCATTAAAAACTCTAATGGGGCTTAAGAAAATTTTGAGAGAAATAATCAGCTTTCATCAGGGAATATTATTTACAGGTGGGAACTGGAATTTGATTTGCAATAGTGAGGATGCATCAGGGGAACCTAGAAGGGACAATATAACAAAAAGGGGTAGATTTCTGAAGCAATTTATGAAAGCATTTGGCATAAAGATGTGAATTCAGTAGTAGTAACTCTGACAGAATTTACATATTTCCCAAAGTACAATAAACTCGGCTAGACTAGACAGAATTTCACAGGAACATGAGCATTTAATTGAAAGCTTCAATACACATCCAATAACTATTTCTGATCACGTACCAATAAAAACTAAGATAAAAGTGCAGGGTAATGAAGTAAAATAATACACTGGCACTTTCCCACCTACCTGCTAAAAAGAGAGGAATTGGTAGCGGAAATTGTTAGAGGGTTATTAGGGAAGAAAGAAATGTCTTCAGAAGTTACAGCTAATGACGGGGGGATAAAATGAAAATGGCATTTAAAAATAGGGTTGAAATGAAAGAGAGATTTGGTCAAGTAGTAACAGAAATTACTTAAAAGGGCTGAAAAAGGTTTCAAGTATTGCAGAAAATGGATAATCTCAAACCGTAAGAAGAGGAGCAAACGCAGAGTGCTAAAGAGAAAATAAAGGAGTATATGGATTAATATGCACAAGTTTAGAAAGATTGCAGTTAAACAACTATTTTGGATAACAACTTCAGAGCACAAAAACTTTTAGCACAACGACTTAGGCAATAGAACACTTGAAAGGGTTATTGTCAACCTTAGGGAACCTGCAACAAGAAAAAATAACCAGAGATCCTGTGGAGGTTTTAGATATATTCAGGAAATTTTATAAAAATCTGTATAAAGCAGATAAAATGTGGAAATCAGGAAATAATACAAATGGAAATATTTATGGAAAACAATTATGCCAGGGCTAGATATAGATGAGGCTCAAAAACAGAAGTTTAAATAGGAGGTAATAAGATAAAAAAACAGTGATGTATAATCAATCTTCAGGAAAGTTCTTCAGGAAAGTCTCCAGGAACAGATGGTATTTCTGTGGAAGTTTGGAAATTAGGAGGGAAGAAAAGTGATAAAGATCTGGAAGACTTTGTTTAAAAGGTTTTTTTTAAAGGAGGGGAAGCACCAACATATTGGAAGAAAGCTGTGTGAAATAAAGATGGCAAAGACCCTTCAGCTTCATATAGACCCATTTCAATTTTAAACCACGACTCTAAATTTGTTTATGTCTATACCAGCTAAACACTAGCTAAAAGAATGGCAAAGGTGTTGCCCCAATTGATAAATATGATCACTGTGGTTTGGTAGCAGGGACGCAAACATGACAGTATTAATAGAACAATGATGATCCAGAGGGAAGCGGAATGTAAGAAAATACCCGTCATTGATGGGTCTTGATGCGCAGACAGCATTTGACAGAGTAAGCTGGGATTTTATGAGTAGGTCATTGAAAGCATTTGCATTCCTTGATACAATAATAAGGTTAATTATACGGATATTTGAAAGATCAGAGGCAAAAATTAAGTGGGAGGGTTCCTCTCAGATATACTACATTTGAACCCTGGAACCAGGCAAGGGTGTTCCTCTTTCTTCTATTTGATTTATATTTAGAGCCAGTGGCAAAGACAACAAGGGACTCAGAAATACAAGGATATAATCGGTATGCTAATCAAGAAAATTTGGCTTTATTTGCAGAAGATATTATTTTGCATCTGATAAATCCAGAAAAGGATATCTCAGTGTTATGGAATATTCTGAGACAGTTGAAGACTTTTCAGGATAAAAAATTAATGAAGATAAAAAAACAAAGGATAAAGCCATAAATTATGTAGCCACGCACATTGGTTCAGCAATACCCACACATTTGGACACAAGATAAAAAAGTATTTACAAGTATGGCTTAAAAAGGCTTCTGTTATAGCAGTTAAGGATATGTGAGCAGAGACTAAACAAAATATAATACAAAAACTGAGAAACTGGAAACTCTATTTATGGATATGGCTAGTAAGATACAATCAGTGAAAATGTTTTAGTGCTTTTATTCTTGTATATGGGTCAGGTATACTTTTATCAACCCAAGGAGAAGTTGTAGGCAGTAATTAATAAAGAACTACAGGAATTTATCAGGGAAGGAAAGAGGGGAAGAGTTAAGTGGGATAAGCTGATGCTTCCCGTTGAACAAGGTGGTTTTAGGTCTACCTGATTTGAAGGGATACTTTACTGCTACACAGCTGAGACTCATACTTAACACAAACAATAGGTTATAATTCAATATGGAAAGAGATTATTATGAAGCAAGCAGTTTTTCAAGAAATAAGAGTGGAATTTTGGATGCAGATCTAAAAATAATATATGCCTGTAAAAACAGCAGAATTAAAAGAGCATGCAGTTAAAACTTGAGATTTTTTTTGTTATACCTACAAGTGGGAAGAAATGGACTGTATTGCTGTATAGTATTCTGAAGGTACAAATTAGCAACTGAACTGATGTTCCACAGAAGGATTTTAATTGAGAGGAACATAATAAGTGTATGCTATAAACCTAGCCATCAGGAAGAAAATGAGACTTGTATTAATAATATTAATAAAGATGCAATCATACCACCATAAAGAGCTGCTACTGACAAAATTGCGGCAGAGGAAAAAGTATTCAACAATGGGGACCCAAGAATGTTTGTGGAAAATGATCACTTAGTGTACACCAGGCAAAAAAGAAGCATGTTCCTCCTGAGGTATGTCAAGAAGCAGGAGTTAGATTCAAGGTGCTATATCCAGCTGTCTTCAGAACATTTTTTTCCTGAAGGATTAAAGACATTTTGGAAGCAACAGGTTACCGAGAAAATACAAATGTTTAGTCAACAAAGAATAAACCAGCAAGATAAAAGGGAATGTGCTTCTTAATCTAAGAAATCCCAGAAAGAGATGGTCAGTGAAACATTTTCCGTTGTTACAAAGGAAATGCCTGAGTGAAAGAAAAAGCCCAGGAACTGACCAGAAGAATCAGGAGTAACTCGGTACCAAACCAGATTTTGTGACAACTAAGATGATGACCAACAACAAACTGAAAATCATGTGTGTAAAAGTAGTACTCACTTTTTTTGTCTTTATGAAACTGTCGTGACTGGATACAAGACCTACAAAGATCTTTATTTATAACCAAAAAAAAACCTCTGGCTCTGTTTAGGCAAGACTACGGATGCAAATGTTGTTAAATAATGAGATGTAAATGAACTGGACATTTTTAAATATGGAGGTAAAGGACCTGGAACCAAGCGGGGTATAACATGCTATGGTGTCATATATGGAAACTCTCCCTTAACCATTTGCCTGTTGTTATACGACACCAACTGTATAAAAGAACCTTCTTTCAAAGGTTGAGAAATTTGGGTAGGTGTTAATGAACAGTGGAACATCCCTTCACAGAGTGTTCACAGAAACTGCTAGTCTTTTAGGAAGTTTGCCAGTGCTATTTCAGTATTCTTCCCTTAGACCACTGCTGTTCCTTTTTTCTTGAATTGTCTCTGCTGTTTATATGACTGTGCTTTAACCTACTTTCTGTAAAAGGGCCACATGTTACACATACTATTCCTTCAGTGCTTGGAGAAGGTAGTATGACTAAGTTTTACAGTCTCCATAGTTCTCCCTTTGCCCTACAGGTGCTTCAAACATTTTTCAGGAAGGAGAAACTAAAGAGAAGACATCTATCTAGTCTGGCAACTACACTCTTCATATAGAAGAAAGATGGAAAAATGATGCGGTCTCTTGACACCAATACTGGATCAGAGAGCTCACAGAGAATTCAAGATGGAATACTTAGTGCCCATGCAGGCAGCAACTTCTAGTGGGCATAAGCCTTTTTTGGTGCTGTCCAGGCAGGTGTGGTATCATCAGGCTGTTCTGACAGCTTCCAAAAAGCTAGATCTAAGGGTGGGATGAATCAAAATGCTTCAGGTTCTTTTCCATATAAACTCGAACAGTGACCTTCCAACCCACAGCCAATTCAAACAAATTCCTAAATAGGAGACTTTATACACCTCACTGTTATGGGTCATTAGAGTCATGTATTTTGTGCTGCCATCATTGTTACCCACCTGCCCATGGATGCAGTACAGCTGCTTGCACATATATGACTTTGTATGAAATGTGTCATCCGTCAAGAGCACCACTGACTTCATGAAATCTTTGAGGTCATCCATGGTGGTGAGTGACATGACCGGGCCAATATGACCCTCGTAGAATATGAACAGCCAAAGCATGTGTTTCAAGGGAATTGAGTATGTGACAGTTTGTATAAACTGAGATGTACTGAGTACTGTCAACTGTGAACAATGGAAAAATACTGAACAAACTAGATTCTGCCTGAAGGCAGGAAATGTGCCTTTTATGGAAGTATATCCGATTTTCTCTTTTGCCTAGAGATATGATGATGTGAATTGTCTTATGTTTACGGGTAAACCTTTGATTGGTTAATTGCCCTGTGTAATGATCTAATTGGTTCAGTTTTATATTTTTGTACTGTCAGCAATATCACCAGTTTATAAGCTTGTTTATTTCTTTGTTCTGGAAGTCTCCCTGGTACATTCCATGAGGCTCCCGCACGTGTGTACTGTAGATAATAAAAGCCACTGAAAGAGAGAAAGAAATATATCTGTCTTCATTTTTAAAGTACTGTGCGACTTTACAATTGGTGCCGTTTACTCGGATCTGAATTAAGAGCAAGCTGCAGCAGTTGAGAACTGAATGAAATACTGCTAAAAGGGCCCACAACAGATTTTTTCTGTTTCTGTAGTATTTATTTCATTTTTCTGTCCCTGTCTGCCTTCTAAAGTTTTATGAACAATTTTTTTTTTTTATCTGACAAAGTTATGATTTCTCTCCTTCAGTCGTTCTAAGGTAAGTGGCATGCATTTCTTTTCTGCTTTGAATACGCAGTATGAGAGTGGGGTTAATCCAGAACCAATGTGCTTTTCTGTACTGGCAGGAATTGAGCTTGTAACTGGACTTGGTAGGCCAGAGCTGTGTTCCATAAGATTATTGCTTGCCTGCAAAGAGGGTAGGAATGTGTGCCCCCTTGTTTGTTTATGTACCACATTACTGTGGTGTTGTCCGTCTTTATTGCAAGTTGTCCTGGATCTAGTAGATCCTTGAAGGCTGTCAGAGCTTTCTGTACAGCTAGCATCTCTTTTTGATTTATGTGCAGTTTTCTTTGTTCTGCAGTCCATAGGCCTTGAATGCATTGCCCTGCCATGTGTGCCCCCCAGGCATAGTCTGAAGCATCTGTTGTGATAGTTTGCCTGGTTGGGGGCAAGGTGAAAGGCTGACCCTTGTTGAGGTGACATGCCTGTGACCACCATAGAAATTCCTGTTGAAGGCAGAGAATGAGAGATATCACTGCGTCCAAGCTGTGGTTGTGTTGAGACCATACGCTTTTTAGGTACCACTGTAATTTCCTCATATGCAGTTTTGCAAATGGTATTATCAGAATGCAAGATGCCATGAAGCCCAAAGACTGCAGAATTTTTCTTGCAGTTAATTCGGCCTTTGTTGCCATTGTCTTGAAATATTGAGTCAGTTGTAGTTGCTTGTCTGGTGTAAGATAAGCCTTCTGGGCCGTTGTGTCCAAGCTGGCACCCAGGAATGTCATTTTTTTGTGAGGGTACTAGTTTTGACTTCTTTTCGTTTACTGTGTACCCCAGACAATTTAGCAGATGTTTCACAAAAGCCAGATGATGTAAGAGAATGTCTTTTCTTTCTGCTTGGATGAGGCAGTCGTCCAGGTATGGATATATTTGAATTCCTCTTTGTCTGCAGTATGCAATTACTGGTGTCAGGCATTTTGTGAAAACTCTGGGCGCAGTGGATAAGCCAAAGGGCAGTGCAGAGAATTGATAATGGGTTGAACCTGCAATGAAACGGAGGTATCTTCTGCAACTCTGTCTGACAGGGACATGCAGGTATGCCTCCTTGAGGTCCAACGTTACCAGCCATGCTTCCTTGCCCAACATGAGAAGTAGCTGCTGTAGTGTTAGCATCTTGAATTTGGGAACTTGTAAGTAAGTGTTTAGAATTGAAAGGTCCAGAATTGGTTTCCAAGCATTGTCCTTTCTGGGTACTAGAAAGAGCCTCGAGTAAAATCCTTGGCCTTGCTCTTGAGTCGGTACCCGTTGAATGGCTCTCATGGCCATGAGAGCTGTAATTTGTTTTTGAGCCTTTGCCCTTTGATTTTGTGGCAGGTTTGGCAATCCTCTTTTCATTGGCAAGGTGCGAAAGTGGAATCTGTATCCTCGTAAAATTATGTCTAGGACCCATTTGTCCTTTGTGACCATGTGCCAGTTGTCTGCAAAAAATGCTAGTTTTCCCCCCAAGGGGGCTGACGAAAGAGCTTTGTTTGGCCAGCTGAGGTGCAAGTCATTGAGTTTGCCTTCTGGTGGGTTGAGACCTGTCTTCTCCTCCCTTCTGGGTTGGAGTGCCCCATTGGCAAAGTTTATACTGGGCTTGTGGTTGTCCTCTGCCCCTTGGGCGCCTGTATTTACCCCTCTGAGGTCTGTCAGTGGCTGGAAAGGACCAATTTTTTGTTGGCCAGTTTCTGCTGAAGCGAGGGGGTTGTACTTGTAGGAAATCTTTGACTGTCTGCATTGATTTCGCCTTATCTTCCATTTTCTTTAAAACTTCTTCTGCTTTAACTCCAAAAAGAACATCCTGCTGTAAGGGAGCATCTAGTAGTTTTGCTTTAACATGATCAAGCAGACTTTGTTCCTTTAACCAGGCATGCCTATGTATAACTGATCCAGTGACAGCTGCTCTGCAGGAGGCCTCCAAAGAATCAAACCCACATTGTAAGGTATGTTTGCCCACCTGCTCGGTGGCGTGCAACAAATCCTGTACTACTTTCAATTCAGATTGTTGAGGGAGGAAGGTTATCTTTTGTTTTAACTGAGAGATTAGAAATTGCTGATACTTAAGCATATGAAATTGACAATTTAGTGCTCTCATAGCTAATGTGGCTGAGGTGTAAACCTTATTTCCCCACCTGTCTACTGCTCTTGAGTCCCTCTCAGAAGGTACTGGGTTTTTTAGCCATGGAAGCCTTAGCCCCCTTGGGACCCTGGAAGATAGTCTCTGGGTCAGCTACTGGGCTTTTGTAAAGAAATTTGTGGGAATCAGGTACTCTGTAGTATCTGTCAGGCTTAGCCGGAGCAGGAGGTAGAGAGTCTGGGTTGAAACTGGATTCTAAATAGACATCATCCACAATGTCCAAAACAGGTGGGATGGCTAGAGGTCTGTGTTGGGGGAGTAAAAGAAACTCTCTGAGCCTTTTCTTGGAATCAGAGTAATCCTGACCTTCCCAGTGAAAATGTTCCCTCATAGTGTGTAAAGTTTCCCCAAAAGAGTAGTCTTCAGGAGGGGAAGCTGAGGGAAGAGTCCTCAGCATCAGAATCTTCATAAGGAGAGTAGGAATAGTCTTGGTCCACAGAGGAATCCGAAGAAATAGACAGCTGCTCAGAGGAAGCAGAATCTTCCTCTTGTCTAGGTCTTTTGTCAGGAGGAGGCTGTGAACCCCTGATAAGAGAAATAAAATCTTCAGCCATTTTGAGCATCTGTTTCTTAGGCATAGGGCCTTGAACAGGAGACTGAAGTGCAGTCTTTTTAGATTTAGAAGGAGTCTTCGACTTAGAAAACGTTTTGACTGTGAGAGTTGGTCTGAAAACGCCTTCAGAAACAGATGGCATTTCAGAAGCACCGAAGTCCTTAGAAGGTAAATCGTCGGAAGGGCCTGAAGTAAAAGGCTGCGTCGGCCTAGTACATTCCATCAAAATATCCGTAGCGGTCTCGGGTTCCAGAACTGCGGTAGTCAGGGGCTGCATCGGAGCCTCACTGATAACCGGAGAACCAGAGACCAGATCAACCGAGGCCTCGGAATCGGGCTTAGGCCTGGGCTGTCGGTCCTTGTCCCTGCGCTTTTTGAGCACGCCGGTAGTCGGAAGCTCCGACGGCATGTTATAGTTAAATTTTCTACCAAAATAGTGTAGTGCGAAATCAAATAGTCTTTTAATAGGACGCTTATTAAACCCAGCACAAAAACGACAAGTGACGTCGTGATCAGGGCCTAGGCAAGGTATGCAGTAAGAATGAAAATCCTTATGAGGTATTTGCTTCCCACAAGAAATACAATTGTTAACTTTTTCTGACATCGGTCTGAGGCAAGAAAAGTTTCCCCAACGGGGTACTTAGCTTTACAGAAGACTTCGGTCTGAAATTCGAATTCGACAATCTCAGGAGTCGGCTGACCGGCACTCGCGAACTGCTTCTGCTTCTGGCACCGCGCGGCAAGAAAGACTGAAGAAAATGGCGTCGGTTGCAATATATGTACCCCTGGCGCACTGATGTCAGGGATGAGGCGACGGCAACCGACGTCGGACCAAGACTTTGGAAATCCGGCCGACTGCGTGAACGCCTGACGACAGGATAACCCCAAGTGTGATGACTGCAGCAGGGTAACACGATGAACATCGTCTTAGCTAAACCTGTGTCAAACAGGTACAGCTTATTGTATGAGAGTGGGGTAACAAGACGTTTTCATAACGCCTTAGCTAAACCTGTGTCAAACAGGTATAGCATCTTGCATGAGAGTGGGGTAACAAGACGTTTTCATAACGCCTTAGCTAAACTTGTGGTAAACGGGTATAGCTCATCGAGTGATAGTGGGGTACTGAGTGAAAATGGGAGTGAGTGCGGGAAAAATAAATGAGCCAGAAAAAGGTACACCAGCTGGTTATATGTTTTATCGGGTGTCCCGGGACAGTTGTATGTTTTTAGATCAGTGGATCGCCCTTACTAAGGACGACGGCGATCTTGCTTTTCCGGAAAATGGTAGTTTTAATAAAGATGTTCTGACTAATTTACGAAAAAAATTAAAAAAGAAAGGAAAAATACCAGGGTTGTGCTGGGCAGCTTTTAATGATTGGATGTGTGAGGCAAAAGAATGGGAAAAAGATTTGGTCGTTAGTAGTCTTAAGGACAGTCAACAAAAGTTAAAAGAGCAGATAAAGGAACTGCGACAAACTACTAAGAATCTAGATATAGCTAATGGTAAACGTTTAAAAGAACCACCCTTTAAGGGATTATATCCAGTACAAGAATTAAATAAACTACAGATACCAGAAATATCTGAAGATGATAATCCATGGTCCCCCCCCACCCCCTACGGCTCCTCCACTGCAATATCAACCTTCACAACTACAGGATGGAACTGTTAGTTCTACAATACAGAGTGAAGGCCGTCGGACAGAAGAGCAAATCATTCTGGACCCAGACGGGGAGATCAGGTGATAGGAGGCCAGCCTAGTCGCCTGGCTATAGAACAACCTAACCAAATAGATACAGGAAAATCATCCCCTAGAGTGACCCGCTCTAAGATTAACAGCACAAAAGAAAAGTGCAAATGCTTTTTGACCCTAGGTCCAGTCAGCCGAAAATACCTCAAAACAGGAAAACGGTTTATTCACACAAGGGTAAATATTATAAGCAATGCCCAACTGTGGTTAAGGATAAGGATGATTACATTAATCCAGATAAATCTCATCAAAGCTTAACTTCCAATTCAAGCACAAGCTCGTCAGATGAAGCAGGAGTATTTCCACTGAGGGAGGTTCCAAATCCAGCACATGCTAGAGATGCGGAACAACCGGCTACTGTAGTCATACCTAGGGCGTGGTCGGCAGTTGATTTTCAAGCTATTACTAAATCACTTCTGCCCATTTGTAAAGTTTCAACGTGTATTAGCAGGACACATATGTTTACAAAATCCTACTAGAGAAGAAGTTAAAGCTGTCCTCCAATATGCTGTTCCAGCTGATGTGATGAAACATATATGGGATCATGCAGATGTCCCCACCCCAATACCAAAGCATAACACACAAGGGGAAAACGGTTTTGAAGCGATTAGACAACGAATAGTTGATGCTATTATCGTCATAGTGCCACCTACCCCAAATTGGTCTAAGATTAAATCAGTCATACAAAGAGAAGATGAACCTATAGATGAATATTTACAACGATTTACTGATGCCTTTTAGGCATATTCCAGATACCCAGAGCCCACCGAAGGGCCAGCACAGAGCAGGCTGTCAGCTGCTTTTGTGGATGGGTTACGCCCTCAAGTGAGAGTTAAATTAAAAGAAGTATGTTTGAATTGGCCTAGTCTGGGCCTGCATGAGTTAATCCAGCAAGTACAATACCTATCTGACCATTTGGCTACAGAAAAGAAGGATTTACAGGAAAAATTAGTACAAGCACAAATTCAAATGTGTAACGCTCTGGGCCAACCCGGTCACCAAGGTAGAGGACGAGGGCGGGGACAGGGGAAGGGTAGAGGTCACAGTCCAGCTACTCACAATAAACAAAACTATCAAGGTACACAACCCACCCAAACCCAGAATCCAAGTAATCAGAATGAATGTTTCAATTGTGGCCAGACAGGCCACTGGAAAAATGAGTGTCCATATTTGGCAGAGCAACCTGCACCATACACTGAGGCGCCACAGCAATGGAATTCTAACTGGACGCCAAACCCTCGACAACAACCACAATGAAGGTTCCCTGAACAGAAACAACAGCAGTTGTATCACTTCCATCCTGTGGATCAGGACGGGCCACATGTTATGTTACTAGTTAAAAATAAACCATATCCATTTTTGATTGATACCGGAGCAACTAAATCTATGCTAACTAGCAGAACAGCCATGAATATTCCACTTTCTAATAAAGTGACTAAAGGAGTAGGTGTTTCCGGTATACCTATCGAGTATTCTGAAACCGTTCCGGTCCCAATAACTTTGGGACCGTTGCAGGATAATCATGCCTTTTTAGTAGGACCATCAGCGCCTTTAAATTTATTAGGACGAGACTTGTTGTGCAAAATGGGGGCCACCATCTTTTGCACAGCTGACGGAGTCCATCTCCAAGTACCTTCAGACCAACAGGACACTACTTTATCAGCCTTGGATGATACTGTCACATTGCAATCAATGTGTATTCAGTCAGATTCCAATAGAAATGAAGATTTACACTCCCTGCCCTCTTGCTTGTGGACAACTCATGATAATGATGTAGGATTTTTGACTTCAGCTATCCCTGTAAAAATAACTCTAAAACCTGGAGCAAAGTTGCCGCGAGAACCACAGTACTCTCTGACGGCTGAGGCTATTTCTGGTACAGCCCCTGTTATTTCTGCACTAGCACAGCAAGGGATAATAGTACCCACCACAAGCCCGTGTAATACTCCAATATTACCAGTAAAGAAACCTGGTGAACAAGCTTACACATTTGTACAGGATCTACGGGAAGTTAAAGCAGTTATGCCCGTCTTCCCAATTGTGCCAAACCCTGCCACTATTTTAGGTTGTATCCCACCTACAGCTAAATGTTTTACAATAATAGATATTTCATCAGCTTTTTTCTCTATCCCAGTACATTCTGATAGTCAATATTTGTTTGCTTTTACCTACAAAGGGCAACAGTATACTTGGACCCGATTGCCCCAAGGGTATGTAGAATCTCCGACTTTATTTTCAAGGGAAATGCATAGGCAATTACAAGATTTACAGCTACCATCACGCTCAGTACTAGTCAAATATGTGGACGATATACCTACAGCCTCCCCAGACAGTAAAGCCTGTAAGGAAGATTCTCTTTTAGTGTTAAAATTTCTAGCCACACGTGGATTTAAAGTAAATAAATTGAAATTACAATATTGTCAAGATAAAGTACAGTATTTAGGACACATAATTGAAATGGGTTCTCTCTCGATACTCCCAAACTGTATCAGTTCTATTCAAACTGCACCTCGTCCTGTAACCCAGAGGCAACTTAGAGGGTTCCTTGGTCTAGCAGGATACTGCCGTCAGTGGGTGTCTAATCTTTCAGAAATTACCACCCCTCTGTTGCAACTCTTGAAAAAGAACATCACAGACCCTCTATCCTGGACGTCACAGCATGATGAGGCTTTTCAGGCAATTAAAACAGCCCTCGTAAATCCTCCTGCCTTAGGGTTACCGGACTATTCAAAACCTTTTGTTTTCTTTTGTTGCGAACTAAATAAGACTTCTCTGGGTCTCTTAACCCAGCAACGCACTGGAGGATACCGACCAATTGCTTACTATAGCACTCAATTGGATCCAGTTGCTTCTGGTTATCCAGCTTGCTTACAGGCTGTGGCTGCTGCTGCCGTCTTGGTAGATATGGCAGCTCCACTAACCCTGGGACATGACACTGTACTAGCAGTCCCGCATGCTGTTCAAGCCTTACTTTTGAAAACTAAAACACAATATCTTTCAAATGCACACCTTACTAAGTACGAAATAAGTTTAATGGGAAATCCTGCTTTACAAACTAAACGCTGCCCACCACTAAACCCTGCCTCTTTCATACCAACCTCAGACAAGGGCGAACCACATGATTGTGTGTTAGTAGTTAACTCTGTTCTTTCCCCTAGGTTGAATCTATTTGATACTCCTTTGCAAAATCCTGATTTAGTTATTTTCTTTGATGGATCCTGTTTAAGAACAAATTCTGGAAAATTCAAAGCTGCTTGGTCAGTCTGCACACCGACTGAAGTATTGCAATCAGCACGATTACCTACTGGCACCTCCACGCAGGCCGCGGAATTAGTGGCATTATCACATGCATGTAAACTAGCTAAAGACAAGTCTGTTACTATTTATACTGATTCCCGTTATGCCCGTGGTGGTGTTCAAGATTTTGGCATATTATGGAAAGAACGAGGGTTCTTAACATCTTCCGGAACACCCATTAAAAAACATTTTTATATCAATAATTTATTACAAGACTTATTGTTACCTTCTGAAATTGCTGTTGTTAAATGTGCAGCCCAGCAATCCAATGACACTTTCGAGAGTACAGGCAATAATTTTGCAGATTGGGCTGCTAAACAGGCTGCTTTCTCACAAACTGTTCAGGGTCACTTTTTGCAGCCATTACAATCTATGAAAACTTTTGATGAAACAGTACTAAAAGCTTTACAGAATGAGGTCTCAGAATCAGAAAGAAAAACATGGCTGGCTCAAAATTGTTTTAAACGATCTGATTTAATGTGGCAACATCCAGATGGCAGATTGATTTGCCCCCTATCCATGCTAAATTCCCTCATTAAAGCTTATCATTTGCCAGCCCATGTTGGGGTACAAGCTTTAATAAATCAAATCCAAAAGGATTGGTTTGCCACAAAGCTTTCTCTTTCTGTACAGCACTTTGTAAGCAAATGCTCCATTTGTTTACAGTACAATATTTCTAAAGGCACAATGACTCCCGTACAACCCCTACCAAAATCAGTGGGACCATTTTGTGCTTTGCAATGGGATTTTATAGAATTACCACTTTGTGCACGTTTTAAATTTGTTTTAACTGTTGTTGATGTTTTTCTGGATGGTTAGAAGCATACCCTTGTGCGAAAAATGATGCCATCTCAGTTGCTAAGGAACTTTGTTATGACTTTATACCTCGATTTGGTGTTCCTTGTTATATATATTCAGACCGTGGAACACATTTTACAGCTCAATTAATTGACTCACTGTGTACTATATGTTGGGCATCACTCTAAAATTCCACTGTCCATATAGACCGCAGGCATCTGGAATTATAGTACGCATGAATCAAACACTGAAAACTAGACTAGCAAAAATTACTACTGAAACAGGCCTCACTTGGGTACAGGCCTTACCACTAGCTTTGCTCTCTATGAGAGCACAAGTACATCCTACTAAAGGTCTTTCTCCCCATGAAATTCTAATGAGCCGACCTATGCGCATGCCCATGACTCCGCCGCCACCCTTTCTGAGTAAGATGCCTTTGATCATGATGTTAGTGTATACTGCACTTCTCTTGTTTCTTTCTTACAGTGTTATCACCGCCAAGTAGCAGCGGCACAACATAACCCTGATCCTTTTACGTCTTCTGAACTACAACCAGGCGATTGGGTGTACGTCAAGTCTTTTTCCAGAAAAACAGCACTGCAACCTCGTTGGAAGGGGCCTTACCTGGTTCTATTGACAACCTCTTCAGCGGTACGATTACAAGGCTCACCAACCTGGATTCATATATCACACGTTAAGAAAGTCGTCCATTCCGAAGAACAAACACCTCTACACCTCTACCTTTCACAGCTCCAGAATCTCCACCTATTGCCTCCCGTACTCGAAGCCATATTGTTCCTGCACCTAACAATGTCTGACATTTCTTCAATCGGAACACTTCTCCATTCTAATACAATACCACCAAAACCACCATTTCCACTGAGGTACTGTAAAACAATCTTGGTGGTTATTTTTGTTGTTCTTATATTTTTACTGCGGCCATTCCTATTTTCCACTACAGTAATACCTCATGCCAAAAGAACTGCATGGCATCCACCATTCAATACCTACCAAGCTATAAAATATACTTCTGCATTATCCCTTAATGTTTCCAATTGCTGGATCTGCACTGCCATTCCTACGGTTCATGGGGGATTGATGCTACATATAGTTCCTTTGGGGATTAAAGAGACATGGACGAATCTGATCTACGACACATCAAGAGTTATTTCGAAACACAAAGTAGCATTACAGTTGTCTGTCTGTCAAAATGGAACTGTGCGTTTCCAGAAACTTGATAAAATCAGAGTAGGGTGGAGCCATTGCAACAAAACAGTGGTATATAACTGCACTGCATGGGGTTGTGTAACTGATTTCTCACCTATATCAAGAATTGTAAAAAACTCTATAGCTAACTTTTCCCGGAAAATAGAAACTGTCTACTGGAAAATATTTGAAGGGCGGCAGAATGCTGAGAATCGCTTTAAGCCTATCAATATCACCATCAAAGTAGAGAACTGTTATTTTGTGTGCGGAAGAAAAGCATATAAATGGATACCAGGAAACTGGTCTTGCAGCTGTTTCCTGGGTTACCTAGTTCCAGCTATCTGACATGTATCTACATTACCTAAGTGAAAAATTCGGAACGTTCGAGAGGTCAAGAAGCCTGCCAATCCGGTAGGCAAAGTTGATGCTTCATGGATCTATCATCATGACCTGGCTCATGCTAGTACCAAAGGACTGTCCCACATGGACTTGGGTGGTGATGTAATATCATGGGCTGGTATAATTCCGTCATACGGAGCAGTGAAATCAATTTGGGAACTGAGAAAGTTATCTAAACTGCTCGAAATCTTGAGCAATGCTACATTTTCTGCCTTAGAACTAGTAACTGATGAACTGACTGCTATGAGGGCTGTAGTACTCCAAAACCGTATGGCCCTCGATTTCACCCTAGCGGCGAAAGGAGGAACTTGCGCTTTAATCCAGGAGGAGTGCTGTACTTTTATTCCTGACAATCAGCATGAAATTGAAAGTCACCTTGAACTGATTCGAAGAATTTCCAAACTTTCAGAGGCCAAAAAGGCTGATAGCTCAACATGGGCTTGGTTAACCAACCTGTTCTCAGGTTGGGGTGGTGGACTGTTGAAGCTGATTTTGTTAATTGCAGTATTAGCAATTGTTGCTTTCATTGTCTTATTTCTAATCAAAGCACTGATCTTGAAATTAATGTCTTCAAAAACTGTGAAGAAAGTGCCTAAATTTTATATGCCTACAACTATGACTGTAGATAATGAAATGAAAATGTCTCTCAATGATGAAAAGACTAGTAGCATGGTTATGCTAGATCTGTGGCAAATGTATGACAGGTTAAATGGTGATGCTTACACAGCATCAAATGGAGGATTGCAGAATATGAACAGCAAAGCATGTGTTTCAAGGGAATTGAGTATGTGACAGTTTGCATAAACTGAGATGTACTGAGTACTGTCAACTCTGAACTGTGAACAATGGAAAAATACTGAACAAACTAGATTCTGCCTGATGGCAGGAAATGTGCCTTTTATGGAAGTATATCCAATTTTCTCTTTTGCCTAGAGATATGATGATGTGAATTGTCTTATGTTTATGGGTAAACCTTTGATTGGTTAATTGCCCTGTGTAATGATCTAATTGGCTCAGTTTTATATTTTTGTACTGTCAGCAGTATCACCAGTATATAA